>NC_139810.1:15055572-15648072 GCF_963457635.1 Microchirus variegatus
GGTCACATAGATCACACGCACACTCACTCCTTTTCTTTCTGTCTCTCTCTCTCACACACACACACACACACGCACACACCAAATACACACACACTTTAATTAAAAGCTGCAATCAAGCTGACTTCTGCATACATTAACACCTCTCACAGACCTGATAATGTCGTCATACCACTGAAGTTATAAAAGTCTGGAACACTTAACTAATCTGTGCAACTTATGCTAGTTGTGAAGGGCTTCACGGAACATTTCATGGGGGGGAGGGGGGGTGTCTGCCAAAATGTGAAAATTATTCACGCCAGCATGTCACTTACCTCACAAAAGAATTGGAACAGAAAAGTTGTAGTTTACTCCATTGTTAGTCGTTAATTATGTACGTCAATGGACAAAAATACACTCTCAGAAATAAAAGTGCTAAGGAGAACCATATAAGGTTCTTCAGCTTGTCCTCATAGGAGAACCCTTTTTGGTTCCAGGTGGAACCTTTAAAACCCTTTATTCAAGAAAGGGGTTTTAAAGGGTTCTTCCTTTTTTGGGAAACGGTTTTTCAGAAGCAAATGGTTCCAGGTAGAACCTCAGAGCCTTGTAGAAGAACACTTTTGGAACCCTTATTTCTAAGAGTGTACCACAACACTGTCACCACTTTGCCCCAGCCTTGTTTTTTTTTTTTAAATTGCATTATGCCACACATTCTTTTTCACAAATGTAAAATGTACTGACAAAAACTCATACTGGAGCTGCACTATTTTATCTGAGCCCAGACCTATAAAAGCCTTAAATCAAATTATCAGGACATGGTTTCTGGAAAAGAGTTGCATTTGTGACGCACAGCAGTCCTTTTCTTATGGCCCAAGTATATACTGTATTATATTTTCAAAAATTCTCTTTGACATCATTTTTCAGTTTCACCATTATAACTGATCGCTGACGATCCAAAAAATGCCTCTTAAAAATAACAATAATTAAACAGTAACATAACAAAATTCTTCCGTTGATTAGCAGCCCCTGAGGCTTTAACGGTCTTCCTGAGGACGACACTGGCAGTGGAGTTTATTCCGCAGGGAATACAAAATGTGCCTCAGCAAATTTACCAGCAATCTGCTTATTATTTTATGATTGTCCTTGTGTGTCCATGTATTAATTATAATTATTTCATTCATCTCGCTCCTCATTTTTTGGCCACATAATCTGCACTGGGTACTTGCAGAAACTGCTCTATTGCTGCCTCTTTGCACTGTGGCTATCTGAGACCCTCGGAATTAGCGCAAGGTTTAAGCATTAAGAGTCAGGGAGCGATAATTCTCTATACAGCCTCCATTTAAATATAATTAATCTTAAATAGGCCTTGGAGTCCCTAAAGAAATGGCTCCCTCCCTTATTGGTCATGGGGGCACATCTGAAAAGGAAGCGAGGTCAGATATATGAGAGGAGAGCAATCTCCCATAAGGGTCTGAGGGTGAGCTAAGGTGGGCTCAACATTGCATTTCACACTTTAAAAAAAAAGAAAAGGGAACACAACATAAAGTGCTGGATTTGCAAGCTTAGCCTGGTTGCTTTCTTGAGGTTTTATGCATTCTTATAACACAAGCTCTATTCTTATTCCGTGTTGGCCCACACACTATCATTCTTTCTAGAGGGCTCAGGCTACTTGCTAAAAAAAACAAAAGCTGCTAAAGAATACATATAAAACCCTTAGGTTTTATTGTTGTATGTCCTTAGACATGGGGCCAGTGGTGGTGTTTGTACCCTGTGACTCTTACGGTTGCAAGGTTGCCCTTAGAATCCTGCAATCTAATTACTGTAAGATAGATTTTAAATATGGTGTCATATTTTATGGTCCTCTATCATCAATCCATCCTGTCTTTTAAATGCTGCAAAGCTTTTTGACTAATCAGAGGTATACAGAGATCTGTTAGTGGAGATTATTTGCACCTTAGCCTTAGTTATAGGTAGACTGGACTTGAATCTCAATCACTCATACGTTTAATTTTATACATTTTTGTTCACAGAAACTTGGTAAACGCTTAAGCAATTATGTGCATCATTTTACTCCAATATTTAATCAGATGAAGAGGCCAAAAAAGCAAATGGGTTCAAAGAAATTGGCATTAGCTGCACTGATTACGCCATTGGCATCAGCCATAGAAAAAAACACATCTGTCGACCTCTATTTCTACTACACATGCAGTACAAATCTCAAAAGGAACACACATAGACAATAATGACCACCTTTGCTCCACATGACAAACTGTTATCCCCCTGTGTTGGAGTTTGACGGTCTGGCCCAGTGGTATCACACCATAATGGGAAAGAGATATGGAGTGACAGCATTGTCATATGAATTATCATCCCAACCGAAGACACATCTCCTTAGCCTGAAGTGATCGTGTCTGTGCACAATCACAGTAAAGATAATTGCTGGTCTATACTTGCATCTGTCAAATACAGGGAAACATGTGGGGGGTTTCCATACACAGGACAATGAGAAGAGATAACAGATAAGCTCTATTTAGTTTGGGAGGTGAGGTGCCAGGAATGTGTGTGTGACAGCTGTATAAGGACTCATAAAGACAGCAAGGATGATGAAGGGCAGAGGGTTGGAGAAAATAATCTTGGTGGTGGAGATGCATCAAGGAAATCTTTGGTTTGAGGGGTGCAGTAAACTGTTCACACAGAATGATGGAATTGATGTCCTGAGATTGTAAAGGCACCTTTACATTTAAAAACAATCTTAGAAGGTTAGAAGGTGTGTGTGTGTGTGTGTGTGTGTGTGTGTGTGTGTGTGTGTGTGTGTGTGTGTGTGTGTTGTATTTGTAAGCTTTGTGAGTGAGGACCAAAAATCGTATATATCATACAGAGTAGGGACATTTTGGCTCCTGACTTCTTTAAATGGATTTTTTGGGGGTTAAGACCTGGTTTTATGATTAGGGTTCTAATTAGGTTTAGGTTAGGGTTAGGCATTATCTTGGTGAGAACCAAACAAATGTATAGACCATAGGGAGTGAGGACAATTTGGGAAAGGGCTGAAACTTTGGCTGGTCCTCAAGTTCTGTCTAGCCCTAAAAGGCCATTTTGACAGTCGAGACTTGGCCTTAGGGTATGACGTGGGTTTGGATTAGGGTTAAGGTAAGGAATAAGGAACTTAGTTGTAATGATTAGGGTTGGGGTAAGGGGCTAGGGAATGCATGTCTATGCGTGTCCTCACTACAAATACGTGTGTGTGTGTATTTGCATTGGTCACATCCCAAGGACCTTTTCTGGTCCTGGTTCTAATGAGGCAGAACCTGCTTTCCTCATTTCTGAGGAATGCGCTAAATTTAGGGCTAACATTTGAATTGTGGTTATGTTAAGGTTAGGGTCAGACAGGTCGATGCACTGTCCTAAGAATAAGAGAAAGGGGGAGGGGGACAGAGAGAGAGAGGGGGGAGGGAGAGAGTGAGAGAGAGAAAATGGTCCACATCTCATGCCAAACTCTGTTGCCGTCTCTTGTGTGTCATGTGAATGTGTGTGTGTTATGGTCTCACCGTGTTATGGCAGTCAGCAGTGATCAGCTGCAGCAGCTGGCTCTCAAACTTCTCTAGAGACGGCTGGAGGGAGATGGTCAGTCTGTTCACAGTGAAGGGCAGCATCTTGAGCAGCTGAGGCCTCAGCAGAGCATCTCCTGGTGATGATAAAAACATGGAATCAAACAGTCAACGGGCCATTCCATTTTACAGTTATATAATATTTAGATTCCTTCTGGGTCTGAAACTTGATTACTCCTCCGCTGGTGTGCAAATTTTGTTTTCAGCTCAGTGAAGACTGAGTTCTTGGCTTTGCTATTGCAAGGGAAAACAATCCGAAGCGAATATTATATTATAACGTTAATATATTATATATATTAACGTTATATATATATATTATAACGAATATCTGGAAAAAGGTGTGAAAAAATAAACGTATATATATTTATACACATATATGTGTATATATATATATATATAAACACATAGATCTTGTTTTTTTTATTGTATTTTTTTATATATATTGCTTCGCGTCCATTTAGCATTACAGTGAGATTCTACTTAAGTGTGTGAACTGAACTCTCCACAGTGCCGGAGGGTGACTCTCAGGCAGTTTTACTTCACCTGTCTGCTTTAACATCGACTCCAGTCTCTCCCCGTTAAATTCCATGTGCTCATTGAATAAATGTTTTAAAGACAAGCTCCACTGTTTTTGTTTGTGTTTTTTAACACCAGACCATCATTTGTCTGTGTGTGTATGGCAACATCAGTCTACTGGTCAGGGGTCAGACCACCACTTCAAGCTGACATATCTTGAAATGTGTCAGAGGTACTCATGGTGCCCAGCAGGTAAATCCTCAAAAAGCTGGTGATTCTCAATTCTCTCTACCGCTTAGAAACAGTTTGAAGGCTTAATATGTCAAGTGGTGAATTTTACTCATACACTGACAACTTGGTAAGGAATTATTGATTTGTCCAATACCATAAGACTATGTTGTTGTTACAATAAGCATATACCTACAGAGTGTGTGATGGGTATTTTAATAAGCTTGACGTAAACAGCCATCAGGGGTGCAGTATAGTGTGACAGTACAATTTTTTGATTCAACAAGCTATTGACCAAGAGTGCCACTAAAAGTTCCACTAAGAACTGATAATGGTTTGTTTTGGCATCGGGGAGCAATGGAGGGCAAATAAAAATGCTTTCTGTCTTTCTAGTAGCAGTCCTTGTAATGTTTTATGACGGTGAGATTTTTTCGAAGGCAGTGAAGAGTGACAGAATTTGCGATGTGTATGAGTGGTGGGAGAATGTAATTTTGCAACAAACACTGTAAGACTATTGTGCTATGCATCATTTATTGTTATATTTCATACTCCTTCATAGAGAGACAGTCCAGCAGGGTGATGAAAACACTCATTACTTTGGCAGCAACCCTCACACTTTGATTATGAATGACTTTTCACACAAGTGGTGGGCTGCCCGATGCCAATCCCTGGTGTAATTATTACATACAGAGAGATAACAGAGTTTGTGCCAAACACTCCAACAAAAACAGTTTTGGACACTTGAAATAAGTTGAATTATTATTGTTTGAAGAAAGTGTCTCAGCTAGTAGATGAAGTGGAAAAGCCTGTGAAGTCCACAACAACCCCTTTCAGAAACAACAAAGGGAAAATAGCTAGTATGATTCTAATCTCCTCCAGAGAAATGTGGCAACCATGCATTTCATTGCAGTCCTCGTCTCTTGAGCAGAGAATGCAGCATGAATATCAAGCCAGTGGCTGTGGTCTTAAAAGGCAGCTTAGGTCCTTGCTGCTCACAGCCCCAGAACATGAAGAGGATTAGCCTTCTACCATACCTCCCACTGACTCCCAATGATTATAGCTCGGCACTGTCAGACTTCATTACATTCCCCCTTAGAAACTTACTTCCTAAGTACTATAGACTTTTTCAACTTCTGATGGAACCAGGTTTCTAAAAATGCTTCCTCCAGTTCCTTCAAAAAGGTGGAATTGGATCATTGTTGTTGTTGTATCATAGTTGCAATTCTAAGTGTCCTTTAGCCTTTAGTTAAGAATGAAATTGTATATTATGGAAATTGCAATTAACATTAATCCTCATATCATTCTTTAACATAACATACACATTTATATTTACATATCGCTAGATGTAGCACAGTGCATTATAGTCTTCTTCTCCTGTCAACCAAGACATTCCACTGACGTAACTAAAAGTTTTTAAGTATAAAAGAATCAAAATCTTTACCATGAATCTGCCTTGTGTTGTGAATTTACCTGATGGAGAAGCTGCAAGTCCAGGGATATTCTCATCTCCAGATGCAAGGACATTCTCTGGAAGGAGATGCATCATGGAAAACAATGCAGGGTGTCTTTTTACCTCACAGTCCAAATGTGCACCATCAATAGTCTTCAGGAGAATGCTGTCTGCAAAAGAAGACATACAACATAAGGATCCAATATTTCACAGGCATTTTATGGAAAATGCAAATGGGCTGGATCTAACAATCAACCTCTCTGTCATTCCCAAAGACATCCATTCCATTGGTTCACCTTAGTCTAATATTTCTTCAGGAGCAGCAAGTAACCTGACAACATGACACCGAACATACAAACACTTTAATTTTTCAATATTCCATTTGGCTGCTGGTGACCTCGGTGTGATGTTCCATTACACAACAAAAGCCATTTTACTGAGGCTAAAATGAAATTATGAACATTCGACTTGGAGCAGCATAGCAGAGGCTAAATGTATGAGCAATGTGGCAGACATTTTCATCTTTCAGGCAGGTCATCCACAGACAAGTGACAACCCACAATTCCTACCATCAACACAAAGCATGGACCATTTGGAGGGTGAGCAATGTGGCGTTTGATGCGCTGACAGTGTCGGCTTCCATCAAGCCTGAGCAAGCATCACAATCTTTCAGTCTGACAGGGTTAATGATTGCACCTTCAACAATATCAGTGACAATCAATACAAAAAGCTCCATTCAGTCCCATGGGATGTTTCTACAAGCTGACAGTGAACAATTCGAAGAAGAGTAATTATAAATAGTGAAATGAAGGTGAGGTCTGAGAGCTGTTGAGTAATTTGTTGGGGTAAAAAGTGGCGTAATAGTGGTTCTACTCCCACTCAAAAAGCACTGATGCAAACATACTAAAACTATATATATGTACTCTCCTGTATTTCCATAATATCAAGAACACACGTTGTTTTAATTAACTGTGAATAACCAATGCTTCCCATTATGTTCTGCAGGACAAAACAGATGTTTGTTGTTCATATCTGTCAAAATATGGAGAAACGGCATAAACATCAATAAAATCGTAAACATATTTATGCAAGGTATGGGCAGATAAAATTCACTTTTGCTTAATAACAAATCAATCAAAGTGGGATAAGCTGCATGGATGGCTGTAAAGAAAATAGATTTGTTCTGTTTCTGTAGGATCTGTTTGAATACATTTTATCTTAAGACTCTGAGGGAGAGTTCACTTAAAGGGGTCATATTATAATATAATAAATAAAATAAATTTAAAGTTTGTGTAGAACTCTGTGCTGCATTGTGGAGCCAAGAATAGAACGTTTCACGGACTTTGCGAAATTCCAGTTTTCTGATATTATTGCCCTCGCCAGCACTCTTGCGTGTTATATGGACAAAGCTGAGCTCTGCATCTGTCTCCTGTACTTAGACTGAGGAGGACCACAAAAACATGAGTGAGTCATCTTTTTTCACATTTTGCCCACTGATAGGGCCTCCAGAGTCCCGACGAACCTGTTAACGCTTCCCAACTGACTAACTGAAAACGTGCTGACATCCAAAGCCAGAAAAGGCAACCGTTAGAAGGAATCTCCGAAGTTGCAGCACGGCGTCAACTCTGTTCTAAGGTGACAGCTTTCAAAACACGTTTCATACAAGGACATATAAAAAAAAGTCGGATGGGTATGAAGAAAGAGAAGAAGAGAGGCAAAATCAAACTGAACTTTCTTGACACAGATGGTGCCCAGGTGTCTGCAACTTTTTCATTTATTTCTTCTTATTCATTATGCATCAAACTTGGGTTTCAGTCAGATGCTGTGCATAGATTAGAAAATACCCCGCAATTTCCTTACAGCAGTGGTGTGGTACCTTGCAGTCACTTTGGCAAGAGATAAACCAAGGTAATGGGAAAAAGAAAAAAACAAAAAAATGGCTCAGCATCAGACAAACAGAGGCAGACGTTCTGGGAGAAGGTTGAAAGAAGAAGGTAATAAAGATGAGATGAGTAAGTTTTATTTTATTGCCAAGCACGGAGCATGGTGACTTGCAATTTTTGTCTCTATATATTTGGTATGGTATGGTGTAGGGGTGGGAAGCACAGAGTAACCCATGATATGATTCAATATGCAATACATGGTCCACGATACAAATAATATCATGGTACAACGATTCTGTGAAAATCAATATATTGCAAGACAATCATACATCAATACATCACGATATCTGTCCAACTGAAGAAAATAAAAACGTCCATGAAAAGTTAAAGGTGCAGGATTTCTCTGTTTATTCACGACATAGAGAACGTTGCATGGCGCGGCATGGCACTAAACAAGGCTAAAGAAGGAGGGGTATGGTATCAGTAACTGGCTTCAGTTAGAGCATTATGTTCACTTTAAGATTCATTCATAGGTCAACATACAGCCAATCCAACAATTCTCTAAATTAAAAACTAAATATATTTTTTCTCTGGAATGAGGAGGATCAACAATACGGTCATAATCGTCCAGTTACAAATCAAAGTCCTATTGTGAAACTTCGAGACTTACAAATTGACTAGCGCCATGTCAGTGTTTAAAAAGGACATTCACAGATGTCACTTCCAACCATCAGCGGCCGCTGTCAATCACACTGGTGACCAATTTGTGCTATGTTTTATTGTCCATTTTCCTCTAAATGGAAACATGATTTACATTGGGTGCCATTGAAAAAGACATGAAACTATCAATTGAGACCATTAACTCCTCAGGAAAATATTTATTGAGGTTATAAATCAAGGGCGAAGACGATGAATGAAATGGAGTTCTTGCAACCCGCAGAGTCGCTCCCTGATGGCTAACTGTTACTTCTACGTCCTACATCCAGGGCTTCACTTCATCAGACAAGACACGGGACAATGTCCATTTCTTATATACAGTCTATGGTTTACAGTAGACTATTTCAGAAATGATTTTGACAAGACGAACTACTTCATAGATCTGAGTCTAATAAAATGTTATTGTAGGTGGATTAAGTGTCTCCAGGAAAATGTTTTCCTTCACGATTAATTGCAGACAAAGTCGTAAAGCAGAGGTTATCATGTCTCGATATGAGCATAAAGTGGTGCAAGTACAGTTGCAGAAGCCACTACAGGAAAATCATTGTTCAACTTCATTATGTTTGTTTGGAAATTTGAAGTTCACCCAAACAGCAATAAAACTCGGCGTAGGTGGTGAATACAAACACTTGTGTGGGGTGAGGTGCCTCCGAGACAGATATTCATGGAAAAACCCTTCTGAAGACACAGGCAAACATCTTTGTTTCATCTACAAAGAAAGTAAAAGTTTAACCACTGCACAGGGATGACCATGATGACGACCTATGACGGAGACTTGTCTGTCTAAGTTTTGACCCCATTGGACCTTTTTTCTTTCATCTCGTGCACCTCTGGAAGTAGTGCTAGAAATCTGTACCCCGGCCTCCACACCCACACATGCATAAACAATAAATTAATGCACCATGGTGTAGCTTCAATAAGATATGTAAATGTGAACACATTTTACCATCTGTTTGTCCTCTCATCACACTAGGAGAACCACAGAGGAGCCCTCCATCATTCCCATTCGGTTGTTTCTATCTATTCCCTCTCCTTTCCTCTGAGTTGGATGAGAGTGGAAGCTTTGCTCACACCACTGGGCCTCTTGTTTCCCTCCAGCACTTGTTTCCACGTCCCCTCCTTTAAGACTTTCAAAAGCCCCAAGGCAACTTCCGCTCTTATCTTCCATCCCTTTTCCATTTTCAGCCTCTTGACCCTGACTGTTGTGTGTGAGCGCATGTATTTATGTGCATGCATGCTTGTGCACCCAGAGCAGAACTGTACCATCCAATCTCGCTGTATGAATCCGTTTATTTTCTTTACCGATTTGTCTTGGTGTCCTTGTGTGCTTCCCAGCATCTTGATCACCCACACCTGCTCTCCACCCCTTTTCCTGGCCTTGTTGGTGCCATTTGAACCCAATAATTCTGCCCTGTGCTCTTGTGTTCTCTTCCAGATAATCTTTGTGTAAAATCGGCGAGTGTGCCGACTGTTTATCTGTGTATAACTCTGGACCTTTGGAGCATTAGACCTTGTTGTTTTGAACAAACCTTGTGCACAAGGCTAAGTTTTTATTTACTTGTTACAAGAATGCATAAATTCACATTGTTTGCCTGATGCAATATACACTGTGTCTGTTCCTGCTCCCATTTTGCATAACAACCATTGACATTCCCCTACATCCACCACATCACAAACACTTCTATATAATTTGTTCCATGTTTCCAAAGTGTCTGTTGTCAAATTAAATATAGCTAAATGATTTATTCTGGTAGTATTTCTTTTAATTATCCCCCATTTATATGACTATTTCAAAAACAACTAGCATTAATTAACAAATGTGGTCAGACTAAGGCCATATCCACACAGAAATGGTACGAATCAACACAAATAAGGGTTGAAGAGTTGATTAGCAGCTAGAATATACACTCTCCGTGTATCAGTCGCTATTTCTGCTTTGGGAAGAACCCAAATTAGCACATTTTCCATTTGAAAGTGTAGCATGAGACTACCTTCCATGTAGTGGTGAAGCATAGAGTCCCCTCTGTGACCTTCTTTTCATTTTATCAGCTTCTGCTATATTATGATACAGAAAACAATTCTCAGTGGAGTGTAAAGACAAAGACCATCTGCGACACCGCAAACAGAGGACAGCATACTGACCTACCTGCGGTATTTTCGAGGGACAGAGTACAATTGCTGGCCTTGGAATGGAAAATAAGCTCCATCGTGTAAAGGACGAGGCCAAGGTTTCAATGCTCTTGTCAGTATATACAGTATATTCACACAGCACTAAAGATGTAGAGAGTTGTGTTATAGACTGCAGGCAATATTATATTATGCATTCTGTTGTAGTAACTTTAGAGTTTTAAAAAACAGTATCAGAGCATTTTTGAACCCACTGTACCCACAGAACCTTTGGCTCAAGAAAACCCAGGGATTTATTACTCAAGATGGATTCAACATTCGCATAATTATTTTCCTTTCCATGCCTGAAAAAATACCTGTAACAACATGTGGGTAATAATACATGACATAAGACAATCTGAAGGTAGACATTGAAGAAGGGAGATGTGGAAGAGAGAGTGTTGATTTGCAACTTAAGACTCACTTACTCACAGTTATTAAGAGTACACATAAAAGCCAAAAGGTTTTCTGGTAATTCCTGCCAAGAACTATTTTTTAAACATAGCATTGCCATGCATGCAGTTGTATTGTGCTTTGTGGTGATGCCACTGAACATTGTGATATAAACAACTTAAGTACAAGTGGGTGGCTAAGGATTAGGAGGTAGAGAGGTCTTCCCCCAGAATGTTGTTGGTTCAATCCCTAGCTCCTGTAGACCAGTTGTCTCTGGGCAAGACACTGAATCCCGCAATCCTACATGATATTTGTGTAAGTGGTGTGCAATAGATAGTGACGCTGTACGTATGATGTGTGTGTTGTGTCCTGGACTAAAACAGCTGCACTTTTTTCTTGATTTGCGCTGTTGTTTAATTCCTTATAACTAATTCTACTTCATGTCACTGTGGTTTTCTTCTGCTGGTAATTGTCTGCCTCTCCCTGATGTGTTTCACCTATGTTCAAACGATCCCTGTCTCCCATGGTTTATTCTGTCTCTCTGCTCCCCAGCCTCTTTGTTGCTTTGTCCGTTCTCCTCAGTTGGTGGCCGTTCACGTCCGATCCTGTCACTGTATTTGTTCCTTGTGTTCCCAGGAGATGGTATTTTTCTGTTAAAGGTTAATCTTTGTTTTTGTTTCAGCCCTGCATTTGAGCTACTTTTTTCTTTTTGTAAATACCTTACCTGGCATGTGCACATTACTTACATATTTAATGTACATGTACATGCATGTGGTTACTTTTCTGTTGTTGCTATGATGTTACATTTTGTTGGCTTTGTTAGAGATAGATGTAGCTCAAACCCAAGGAAACAAAAGGTGACATAAATAATTAACTTGAATGTACAATAGATCTCAGGCTCGATACAACTTGGAGTAACTTGGTTTTTGGAAAGTAAAAAACTTAGTTATTAGTTAAAGGTGACATAGAGTGGTCCTGTTGCACACAAATGTTAGTTATGGAGGTCTACTTACATATATTAACTTGTTTATATGGTCAAAAACCTCCTGGTTGCTATAAACGAGCCAATGTTTTTCTGCTGCGAGATTTCAGAGTGAACTTTCACCCCCAGAAGACAGAGTCTTGTGATTGGCCAGTACTATCCAGCACATCCGTTCTCAGAAGCGCAGCGCCCCCCTCTGGAACGGCGGATGCACTGCTCCTCATTATCAAAACATTGTTTTAACAGTGTTTAAAAATAGCTTCGTCACGACTCCCCGCCGCAGTCCCTTTTATGACTTTAAACCGGAGTCAGACTCAGAGTCAGAAGACACTGTCGCTCGTGAAACACCTCCACAACGGACGTTATTCTTCTTCTGCGGTTCAATGTACGCAACCGGATGTGCCCGGACTACTGCCCGGAGCAGGGCGATCGGTTGTTCAGGAGAACCGCTGCTTACGTAACTATTACGGGATTTTCAGTGATCTCGTTGAGCCCCAAGATTACAATAAACACAGCGTTCTCATCAATGGCTGAACTGTTTGTTTCGAACCGTCAGGGCAAGGTAATGACGCAGATACACACCAAAAAAACAGCGTTAATAGGAACTTCCGGTCTAGTTCCGCTTTAAAGAAATGTAGTAAGTTGGCTTAAGGGGGCAGGTCAGAACATAACATATTCATTTTGAAACAGAATTTTGGGAAATGTGCTCTGTTGCTTCCACATGTACAATGGCCAAAGTGATGTGTAATTTACTATATCTTCCTGATCACAACAAGCTCATGCAGCTAAAATATTATTAGCATGAACATGCTGATCAAACATGTATGATAGACACTGTAGTGTAGTATCAGCAGTCTATGTCATCGATGGACTGTATCTACAAAGCCAGCTTGATTTTGGATTACGAGAAAGTACACTCTATTGTTATGACGATTATATCGCTTTAATACCATGGATATGTTTAAATACAGCTATTTATACGGTAGCGTTAATTCACTTTTATTCTGTTCAACTTTTGCCCCCAACTAAATTTGCAACACATCCAGAAATAATGAAGATTCTGTTCTTATCAGGAGCCACGGTATTTCTCGAAAACAAAGTCAGGCAAACTGAATAATGTGGAAATTGTAATGAAGAATATAAAAAATGTCAGGCTCCAGGGCGTGTTTTCTCATTTTCGATTCTTTACAGAATCAGACAGACATACTTCAGTGTAGCACAAAGGAGCTTTAGGTACTTGTTTCACTGCACAAATTCACACTCAAAATGTCTCACACCAAGCAGCAGATCCAAGGCCTGAGTCCCTGTCACACAGGATGAGAATAAAAGTGACAGAGAGAAATGAAAAAGGGTTCTGACCATAAAAGAGTCACAGCAGGAGTGACAGCAGTTCAGGCTTTCAAACAGAAAAGCAGCATTCCTGCTAAACAACAGGCACACCGTTAATAATTCAGCAAGCATAAGAGTCGGTTTGAGAGAGGTTTTTCTAATATTCATGTGACATGATCGCCAAGACAGGAACTCTGGGTCTCACTGGAAACAGTGTTATTCATACTGTGAGGCACAACAGCGTTTTGTAATTCATAGCCTTGGTTTTAGGCCAAGCAAGTGCGGATCTCGACCAACCCAGAGCTTCAGTGGCAAATTGAATAATTCAAGAAGATTTGTTCTGAAATTCTCTACTGATGTTTGCCTATTAGTCAGAAATAATCTGTCCACCAGTGTTGAATTCAGCAAAAAATAAATAAAAAAATAATAAAAAATAAAAATAAACAATACGCCCAGAAAGTCAGGATTGTCAGCCTCGATGTGCACAACTAGCTCGCTTAAAACAGTGAAGTACATTTAGAAATAACCAAATTGGTCATAAAAGAACACATGGAGACCTCAAATAGGAATGAGGAGAATTATATTACCTTCAGTGAGACTACTGTCTGTGAATATTTTAGTTCAGGCCAGCTGTGAAGGGGAGGCCTAAATTCACGGTTGTTTTACATATGGAGAGTATGTTTTCAATGCTTTGAATTATGATTGCTTTCTGATCTTGATACTTGTCGATTTAGCTGACGGAGTAATTATTGAGTTATATCAAAGCAAACTGGTCCATCATTATGGATTTCCAACAGTCTCACATCCATGAAGTATACAAAGATGGACAACATGACAGCCACTAAAAGTCAAGCTAAACAAAAGACTTCCACCTAGTGTTTAGGGTTAGATCTTCAAACCCCGCCTCCTCCATGTTAGCAGAGGTATAGTGTCTATACTAAAAAAGTCTGTTTATTTTTTTATAGCCGTACATAGTCTATGTCAGTTTAGTGAGCTCTTATCACACTGTATATTTAAGCTGTTTGTGGGTGTGGTTGTGAGGTTATTGCCTTGGAAACACATACAGGCTTAAGAGCTTGGAAATAAATACTGATAACCCCCAACGTGTACAGTGGCCTTTTCAGCTCTCATGCTGTATTATTTAATAATAATAAAAAAAAAATTCATTGACTTACAGTCAACTGTGTCCTTCAGCAGGGGATGCAGGAGGATTCTTGGTGATCCATGGTGTAGATTCAGCCTAAGAGATAAAATGAATGAATTAATTATTGCATTATGAAGTATTTTTGCACTCGTTCATTTAAGTCAGACAAATATAATGGCTTTTTTTTTATCTAATTTTGCAAAACCTGTCTTTGTCCACATTTAAATAAGCTTATTCTACCACTTTATTCTCCACATGCTGGTGACATAGGGCAAAGGGGGCGGCGTAATACCCTGGTCAGGTCGTCAGTCCCAGACGGGGCCAACCATCCACTTTGAACATCCCATCATCCCAAAAAAATAATCTCCAGAATCAGTTGGTATGGAGAGTGTTTTATTCACTTTATTCCACACATGCATCTGTTGTGAGGCGACAGCGGTGCTCATAATCCATTATCTTACTTTTGATTCGTTTGATTTTAATCTTAATTGAATGCATTTCAGTGAGGCTGCAGCAGCTCCCAGGTTTTAGCTGCTTAGCAACAACATGAGAGAAGCACCTTGGTTGAAAACACCTTTGATGCATTTTTCACATTTTTAGTCGCTGCAGTGACAAGCACAATCTCTACACTAGAACTGCACCTGTCCACAGACAGCTCGTCATGCATATCATGGACTGGATTAATTTGACTTGGTCTAATTTGACTACTCACTTTCTGTCCCCATCAGCAGCCTGAGCCTCTGACTTGTTGGTAAAAAGCCCCAATACGGTGAATCCTCTGCCCAGAGCCAGCTGAGAACTGTCCGGTCTAAGTGACAATGACGCCAGCTCCAGGACCACCACCGTGCTGGGCAACCGCAGAGACGTATGGAAGTATAGCACCTAGGGCAAGAAAAAAAATCAATCAATCAATCCCACAAAGGGAAATGAGACCTAACAATTTATCTGACCTGAGTGGCAGAACATTGTCAAGGTCCACGGATTTAATCAGAAATTGTTTGAAAAGAGGTAATGGGTCATTGGATGCAATACTAGAATGTGGCATTTGCAAGTGAAGAGAAAAAAACATATTACCATAACACCATACATATCCATAAACATCCATACATTATTTCCTGGGAAATTGATAAACACTTTATAGAAAATATATGCTATTTGCATTGTGATCTAAAGACTGTAAGATTAACACAAGGAGAGACGAAAAACAGTACCAAATGTACAGAAAGGCGAGGTAAATAAAATGGTCCTAATGACCATTTGATGCCTTGAGCGCGACCATGAGACATTCAATAGTTGTATATTATCCTGTCCTATGGAGGATGAGTGAAAGCCAGTAGTTTTGCCGCTTTACATTCTCAAACATCCACAGTCAAACATCCAGGGATGAGAAGACTTCCTGTTCAGCGAGGATGAGACTTCAAATGTCTAACATGCAATGAGGGTGGGTACTATGCCTTTCGCTGGTGAGGAGGCCCTCTAGGCCTCGTTTACACCAAGCGGTAAAGCGCAGCTCAGCTCACCACGGTGCACTTTGGAACGGAATTGAAGCAGCTGCGTCAGCTGCGTGAATAGTGTGACGTCATACCAGCATCACACAGTGTAGCTTGCCAATAAAATGAAACAAAGTAGAAGAACGAAGCGCGGTAGACAATGAGCGACAATGGAGCACATGGAGGAATTCAGTGTTCTTTCTTCGTGGCATTTGGCTGTGTATCACCAGAAGAAGACCAGCATTGTTTGAGTGAAAAAACACTGCTTTACTGTTGCATGGATTCCCTGCTGGCAAATAAACAGATTGCAGTGTATCCGGCTCCACACTGGATACCACAATATAGGGGTACCAAAAACTAGGATGGCAAAGATTGGTTACTTTGGTACCGGTTGGCACCAATTCGTCCTTGACAGGTAGGTGCTATTGTTTACAGGTTCTGGTCTGCCATTCAAATTGAATACCTACAACAGAGCCACTATGATTTAAATACACAAACATCCGAGTTCTCAAACCAATAAAAACAGGACACGACGGTGTCAACAGTGAAAAAGAGACACACGTTGGCATCAGCTACCTTGAAATACAAAGCCAATTTC
The DNA here is from genome assembly GCF_963457635.1 of Microchirus variegatus. Classification (NCBI taxonomy): domain Eukaryota; kingdom Metazoa; phylum Chordata; class Actinopteri; order Pleuronectiformes; family Soleidae; genus Microchirus; species Microchirus variegatus. The sequence continues at coordinate 15,072,050 of NC_139810.1, forward strand.
TCACAATATAGCCTGTTGCACTTAAGACCCAGGTATCACCCAAAACAGAGTCATATATTCTAATTCAGAACCTCAGATGCTTCTCCGTTTTACCGACATCCGTCTTTTATCGTTGAACCAGGTGAGTTTAAATGAATGTTTTTTGGGGTTTTTTCAAATACAAACAGTGCTGACTACAAATGAGAAACATGGGGGCAAAGATAGTTGTCAAGCCATGGTTTGATTTAGTTATTTGTCTACCTGCTTGTTTTTTTTATTTCTATTGGACTATGCCTTGCTGACACAAGCATATTGAGATTCACAAAACACCGTGGCTCACAGACTGGTTCGTCGGCTGGAATAAAAGTGTCCTGCTAAAGGTAATTCAACAATAGCATGTTTTGGGGGTTTTTTTCCCATGGCTGTGTCAACATGCAGAAATAAGAGAGAATGGGATGAGTAACTGGGAGCTGAACGTGGAGGCTCGGAATTTGTGGGTAAATGTTCATCCCCAGGCTTTCAATAAAAAACGGTTTATGAAATCTTGATAGAATTTATCTGCCCCTATCCCATGTCTGGCTCGTCTCGCAATAAAGATAATTCACAATTTCCAAGGTACTAAGCAGGTTTGCTGAACTGGAATTCAGACAGATATTCTTGAGATGGTAAGAATATCACCCATCCTTAGTACATGTCAATCATAAACTGAATGCTTGACTTTCACTCAGTCTATTTATTTCCTTTCAAACTTCCAAACCAAAGCCTCATTGTTGGATGTACTTCTCAACCAATCCCATTTTCTATGAACATTTGATTAATAATTGTTGTATGGGGTTTTCATGTTGAGTCATATTTATGGTGCCTACAGTAAAGTAGAATTTCCACCGTGCTCCAAGGAACTCTCTAATCTCTGAGAAATGTACATGGACTTGCAATTCAAAGGTAGAATGACTTTTCCATCCACCTCGCTGCTTTGACACATCTTCAAATTGATTCTGGCAAATCTCCTGCAAAAAAATTATAAAAATCTAAACAGTCTGTGCTTTCTTAATCTCCTAAGATTTACAGAGAGTCAGTGCTTTTGTCAGAAAGCAGCCAGATCTATGAATATTTTGAGAAAGACGAGCTGATGTATGGATAAATATTTTAAGCTACATCTTGGCTCTAACAATGAGCTGATTTGTAAAGTGATTGGACTGCATGCTTTGGCTGGGTCCTTTCACACCAGAGTGTCTTCTTTCAAAACTGACTGATGTGTGATTGTTTCTGTATCAGAGGGCTGAAGCATAAAAACCCAGAAACTGGGAACATTGCATTGAATGTTAAAATTAACCTCCAAGCCATTGAAACACCCCTAAATCGACTTAAATAACCACAACATTGTATTTGTAGTAACTTATTATACTGTCTTAGCTCTAATATGAGATAATATCAAGTATTTAGCTCTAAGTCCAATGGACATACAGTGGAAACAAATGTGTTAACTGGTAATATCAAGGTGTTTGATAGAATAAAGAAATGTTTCGAAAATTATATGGTTCTCATTTCAATTTCAAATTTCAAGCCCCCGAAATTTGACTTGTTGTGTCTGAGTAAAGCTTCACATTCTTACTATTTAAAAACCAACAGAATTTTTTATCAAGCCAATGTTGTGCGATCTTGTTAGTTCCCAGTGCCAAGGGAGCAGTGGGAGTATTATTGAGAAAACAGCCTGCATTGGCAGCAACGCCTGGCCCTGTGCATGTTGGACCTAATGAGAGGTTGTACTCCACAATGACTGTCAACAAAGCAGTAATCAATTCTAAATATCCACCGTGTCTCCACAACGTTCAGTACCAAGGGGGTAAACAAAAATGATTTGATATTAAAAAACATCATCATCAGCACAGTGCCACCATCTACAGTTTCACAAAGGTGATGACAAAAAGTGTGCCACAGCATTATTCAGGAATCTGTGTTTTATAATGTGTGCATGGAACTTCCTTTTGGAAAATATTAAAAAATAATAATAATTACGTGGACTCATAGAGTCCCGTGACTGGCAGCTGGTTTTAAACAGGCAATAATGAAGCTCTCACAGAGCTATCAGAGTGTAAAAGCTAAAGCTAATTCCTTCCTTCCCTCTCGAGGCGGTCATTCAAATGTTCAACTCGTGGGCAACTGTGAGCACTGAAGGAATGGAAGGCAATGCACAAAACCTGTAACAAGAGCCTATAAATGAACGAGGGTTTTGCATGGAGAGGTCCAGAGCACCAGGAGTGTAATTGACAGGGCCTTGTTGTTTGGTCTCTGGAGGCTAAAAAGAAAAGAAGAGCTAACAGGGCATTTCCATTTACTCGCCGAAAAGACTGAAGCACTCATTTCAGCTACCTGGGACTTAGATAATAGACTTGCACCATCTCTCTGCATGACTGCTTTAATTAATTATTTCCATGTTCCTCTATGAAAAATAACATCTCTCAGAATAGAAAGATAGCTCATGAACAAACAGTCAGAGTTTGATGCTTGATATACCTTCTGCAACTCTGGTGGTGTGAAACTGTTGACGATTGTGTCATAGAATAAAAAAAAAAGAGGTTTGACACAACTTTTAACACAAAAGTCTCAAAGCAAGAACTGAGCTCATCAAGCGGTGTTAAGCTAAATGAGACCAAAAAAAAAAAAGTAAGATTCTTGGCTGTAGTTGTTTTGACTTTAATTTTGGCAGCATTACCACTTACCACATGCCCTGAGATGGCAGAGAGAGCGAGAGATGGAAATAGAGAGTGAGAGAGTGAGAGAGTTACAGTAAGTCATTTGACAGTCACAGAGTCAGGGAGCATCAGCATTACAGACAATCTCACTGTGTAATTCTAGGACTGTCACCAGCACAGGACCGATGAGAGACAGGGCTGTCACTTTTTAATCCAAATTTGATATTATTTCAATCGTAGCGTGTAAAGTGTTTAAGTTGCAATGACCTGTTTGAAAATTCATGCTGCCGTCTCTAAAGTAGAACCCCTTAGGATTCAGCAGAGGGCGCTCGTAAGGTTTCCTAACATGTATGATATGGCGCTTTTCCATTACACCATTCTACCACTACTCAGCTCAACTTGATTTGACTCTATTTTTTTTTTTTGCTTTTCCATTAGGGATAGTACTTGATACCTGGTGTTTTTTTTTGTTACCTCTGGGGAGGTGCCATACATGCCAAGACTGGCATTAAGGGCAGTAAGTAAGTAAGGGCGCTTTCACACCTAAAGTTCGATTGCTTTGGTCTGCACCAGACAGAAAAATGTTACAATGTTACAAACAGACGTGGGTACGGTTTGCTTTCACAAATGCAGAGTTCTTAACGAACCAAATAGACCGTGAAGACCATCGGCACCGGAACCAGACTAAAAACCCCAGACCCCAACGGGCATGTCACCGCTGTGGTCACTGGAGCTGATCGCTGCCACTCTAATCAATGTGAGCATTTCCACCGGGTGTGCCGCGGCTTATGTGTGACTACAGCTGGCTCTCAAGGCTGTGCTGCCATAACCTGCCTGGTGGTGATTGCAGCTGGGCAGAGGTTCCGCGCCACTGACGCGCCCGGTGGAAATAGTAATAATGCATTAAACTAGATTAGTTTCGTCCCATTTGGTTTGTTTGCTTTCACACCAGAGGAACCATACCAAAGTAGGGCGGATAAAGCGGTCCGAAACCACCCCTTCAGGCAGGTCTCGGGCCGGTTGATTTGGTGCACACAAAAGTACCAAGATTACATTCACACCTATGCACTCGAACCGAACCAAGGGACCAAACACGTTTGGTGCGCACCAAATGCTGTAGGTGTGAAAGCACCCTAAGTCTGGGGAGGTTCCAAGTGAGCTGAGCCGATACTAAAATGTGACATCAACACCGATCGGTCAGAGTGTTGTCACTGGAATGAACAAGAATCAAACCTGCCATCTTTAAAATCCAAAATAGTGTCACAGCGAGCAAACGTGACTCCTGTCCGCACAAATACACCATGGTCCGTCAACGAGGTGCAGACGTGCCCGTGTTTGGTGGCGTTTTTATGTCGAGGTACTATGAAGTAATGGGGAAACAACATACCCAAACGGAGTAGAGCAGAGTAGCTCTAGAACTGTATCACAGAAAAGTGCCAACAGTAACTGCACAAGAGGGGCCTGTATAAACTGAGTTTGGTAAAAGGCAGCAGCGACAGCACCTTGGAGATGCAAGCTTACATAAGGAAGACTCCTCTCTCTCTCTCTCTGCAGCCTCTGCAGCTGCTGCTTTGGTGGACAGACGAGGGATGCATCAACTACTGCAACTTTCTGTAAGCTGGTTCATAAATATATGTGTGTGCCAGGGTCAATCTGCACACTCTGAGAGTGTGTTCTTATCTGTGGGTAATATTGTGAATAATATAATAAAAAAAGGGAGCCACACTTGATCCTGATCAAAAACACATTTTCCTTGACTATCTATGTTTTACCATAGAATCTGTACGGAATTTGTTATCAGCTGTCAGAGTTTCCTTCTGTCAGCGATTTCCCAATCAGGGAGTGATTATTCCTTCCTACCCTACTGAGTGCTTTTCATTTGTTATTTATTACCCTCTAGCTCTAGCAGTACTGTTAATAAAGTAACAATTATTCATTATTGATAAAGTAACAAAAACTGAGACTTTGTGCGGAGCACCAACGGCGGCGCAGGGAACGGATGGTGTTTGAATTTATTTAAAGAAATTACAGTTCATTAGAAATTCATTCGAACTTGATTTTTTTTTTTTTTTTTTTTAAGCTGACAGCCCTAATGAGAGATGATGGTGTGAATAATACAGAGGCCCATGACAACAGTGCGTGTGTGTAGAAGTTTAAATGAATATAGTCTTAACAAGAATTCCTCATAGCTTCAAATATTTAGACCCAATATAAGTCTTTGAACTGCATTGGCTTTTGTTTGTGAAGCAAAATTAACAAGTTGCAATATTTTTAAACTGACACTGACATTTCAGCACTTAAGCACAAAATTTACATTACAGACATTTTTAAAAGACTCATTAAAAAAGACATCTATTGTGGAAGGAAAAAAAAAAATCACTCATGCTTTGATGTAGGTTTTCATTTGTTAAGAGAAAAGTATTTTATGATAATCAAGATCGGGACATTGCACAAAAGACGAGCAGCATCAGCAACAAACAGAAAAATCGCTATATTGATGAGGCCTGAGCTGCAGAGACCCACAGAGGCAGTGGAGGCTGACGTTAAAAGAGAGTGGTTTGATATAAATGAGAGAGAAAGGGAACCGGCTGGGAGGACAGGGGAAAGCTGATCTAACAGCCAAATATGAGAGGACTGCTGCAATTACTGGAGAAACAGCCCAATTATGTTGTATCCCTCTGAGGAATGAGGGTGACAGTGAAGTGATTTTTATCCAGCAGAGACAGTCATTCTCATTTTTTCAAAAATCTTCTCCATCTCAGGTCATTTCAGACTATAAACAATTTTATACACGGTGCAACTTTTCAGAGGCTGCACAGAGTTGGCAAAGTAGTGGTCATTGCTGTTGCCTTGCACCAAAAGAAAACCCAGAGTTTATGACCCAGTCAAGGGCCTTTGTTCATGTTTGCATGTTCTCCGTGTGTGCATGGGTTTTCTCCGGGCTCTCCAGTTTACTCCCACAGTCCAAAATCATGGAGAAGTTCATTGCACACTCTAACTTGACCGTAGGTGTGGATGTGAGAGTGGATGGTTGTTCGTCTCTATAAGTGGGCCTTGTGATGGACTGACGATTTGTCCAGGGTGCACTCCATCTTTTGCTCTGTGCCAGTTGGGATTGACTCCAGTGGCCCTGTGACCCTCATGGGGAGGACAAAACGGACATATGGAACTATTTATAAATGACCTTTCCATTACCACTTTCTGGCCCCAACAAAGATGTTGCCATAGCATTAGGAACTAAGACACACCTAATTGTGCCACTGAATGTCACAGTTGTCACATCTTATTGTGTTTGAAGTGTGTTGTTTATAGTGAAGTGTACTGCATAGATAAAATATATAATGCAATTTAACACACCAAACTTCTGCACTGGCAGCTGGTGTAGGCATGATTTATTACGTAATTCATTGTCCAACAGCAACTTCTCTATATTACCATTGTTTTTAATGAACAACAACAGTTTTTTGTGTGTTTTTATATATGTGTAGTAGATCCAGTATCCTATAATTAAAGCTTTTTTTAACCATCACCCTTCTGAGTGCCTCAGATTTCTCAAGTTGTCTCAATTGCCAGTTATTTTAATAATCACTTAATAATTTTTTATGAGTTTTTCTTTTTCTTCAATAATTAAAACACGCTCTCTGATTTTTCCGCTTCTTAAATGTGAATATCTTATGGTTTCTTTGCTCCATGTAACAAAGTAATAATTTTGGTTTGTGGGAAAAACTAATGTAATTTGAGATCATCATCACTTTGAGGTTTGAATCAATGTTTTTCTGACATTTTATGGACCAAACTTTTGCTCAATTAATCAAGAAAATAACTGTCAGTTGCAGATTCATGTCTAAAAATTGACAATAATAAATAAATTGTACATGCAACAATATGTACAAGGTATTTCTTCCCACTGTCGGACTAATTGACATATGTTTTAGCATTAAAATAATGCCAAATGCCACAGCACAGCTTAATTTGCTGCTCCACTCTAATTCACAGAAAAGATATCATAGGTCACTGTGTGCATCGCAAGGTCAAGCTAAGCAGCAAAATTAAGAGACAAATCCAGTTCAAGCAGAAAATAATATCCTTTGAGTTATTGATCAATAAAAGCTTTAATTGTGGGTATTTAGATGCTACTCTTCTGTTATTGCCTGAAGTAATCATGCAAACTCTTGCTCTCTTTCAGATAAATTATATCCAACAGACACCAACAAAGATGGAAAATGGCTCCAAACTGAGTTGGCGATGAAAGGAGACGTTAACAACTAAACTCCTAAAAAAGTGAGAATGTGGACTCTGAATTGAATTGCAGTCCTGCTTTGAATCACAACCAAGGCTGATGAGAAGAGAAAACAATGTAGTATCTGGCACTGTCCTTGAAGTTAACTTGACACTAACCTACTGTCAGCACCAGCACTGCATGACTCCAGTTTTCATAACATATGCCTGTGCCTAAAAAAAAAACCCTCCTAATTAGAACAACGCACCATAATCTTTTCCCTGAGTCCCCATTCCTTATTTTTAGCTTCAGTGCCTCTGGTATTCACTGTCTTGTCCCTGATTCAAGCAGAAATACAAAGATCCTGCATTCTACAACATCCCCAGCTTTGCCAACAACAGATATCTATGGTTGCTGGTGAAAGTCTTACGTTTATCATCCAGGTTGTGCTCCCCCTGACATTTTTGTAAATACTGTCTAAAATGCCTCACAGGCAAACCTTTTGAACACAGACTATGAATGCATCAGGAGGAATCCATACACAACAATGAAAGAAGTTCAGTAAACAAAGTTGGTAAAGTTGGAATTGACATGTCAAAGAACAACAAAGTGCAAGACAGACAGGATATCTTTTTTCGTTCTGTCTGTCTCAGTGTCTCTTTCCCACCAAGTCACACACACACACACACACACACACACACACACACACACACACACACCCAACACCTCTCGCCTCTCCCTTACATCACCTCAGAGGCAGCTCTTGTGGCCCTTGACTTCCCTCTATCTCTCTAACACACACACACTCACCGAGTGTATACTGTAGCTGTGTATTACGAGGCGAGCCACTCCAATGTGAAAATCGTTTCAGCAGCTGCTCCACTAGGCGTTTGGCCTCCTTGAAGCTATAATATTGATCAGCTTACTTGGCAGCACTGTCTGTGCGGCCACCAATTCCAATATACACACACACACATACTGTATATAGTATATCCAGTGGTTGTGTTAGACATTTTAGCTGTCCGTCAATCAAGATCAACTCTGAACTCTTCTCTGCTGTAGGCTGCCCTGAATTAAGTCAAACCTTCCTCCTGAGACTCTTCAATGAACTGTCAGCATCCGGATAGTGAGAGGCATTGAGTGTGGCGTCGAGGTCGGCGATGACGCCTAAATGCTCTGAGGGGAATCTGTTTTTTGATAGATTTGATAAACGGAGAAGGCCTGCGTGTCTATCTGTGTCAGTATATTTAATTGTACAGGATTACAGGCGGTCTACGAGTGGTTACTGAAGGCGTTGCGTGTGAATTATTTGAAGTAGCAGTCGATCGGCCTCACCGTTCAATCCGTCAAAATGACAGACAGCCTTCAGATTTTACCATATTGGTAGAAAAAGAAAAATCTGTCAATGACGGAGAATTCTCGGTTAACGGGACCCCAGACGGTATTCGAGTGAGAAATGGCAGTTGAGAGAGGGACTTGAGCACGGAGGTAAGTTGAAGTGCTGTCTGTTTATGCTGCCGCAGCCTCAGACTCCTTTGTCCGTCAATCATATACTTTTTCACTTGGGCAGGTTTGAGAAGCATTGATACTTTTCCTGTAGGAAGCGTTATATACTTTGTGTAAGAAAATAGAGAACGTGAGACAAAACATAACACCATTCACTTTTGGTTGAACCATTTGTCGGAGGACTTTGAATGGGCGGTGGTGGCATAGCCTTTGGAGAGATTTCAGGTCAACTATTTAGATTTTAAACATAAGTTATAAACGGATTAATATCACACAACAGGTCTGTCCAGTTGCGAGCAAGTCATTTGATTGGACAAAAGGCATTCCATGAGTGCTTATACTGAGCGTAACAGCACTGGGGCTTTAACTGTAATATCACTCTCACTTCACAGGTGTTCAATTATTCATTCATCTTCTACCATTTCATCCGCTACATGAGGAGCTGACACAGGGCAAAAGGCTGGGAACACCCTGGACAGGTCCCCCAGTCTGTTGCAGGGACAACACAGAGATGAACCGGGGTTCCCACACCTTGGTTGACATCAAATTCAAGGACTTTTCAAAGACTTTCCAGGACTACTTCCCTCAAATTCAATGACTGAATGTGCTGACACAGTTTAAGAAGGGAAGGCAACTTGTAAGAGCCACTTCGCCCATAGCGTCCTGATTGATTTGCAGCATGCTCTGTATCTGGATAAGTGATTGTGATTTGCAGACTGCAAATCATGTTTATGTTTTGAAATCATGTTTTGGCATGTGGAGCCACCTACCACCGTCTACCAATCATTGCAGTCAGTAGAGTCTCATCTGCCAAGCAACCACGGGTTGCCAGTTACGTCAGAAAACGAAACCTAAAAGACCTCGGTATTTTGAATATAAATGTAGTAATCGTTTTTGGCCACATTCTTACATATGGCACCTTTAACGTCTTTCTTGGACAAAATTTTCAAAAACTTTCAAGGGCCTTGAAATTCAGTGTTTAATTAAACTCTTTCTGCCACTACTCCCGAGCATGGTCTACAGTTGTCCATAATAATAATCATTATTTTCTCCGACTATCAGGCACAATCAACCTACACTGCAGCTATGGCACAGTTCATTAGGTTTGGTTGTGGAACAATTTTTTTTCTGGTGGAGCCATATAACTGGTTAAATAACAAACGTATCATAATCTGGTGTGGCCTCTACTTTTCAACTATTAAATAGCGGCTCTGATATTTATGACCACATCACACTATACACTCAGTACAACAGCACTCCCTCTTGGGTGAGCGGTTTAATTATATATAATGGTGAAGTTTTACAGCAGCAGAAAGGTACACTTCACTACACTAAGGGTTACACAAGTGTTCTTCTACAAGGGCTGAGGTTCTACATGGAACCATTTGCTCCTGAAAAACCCTTTCCCGAAGAAAGGGTTTTCCAAGGGTTCTTGGTAACACTAATGGTTCCTGTAAGAACCATTTTGATCCAGAGAACCCTTTAAAACCCCTTTCCTGAATAAAGGTTTTTAAATGGGTCACACTAAGGGTTGGAACCTCTCCTATAGGACAAGCCAAAGAACCTTATATGGTTCTACTTAGCATTTTTATTTCTAGGGGGGGGGGGGGGTTCTTGGGGATGTCAAGAACTCAGCAGGAGATTTTCTGGATCAGATGTGACGATATTTGAATACTGACTCAATTTGCAACTGTCAATATTTAGACTCAGAGTACTATCTTTCCAAAATACTACAGTGAACAGAACTAGTTTATGTTTGCCACAGTGGCAGCAATGGTTGAAATTACGAGGAAAAATCCATAAAAATAAGAAATGAATGAGAAATCACATACACACTGACTGCACAGTGTGAGCTTGTCAAACAAGGTAAAAATGCATGTGTTCAAGAAATGCTGAAAGAAGCTGAATGTTGAATGGAGTAGCGGCTTCCAAAGATTGACTACACTATCTACTGTATACAGCCAATTGTATGAGCGGGGAAAAACACAAATCACTGAATAGCTCATGCAGCTGTGTGTGATACACTGTGAGCCCCAAACTTGACAGTCGAAGAATTTCCTGATTCACAAGAACTCTTTCACAAAAAAGCCCACTTTTTTTTCGTCTTTTTTTTTTTACATTCAACAATTTGCAGACATAATTATATAGTGTTGCACACTGAACATTTCCAAATCGGTTATGATGCTCAAAACTCACCCAAGCACACGATCACAGTGAGGGAAAGCAGATGGCTTTCAATAATCTCTGGCGTTGCACATGTTGTTATGCCATGGATTTATAATACCTTATACCTACAGTGCAATGAAGACTCAAAAGCAGTGTCAAAGTCATACATTACTCTTTAAGCCTTTTTTATCCAACAAAGAATACATGGGTGTGCAAGGAAACCCTTAATACAGGCGTCATGAACAAATGCTCAACCTTGCATTTACTCTATATTGTCTTAACAGTTTAAATCATGTTTGTTTTTCAGTGGGAATACTGTCACATTTTTCATTTGTTAAAAGGAAATTATTTTATGTTGCAAGTAGGGGTGGATACTGAGGCCTTAGCTGGGACCAGCATTAGCTGACTCACTCAAGTAAAGGAAACTTGAATGCCAGTTCAGTTATTCATTGATAAGATTTTTCAGAATGCCAGCAACTAACTTAAATTGTAAAATCGACTTTTTCCATACATTCATTCATTTTCTATCCTGCTTTATCCTCCACATGAGGGTCGCAGGGGGAGGCAGGGTACACCCTGGACAGTTTGCCAGTCCATTGCAGAGCCACATACATAGACAAACAATCATTCACTCTCACGGTCAATTTAGAGTGTCTAATTTACCTAATCCCCATACTGCATGTTTTTGGACTGTGGGAGGAAACCGGAGAACCTGGAGAAAACTCATGCACACACGGGAGGACATGTCAACTCCATGCAGGAAAGGCCCTTGTTCCGACTGGGTCGCAAACCCGGGTCTTCTTGCGGCAAAGACAAGAGTGCTAACCACAACACCAACTGCATGGCCCCATCAACTTTCTCCTCTCGATAGATCTGCAGGTAATGGTATCCGAAACCCGGAAGTCCTTGAAAAGTTCTATTCTTGGCTCCACAGTGCAGCACAGAGTTCTACACAAACTTCCAGCCTGAGAGGATTTATCTGTCCAATGGATACATGTTATATATGACGGCAATGTGCCTGCTAGAGCCTGTAAATGATCACTTTTCCAAATCGTCACCCTGTTAAAATAATCGCTTAACTAATTTTTTCAAGTTTCAAGTTCAAGAAACACAAAAAACTTCACACACTTGACATAGGCCATTATCATAGGCCATTATCTTTAAGGGGTAAAATCACATGAGCTGATCAACTGAGGATGCAGGCGATTTTACCGTAGGTGGCTGGCGTCGTGAGGAGATGATTTAGGCAAAAAATGACGAAATGCTAACTGTTGTTAGCCCCCACCAGCCTCTGTGGCTGATGTAATGTCCTGTCCCTTAAGTTTTGTTTTACTTCTTTTTAAGGTGGACCTAAAGAGATACTACTAAACCGAGCGTTCTGAACAGGGCTGTTTCGGCAGGGTGATTGAACTGCTGTGATGCTTCGTCCTTATGGTAGTTGGAAATTTGGAAATTTAATACAGTCCAACAATCTTGATTGCTTTATTAAGTAGATACTTAAAACATTTAGATAAGAGCAGCAAAATCATTTTAATGGAGTCACTGTATGAGCTGTTCATATTTTTTTACAGAAGCAGAATATTTGCTACACAGCAGCTTTTTAAAGTGGCTGTTATGGCCAGGAGCTAAATGCATCAGTACAAATGTTAATGTGTTGTTAACAGCGCAGCATATTAAAAGACATAAAATTATTTAATTGGACTGGCATCAATACTGGCAAATAATCAAGACTGTTGTATCAGCATTGTATTGGATGTGGAAAAAGTGGTATCAAGCCACCCATAAACCAAGCAGCTAAAGCGTGCTCCTTCCACACACTCTTGCTTGTGGGAGACTGGGTGAACAGAGGGTGTTTTCACACTAGCTTTATTTTTTCCTCACAGAGCTATAGCATTACAGTTGTAATTTCACCTTTTACCTAAAGAGCTTGTTAATGGACCCGCTCGCATAACTCTCATGTGCCATCATATGTGGTAGACTGCAAAACACAGGGTGTGGTACAAAACACAACCAATGTACCAGACAGCAAAGAGGAAAGTTTCTCCTGAGCCGAGCCAGCCTGTCTGGAGTAAGTGTCTCTTTGAGAGAGCATGAAAAGAAGGGAGGAGTGGAGGCTTTAACAGGAGCTTCTTTACTGTACTGACAGCTTAAATTTGGCAACCTAGTTTGCGCTTTAAGGAGGATGTGACTGTCATTCATTTCACCGAGCCATATGGGACTCTTCACTTTGAAACCGGTGTAATCTTTAGAGAACAACTACATGAGAAACAAAAGCAGTGGAATCTCATGACTGATGTTCTAATGTTTTCCCATCGGTGAAACACAGCCGTCTCCTGCTTTTCAGTGCTGTGAAGTCTTGCAATATGGCTGTGTGTGTGTGTGTGTGTGTGTGTGTGTGTGTGTGTGGAGGTGTAACAGTATTAGACATGTGGTTGAAGGCAGGTGATGATACAAAGAAAAAAAAAGGCTGTGTGTCCATGTTCCTCCCACTTTGTTTTAAGTACCTCTGCTTACATCACACCAAACAACATTCAAAGATCTTTGAAAAACAGAGGTTGCACTGACAAAACGTGGCCTTTTTTTCTCCAAAGCCCCAGATGTCGGCCTGATGATGTTGCACATATGAGAAGAAAACCGCTGGTTCCCTGTGAAGGCAGGGAGTTCAAATGGAGTGATCCCAGTGAGAGACAATACAGAAAGATGCACATTTCTCTCTGCCCCTCCGGTCTCTCGACTCCACCATCTGCACCGACAGTGGCTCAACATTGCCCTCTACTGCCCAAAGCTTTCACTACTAAATGTAGGGTCACCATGAAGAAAATATCTAAACAAAAATCTGTCAAACACTCTGCCAAAACTGGCAGCCCAAGAGAATGTGTAAGTGTATGTGTAGTCTGGGTGATTTAAGACAATCAAGACTATGAATCTGAGTAAAAGAAAAAATAGTTTGCAGTAGTTTGATTAAAATATGCATAGATACAATACTATTTGCCACAGTATCAGACACAAATCAAAGGGAATGAAAACATTTCCCTTTGTGCATTCCAGCAAACAGACGACTCAAGTCCCACATTTTCAGTGTGAATTTGTCAGTGCTTCACTATACTTGCAGCATTCCATACAACAAAAAAATCCGCTTTCAGAAGATGTGAAGGCATCTGGAGCATTGACAAATACACCACACTGTCATAAAAGTGTGCCCTACTTTAAAAATAAAGATTTAAAAAAAAATCATAAACAACTCATACAGCGAGAAGGCACAACAATCAAGTGACAATGTCACTGTCGATGAATCTCACATTATCCAGGGAAGAAAAACGCACAGACAAAGCAAGAAAACAGACCCGTTAAGACCTCTTCCTCTCTGTCTTCAATCACACAGCATCTTTGCTTTTCGCCACATACTGGTGAAAATCAATGGACACTTGTAACTCAGGAGATGATCCCCCCTCTGACTTTATTTGGATATCAAACAGCTATTTGCCATTAATAAACACCAGCGTAAATGTGAGTGCATCAGGCCAAATCCAATAAAAAAAAAGAAGCTGGTGCAGCTCTTGCAGCACGACAGAGAGGGGGCCAAGCCCACTTTATCATCCTGATAGGATATGATGTGGTTTGTATTATTACCCTGGATAGGTAATGGGATTTGGATGCTTATTGGTATACCAAGTGGTTTTGAATACAGGCTATGACTATTATGTTGGATCAAAGTAAGGCCATGGCACTGTAAGAGACTGCTCCATCAAAATAATATCAAGCAGAGGAAAGGGTAGAAAACAGATGGTGACAGAAGTGAAAATCAGAATGTGCCGTAGCTGTGACTCATTGGTGCCTCTGTAAAAAAGACTTATGCAACGCTCTGCATTGAACAGTCAGCTACAGCTCCGGGTATTCTTTCCACCAGAAGGTGTTTCTGGAAAACATCTTGTTCAACAGCTGACACCATAAACAGATGAGGCATCTTGTGACACTGGAAGTGAGTTCAGCAGTGTCGCATCGACAAGTCGCGGGTGACTGGCCTCCGCCGACCGCACAGCGACCGTCAGATGTTTGATGGAGAGAGAACACAGACGACCTGCTGTTACAGCTTATCTGTTCAGAAATGATAGGGAGATTTCAGGAACGCATGGTATAAACAATGCTGGGAGACGGGTTTTCAAGGGTTAAGACTAAAGTAGGGTGCATTTTGTCGTTCACAACTGATGATCCATTCACAACAAACTCCTCTGGCAGGCACTGCACTGAGACTGTGTCTGTTCGCTGGTGGATCAAGGCTAAGGTCATGTAAAAGCAGAAATCCCTCTCGAGGTGTTGAGTCTTGAGTAAAGCGATGCCAATGGAGGTTTGCCTTTCTCTTTGTTTCTATTTGATCCTGGAATCTGGCTTTGATCGTCACAGAGGGGGGGCAAGATAACAGAGAGTCTGAATGAAAGATGGCTGCCAAACGACATGAAGTAAGGCACACGAGCAAAAAAAAATCAAACAGAACAAAGGTTGTTTTTTTACTGTCCATTTTTTCTGTAAATTTTCTATAAAAAAAAAAAAATAGCTGTTTCAATGCCATGTCAACCTCCAAGGCAAGTGTGATATAAGAATGCATAAGTTTACTGGTTGAGCAAACTACTTGATTGCAACTTTAGTTTACTTCTAACACTTATTTCCTGTTCCGTGAGGACCATAAAGGCCTTAGTTGTTTTACACAGTATCGTATCATTCATCACTGAGACGCTTTATTGGGCTGGGTATCAGACGTCAGCGTTTGTTTGGTCCCAACTGCATTCTCCAAAACGGTATTAAAGTCCAGTGTGGAATTTTGGTCAGGCTCATAATTTTGTTCCACTAATTCACTGACCAGTCCTGAACTCAACAAAAACTCATTGGGCTGAACTGAATAAGCATTCTGCCTTTTGTAATTTCTGTCGTTTTTTAATACTTTACAAGTTCCTGCTTTACAACAGTATGATAACCGAGAATAAATGGAACAGAATAAAACAGCTGAAATAAGATTTAGAAGATGAGTAAAAAGAATTGCATGAGAAAGTAATATTTACCTTTAGGCACTGGGTGGAGTACAGATGTAATATGCTGTTAAAATATGATTCTTTGAAGTGCTGTATCAATATTGATATATTTTAGTCTTGTGTTTAAGCACTAACTGATAGCAGATATTCAGCCATTAGGTTCCCCTCTGCTGCACTCCTTCCAGACAAAGAAAACTGTATTGGTCATGCATATATCATTGATATTTCAACTACCAGAGTCTTACTTAAAATAGACTCTTTTGGGCTGAAGGCAAATGAAAATATATTGTCTTGCTTGCATCATCACCCCTGCACTCCAGAGGTGTGTTGTATAGCCAGATTCTTGCTGATAAGCAGAAGAAACATTTAAATTGGCCCAAAAACACAAGACTGCGTATAAAAAATCTTTGGGATGCATAACAAACTCCCATGGTGAAGCGATTTGACGATAGTTAACAGATGTGACCTGGAACCAGGCAACTACTGGATAATACACGCTGTCAATCACACTTGTGTCTACTCATATGTGCTGTGTCTTTCCATCTATTTTCCTCTCAATGGGAACATCCATCCGTCCATTTTCAACCGCTTTATCCTCCACATGAGGGTCTAAATGGGAACAACATTTACAAAACAGACACCTCACTCCATTGAGGAAGACCTGAAACTAGCAATTGAAACCATTAACTCAACAGGCAAACGTTTACTGTCATTATAAATCAGTGAGAAGTAGGCTTCTTTTCCCATAGAGTTATTTTTTCGACCAGCAGAGTCGCCCCCAGTGGCTAGCTGCTACTTAAGCCCTAATTCCTTGGCTTTACTTTTCAAACTGGAGGATTAAGTCTATTTGTTCCAAGTTAAAAAGCCTTTATTCAAACATGGCTCCTCGCAGGGAAGTAAAAGACCAACCTGTCCTGATCTTGAAGGTTTTGTTGTTGCTTATTCTCATGTGTTGACCCCTGTCCTTTTACAAGCGCCTGTGTCCATGAAAAGTCTGATGAAGATAAAGTCAGTCCTTGAGCACACAACTACAATTTCTCCCGCAGTTCTAGTGTTGCACTGTTGTTTTTACCACGGAGAAAACAGTTTATTTATAAAATAGTAGTGCCGTGCCACAGGTTTGCACAGTTAGATCTCATCTCCACTCATCAGGCTAGAAAAGCTTGAGAGTGCACAGTGAGGCATCAAGTGCTGTTTGAACTTCAGCTTTACTTACTGTACAACAAGAACAAGTCAGGACCAGAGGGTCCCGAGCTAAACACGAGAAATCCTTTCAAGATAAATGGACACCATGAAGATACGCTGATCTGTGCCATATTTCAATATCAGTTTTGTACATTCTGTCTTCCGTTGCTGCAACAACGACTCTTTTGATTTTCCAGAACCAATAGAACATTTCGTCATCAAAGCACATCTTTCAAAGACGACGCCACATATTTTGACATCAAAAAGCCTGTTTCTTTGTTCCCACTCTGTAATGATGATTACAGAGGAGGACAGACTAAAAGAACAATGGCTGGGAAAAGTATAGAAAATGGGAAAAAAAATAGTTTTATGAAACAGACCCCACTTTTAAAAGGACACTGCAGGGCAACGTCATCCACAGTGACTCCCATGACAATGAATGTTAAATTCAAAGTGAGGCAACCGAGTAAATTGTCACTGCTGATTGTGTAGATGAGCTCAACCACAGTCACACACACTCAAAATAATCACATCATGGCTGCATGGCAAAAAATGAAAAAAAGGTGGTAAAAGCTGCAGTGTGTGATTCAATATTTTCTCTGAAACATGAGTGAGGTGATTAGGATACCAAAACCAATGTTGAAAGAGAGCTCTGCATGCTCCCTGAAGTGTGGGGTAAGTCTGAGTGATTAAGTGTGATTAAGTGTTTAAGTTACAGAAGTTACACACTGGTCCAAAAACATGCATCTGTTCATTGAGCACTCTAAAACTGCCAACTGTGAGTGTGAATGGTTGTTTGTCTCATTGTTGTCCCTGTGATGGACTGGCGACATGACCACTTTAAACGAAATACTAGCGTGAAAACACCATGTATTTACACTTACAGTTCGCTTGACAGGCTTCAAACTTGCCAGGTGACCTGTAAGCGTGTGTCAATTCTGGCCGAGAAATGCAAGAAGTACGAGTGGAAATGCGACAGACGTGTCACTGAACGAGCCGCTTTTACCTCAGACGCTGCACTCACAGCCGTTTGATCTATATATGTGCATATTCTGCTGCAATCATAGCAAGTACTCACTTGAATGTTCTTCAAAGAACACACTTGTGTGTGCAGATACTGATGCTGTTATTAAGTGAGTAAACTATCCAACAAATGTTGGTGTCTGCCATAGAATCCTATGCAGAGGCTTAATACAAAATGACATGAAGCTAAAAGTGATCAAGGAAAACTAAAAATGTGTGCTTCAAACTCCCACTGTGACTCTTCAAAGACATACATGACATGCATGTACAGCTGCGAGTCACAATTATTTTCTTAAGCACTCATTTGTTGATCATTATTTCCAACGGCTTGATGAATATATTAAGCTAGATAGTGTCAGGCTAATTATGTACAAAGGTGATAATGCTATAGGCCAATATGATGCCTTGAGAAATGGTTAGTTTATCTGACCAAATGTTCAAAATCAATCTGAAAAAAAGCAAAACAAATGATCACTTCAAGTGCTGATTTGAAATAACAAATAAAACTTATCAATCGCTATCCTGTCAATTCAAGTAATTCTGCAACCATAGGAACTACATTACACACTAAACTAAAATAAAGCTCAATGGGACACAAGCAATTCAAACAGCATCAACGTTTAAACCTCCTCAGCCTTGAACAGAGCATTGGAAGTGCCATGATTCTTTGTGAAACTGGCCAAATATACTGGATATATATACTAATATACTGGAGGTATATGCCTGGCTGCCTGCCTCAGTGAGTGCTGCAGAATGTGGCAGTCGCCAAAGGCTCCATACAACTCAGTTGTGATGTTTAAAGAGACTGATGTCAAATAGTCTACTTTGAATTCATCAGGCTTCTTGCAGATGTTGCATCTGCTGCTAACAAGCTGCCACTGGTTCTCAGCAGGGATGTTGAACCTGTCGATTGTTATACTTAAACCTGTAATGACTGTGACAAGTGGGCTGAACTTTGTTATTGTTCACTTGAGTGGATGAGGGGAGAATTGAGTTACAGCTGTGAATGCATCCAAGGAGGCAGAATAGTAAGAGATCGTGTGTCGCAAAATAACCACACTGCACACAGGAAGTGATTTGTTTAACGTCAAGACAGAAAACACAAAAACATTAACTCACAACACAAAAACGGAAACTCAAAATGGAAATGCAAATCAAAAAATGGAAAGACAAAAGCAGAAAACACAAACACTTTAACTCGAAACGGAAATTACAATACATACCTCTTCTGAGTTAATGTTTTCTGCTTTTGTATTTCCGTTATTTTATATTTGCGTTTTCGTTTTTTGATGTGCGTTTCCATTGCAAGTTAATGTTTTTGTGTTTTCTGCAATTGTGTTTGCGTTTTTTATTTGCGTTTCGAGTTCATGTTTTTGTGTTTTCTGCTCGATGCGGGATTCGACCCTGCAGTGAGGACTGTAGCCTCAACTTGCGTTTGTGTTTTTTGATTTGCATTTGTGTTTTGTGCTTTTATTTTGCACCTCAGGGCCACCGTACAAACCAGAGGCAGAATAACAACATATCCAACAAACAACAAACGTTATATGCTGCAGCTTTAAATGGTATGTGATGGTTGCTTGAAGTCAATCAAAACTTTTCAATCATACTGTATCTTTTCACCACAATCTGAGACAGCACTGAGATTGCCCGCATATCACTGTAACAGCAACAACAGAAACACAGAAACAGGATGGTGTGTCATTGTTTTCCAGCTCCAGAAATACAAATCCAAGTACAACTGCACCAGGACAATGAAGCTAGAAACAGCACTTGACCAGCACAATTAAAAATGGACAAAATAAAAGGTCCCACACAACATATAAATGCTCACACGTGTCTTAGCTGCAAGACCACACTTTATACTGTAGTTCAATCTGATCAGACCTTTCATTTCTATATGAAACCAAGAGATGTTCACTTTCAGTTGCCAAGTTCCTTGACTTCATTCAGAGTTCAACCTCTTTGATGTGTGAAATAATACAAGAAGCAGAGAAGTAGGGATGCTGTTTGGCTATAGTGAGTGCAAGGATGGGGACAGAGGTTACTCATGAAATATTTGATAAAACACACTGTGCTCCTTCCACTACCTTCATGTTTGCTTTTGGCCAGACTGCCATACAGTAATTTGACCGTGTCATTGTGACAGTGTATGCCATTCAAGCTGTGGCCTCCGTCTGACACGTTTAGCAGCTACTATGCTACAGGTTGGTGAAGGTTGCTCCTTTATTTTCCACTGCCACAGTTTCTTCTGTATGATTTACACAATGACAGCTTTTCTCTTAATATACCGTAACATATTATATCATTATGGGCACTGATTTGCAACGCTGCAAAGCCTGCGCGCAGAGCACAGGACTGCTTTATGGCTGTCTGCTTGTTCTTTCCATTAATGGCATCTATTTTAATCCTCCAGAAAATGTAGTGTCGTGCCTTATACATTGACACAGCAGTGTGAAATCACATCTATCATAATAAAGAATATTTACCCATGTTACTTTGCCCCAATGTGGGTTTTTTTGTCAATGATGACAGATCATTAACTAACTAACGCATATGCACACAGTGCAGATGAAGGTGATAAGGTGAGTCTGACATTTAAAACTCCAAATGTCGTAGAAATTTAAGGGAAGATAAGATCAGTTTATACTCGGTTCTTAGACTACACAACTTCATAATTTCAGGTTATTCAATTTGCAGCGTGAGCAAATGGACTGGAACACTTAGGATGAGGGACTTGTAAGATGCGAGTGAACTCAATTACTTGCAATCAGTGCTTATTTGGCTGTGAGTGGTGCAGCTTTTGCGCTGATTTTAATTCAATAATGACAATGTTAAATTAATGTTGTTTATGCTTGAATGGGCACAGAGCTTATTATATTATCACCAATCCACTGCTTATGAAATCAACATCACAAGTTTGATGTTGAGTCTACAAATTTGACCAGTGAATCTCAGCAGGGGACAAGTGTGTGTCATGTAGAACAGCCAACAGTGGAATGTCTGTCATAGTGAAGCTACCTCATTGAGGGATATCTTGTTGTTTTTCATCCTCTGTGGTCGGCTCTTCCACGTTTTCCCAAAGAAGTGCTGACGATTTTGATCAAACAGTGTCACACGCAGCTGGTAGGTCAAGTCTTGTTCCACCTCTGCTGTCTCCAGTGACTATGAGGAGAAGATGTGAAGAATGTTAGTTCTTAGTTGGTTAATACTTGTCCTGGATTACTACATTAAACTAACCTCCCAACACATCTGTGAGGTAGCATCAACATCTTGAGTTCATTTGGAGACAGTTGTCATAAAGCGTGAGAGAGGTATGCAGGTTTGGGTGAAGTGTGGCGGATTATTTCATAGCCGAATTGAGGAGAAGACTCATGATTCTGCGAGTTCTCACCTGCGGCAGGTGAGCTGCAGTGAGCCGTCTGAGGCTGAGCTGGAAGCCGTGGGACTGGGTGAGGTGGCTGTCCACGGCCAGGCGGACTGTCTGGCTGGGTGGAGGAAGAACCCGGTTTTTATCAAACACTTCCCTCCAGTCGTCCGCCGTCGTGGACATATCTTCACTTTTCACCATGTTCTTGGGTTACTTGGGGGAGATAAAGTCCAAAGAAAACACAGTTGAGAACGCCGAGTTCTCTCGTCGTCGTGGTTGCGTGTCCGTCTATTTCTTTTCATTCAGTACCGAGTTCACGTCCTGAGTACTAACCTTGCAGTTTCTGTGGAATAAAACGGAAAAAAAAAATCAACATTTTCCCCCAATAAAGGATGGCTGACAAATGTAGGTGATAACGACCATACACAGCGGAAAATGGTGAAACAGTAATATAATAAATGAAGCACACAAGGCCACCGTGTGTGGAAATGTAGACTTAGCATCTCAAACTACTCAGACATTTAGCGAAAAAGCGAATTTGGCATAGAATGTTATCTTTTTTCCACCAGCTTAGATTTTCATGTTTCTTACTCGCGGCCGCCATATTGAAATCGGACTCTACTATTCTGTACGAAGAGGTTTCTCCACTACACCCGAGCTTTTATTGAGGGTAGTTAATAAAAAATACAGCAACGCACATGGAATAAGTCAATATATGACAAAAATATTACCATGGAACGTTTTACTGCGAGACGGAGCTCGTTAATACGATATCGCAACGGTCGCCTTTTCCATCTGGACCCTTCATTTGGTATTTTCCGCCGTGCTGCATCAGTTGCTATGGTAATGTAACGTTCACGCCTCCGCGTTGCCATGCTGGTCTGCAAGTTATGATAACTGTCTAATAAGTTCTTATAAATAATGCGATGTAATGTCATATAATATTATGTATTTGATTTAACGTGTTATAGAATGTAAAATTATACAATGGCAGTTTGTCTGACTATGAGCAGCAGTTTGAATTTGATTTAAATATGTAGGTTATGGCCCACGGAAGGAATCACTAGGTGGTGATACGGATTTGTATTTAGGGTCCGTATTATACTATATACATATTTATTGTATTAATTATTATTCATTGGAACTATAAATCTATGGGTCTAATCTGGCAAAAAAAATGCAATGGCGTTGTGAAACCGGCTGGAGGCAGCAATGCACTAAATCATCTCTAGGCGGTCTGAAAATGAGGAGAAGAATAAGATTGGCGGCGACCACCGGGGGGCAGCAACACGTCGCCGCCTATCGTCAGCTTCATGAGGAAGAAGAAGCGGCAGGTACGAAACAATGTTTGGGTTCTTCAGGAAAAGTAAACCAGTGAAAATCAGGACTTGTAATGACACCAGAAAATATGGGATAGCGGCGAAAGATCTCAAAGAGTTGCTCAAAAAAGGCTGCAAGACTTTCAAGGTGATTCCGTGTGTTTGTTTTTTGTTTTTAAACCAGTGTATCGTTCGTTCCTGTATATGCTCTGCGGAGGAAAATAAACTGTAAACTGATGAACAAAGGGAACTATTACACGTTGTTAGCTAATGTTTATAGACTTAACTGTATATACTGGATAAAGACGCTGCTCTGGCGGATTAGATTATATTCTGCTGTCGGTCCGTATCTGTCGTTCTCACACCGGAGACACGCTAACATTTCTCTGACATGTCCGAGTCCTCACATACGATAAGACCAGTTTATCTACACACAGCAGTGACTGAGTTTACTCACTGTGTGTGCTCCTTTGCCTCTTAGGGAGCTTCTCTGGTATAAACACTGACTATGAGGTGATCAAAGCCCAGTCTTATGGACTTTGATCAGTCTGTTATGGTTAGAGGTCAAGTGTGAATTGGTATGGTATGTACATTTAAGAAAATATCTACAATTGAATTAGCAATATTGAAAATAATAACTAACACTGCACTCCCAGCCAACAGTATAATAAATGAGGTATAGTCAATTACAGTCAGCCATTGAAGGGCTTCAACCATTATTGGACTAATCGATGACTAAATTAATTAACTATTTTAACAATTGATTCATTGGTTTTGAGTGTTTTGTTTTTTTAATAATTAAAACAAAATTTAATTCCTGATTTTTCAGTGTTTCATTTCTAGGTTTGACAAACACTGATCGACATTTTTCAACTTTTTCTGTCTGAGATTACATTTTATGGACCAAGCAAGCGCTCTATTAATAGAGAAAATAATCGGCAGATTAATCCCTAATCCCAGGCAATTCATACAGTTCACTTTACAGAAAGGGTTTGGCCTTTGAGTCATCTAATAATTATAATAATAATTCTTTTTTAACAGCAAATTAAATGTTTTGTAATGTCAACACCGATTGTCTTTTGAATAAAGACAAAAGCAACATGGTTTATCTGTTTTTATGCAGATTATCCAGATTAGCTGTACATTTTGTCCAAGCAGTGTATTCCAGTGCCCTATCATGTTCTCCATTAGAGCTGCAACTAACGATTATTTTTCGTAATCGATTAATCTGTCGATTATTTTCTCGATTAATCGATGAATCGGTTGGTCCATAAAATGTCAGAAAATGTTAAAAACGTTGATCAGTGTTCGTCAAACCTGGAAATGACGATGTTCTTGAATGTCTTGTTTTGTCCACAAACCAAAATGATTCAGTTTTATTGATTTCTTTGTTATGTGGAGCAAAACAAACGAAGAAAACATTCACATTTAAGAAGCTAAAAGAATCAGAAATCTTGTTTTAATCATGAAAAAAGCTTCAAACCAATTACCGATTATCAAACTAGTTGCCGATTAATTTAGTAATTGATTAATAATCGATTCATCGATTAATCGTTTCACCTCTATTCTCCATGTTCTCCATGTTCCAGTTGCCAGATGCAGGTGCACATGTATGTTTGTATTCTGATGGAACAAAAGTGACGGAGGAATTCTTCCTTACTCTGCCAGACCACACGGAACTGGTTCTTCTCTCCAGAGAGCAGACGTGGAGCGGGAGTAAGAGAAATAACACTCAAACACATTTTGAAGAAAACAAACTGTATGTGTTTTACATCACGTGCTTCTCATTTCAGTCGTTTGTGACATCAGTCATTTACTGAGCTCAGACCAACACACCGACGGCCTCATAAAAGCAGCGAAGGAGCTCCTGTCGGACACACAGTCTCCAAAGAGACGGAAAATGCTGACCGACCTGCTGCTGAATCTGAAGGACAGGTCTGAGGTGGAGAACAGAGAGGAGGACGAGGAGTGGTTTAAAGGTACAAGGTCTCCGCTGCATGGTTCATGGTGTGGTGTTGCTGCCACAATGACCAAATAATATTGACATTGTTTTTTTATTCAAAACAAGACAACATTGTCGTCTAATGCTATGTTGTAGCAATTTAATTTTAATTAATGTTACAATATGTTTTTCTACTTTTTGATGGTCCTCCTGCATTTGTGGCAGCATGTGTTCATTTTTAACTCATAATCCACATAGCAGATGGCCATGAAAATGAGCATTTAACGCTCCCAAAAGGTTAAACCGTTGTGACTATATTGACACTGGCTTTCCTCTGGTGTCAACACTTTATATTGATGGTCTTATTACAGAAAGGCTCCGTGAAATGAAAATAAATAATAAAATCTCAGTCACTTGTTTGTTGCAACAGATGCTTTTCACGCTGTGAGGTGTAATGGACGCTGCGCTCTTCAGGGACCATTAGCACAGCTTTGGGGATTCGAGCCTGAAACATTTGGTTTTGTAGTCTGAGAAGTGGGGAGCTGTTACCGGCTGTAATCGGCCTCATGTTGCAAACAGGCTTATGAATAATAAAGCAAACAGAGATAAAGGAAACAAGGAGTGATGTGATTCAGCCTTGTTATGTAAAACTATAATATCAGCTTTTGTATTAATAATATTGACCTCTAGTTATTCTCTTGTCCAGCTCTGACTCAATCGGTAGAGTCTGAATGATTTGCTATTCAGTGAAATTGCAAGAGTTTATCTTCTAAAAGTTTTTTTTTTTTTTCATCCATGGTATATCATGCTTCCAATCACATTGCAGTGCAGAATTATTACAGCAGATGAAAGGAAATGCAGGGTGGCTGCTGGCTTCACGACAAATGGGAGAGTTCAAACACAAGAGACAAAATCCTGTAGGACTTGAATATGTATAAATGGTCTGTATTTTTATCGCACTTTCCATTGCTTTTTCTGTCACACATCTGTCATACCTATTTACAGCTACCAGGACCAGTTTGGGATTAAGCGTCTGTATGTATGTATAGTCGTGGAATTTAACCCACACTTGAAAAACAGCCTGCTCCATCACTGAACCATCCATCTTTATCCTCCACCGGAAGGTCGCGGGGGGTGCTGTGCCTATCTCAGCTGACATAGGGCGATAGGCGGGGTACACCCTGGACAGTTCGCCAGTCCATCACAGGGTCACATATAGAGACAAACAACCATTCACTCACACTCTCAGACCTACGGTCAATTTAGAATCACCTAATACCCAATTCTGCATGGATTTGGACTGTGGAAGGAAGTACGGAGAAGCTGGAGAAAACCCATGCACACACAGGGAGAACCCGCAAACTCTTTGCAGAAAGGCCCTTGTTCCAACCGGGGCCTGAATTTGTTCCAACTGGGGCTCGAACCCAGGGAAACCGAGTCTTCTTGCTGCAAAAGCAAAAGCGCTAACCACTACAACAACCGTGGGCAGTGTCTTAATAGTTTTTCAACTGGAACTTGTCCACCACAGAGATCCTGCATCTAATATTGTTTTAAAATCATGCCTGTTATTGTAAATATTTCTAAGATTTTCTAATTTATAATATGGTTATACACTGCAAGACCTAATTTAACCTGCAAACGGAGCATGATAATAACAAGCTCGGTTTCATTCCAGGCATCGACGCTCGCTTCAAGACGAAGTCTGCCTACATGAAGTTCAACTGTGAAAGCAGGATACGAGGTTACATGAAGGAGGTTAGTCAAACTCAAAAACCAACAGAAACACGGCCCCCTCAGGTCTAACACTGAATCAGGAGTCAGGTTTCATCTCCTACGGCCATTTTTGTGTGTGTGTGTTCTCAGATGGACGATGCCACCAAAACCATTCAGAAAGCTAAAGACAGGGCAGAGTTCTTGGAAATGTCAAAGTGTCTGGCAGACATGCTGAAAGCAGCCAAGTACAACGGCTGTTACTTTGACAGGACTGAAAAGGAGCAGAATCGCCTCTGCACTCAGGAGGGATGGTTCACCTGCCAGGTAGCACACGCATAAACACATACTTACCAGAACTGCATGAATGTAAGATACATCACTACAACGTCAACCATAACTGATGCATCATTTGAAAAAAGACCATGACCCCATATTGTGAACATCCCTGTTGCCTCTAGGGAGCATTTGACCAGGACATGTGTCAGTCTCTCCACTCCATCAACCCCTATGGCAGCAGAGAGAGCAGGATTGTCTTCAGCACGTGGAATCTGGACCACAGGTTGGACACTTGGATAGTATTTTCCACTCTGTAGTTCCTGCACGACTTCTTGGCTCGACACGTTTGTTTTCCATTACTGCATTGTACCTCCTCCTTGGTAAAGGAAATATAAGTCCGAAATTTCCAGAATTTTTAAGTCGCGCTCATGAATCTTCCAGTGACGACACTCGGTCAGTGGTCGGCCGTCTGTTGACGTCTGAGCAGGTATTGAAAAAAGAAAAACACCAGATACCAGGTACTATCACACAAAAAAACAAGTAGAGTCGAGCAGAGTCGTGCTAGAACTGTATCGTGGAAGAGGCATCAAGCCACACTACTTCATTAGTAGATTTTTTCAATCCAGAGCTGTGAGGACACAAATCCCATTCAAGATTTGTGTCAATTCAGTGCCTGATCCTATATCATCATATATATGTGGCCATTCAACGTGAATTAGAATGGCGATATCCAAATATTTGTGTTAATTTTGTGTTAATCACGAAGAAGTCAGCAGTTCATCGATAATTAATGTTTTCATGCCACGTAGGAGCCAGTGTTGAAACAAATGACATTTCTTCCTGGTCTTGTGTCCAGGATCGAGAAGAAAAGGACAATCATTCCCACTCTGCTGGAAGCTCTACAAAATCACAAGATCGCAGATGTCAACTTGACCTACTTCTACGGCCTGCTGTTCACAACTGAAAACCTGAGGCTTGTTCACATCGTGTGCCACAAAAAAGGAGCTCACAACCTGCAGTGTGACACCAAAAAGATTTTCAGACAGGCCACAAACACTGGCAAGAGAAATCAAAGGGTCAAGGGAAAAAAGATGCGCTTAATGTAAATATTCTAGCGTTTGAGAAGTGTTTGTAATTAATGTGAATTAGTTATAACTGATTGGGGTATGGAGGTATGGTATGTGTTTCAAAGATTAATTCTCAGGCCTGTATTGTAAGACTCCTTTTCCTAAACTCAGTATAACGATCTGCGTCTGAACAAGAACTCTGCACACAGGAGGAATTACACCGACTTGAAATCATGAAAAACATTTATTTGTTCTTTATGTTGGCACAGTGATGTAAAATGGCACAATCTGATTACAATGACTGCTTACTGTGCAAGGCATTTTGCTCAGTCAAAAAGTTGCATAGACGAATATGAAAATCACTTTTGCATAAATGACAGTAAAAATATAGATACCAGGATAATATATATACAAAATCTGTATCAGACATCTCTATTGCAGTTACTGTAAACCTCTGATTCATTTGATTTGATTTTTATATAATGCGTTTTTGTATGTAACTTTGTCATTGTTGCAAATATTAGCCAGATAATTCACATAGCACAGGTCAGATAATTAGCTGCAATGATATGTATATATTATATAGACGGATGTATTTGTGCTAAGAAGCTGCCAAAAAAGAAACTGCGCACACAAAGATACATTAAGGAGGATAATAACAGTTGAATAATGAGCCTTAAACAGAACAGAACGAAAGACTTAACATTCAACTTTGAGAATGAATGTGTTAATAAATTATGACTTTTTTAAACCTTTTAATTTGGCTTGTTCTCTCTTCCCTCATTCCGTTAACAGACTGAAACATCTTGTTATGCTGCTTTAATCCACATGAGTTTGACATTCAACTGCTTTTAAGATGCAGATTTGTGAGAAATAATTATTAAGTTCAATCTGTAATTTTCAATTAAATAATGACGCAGGACGTTACATGGAATATGGATGGTTCTGATACCTAAAATACAATGCTGGTATCAGTCCAACTTTCCTAAACGTACGTTCCAGAAACAGTTCTTGACAGTGACGACTGTGGCCACAACTGACCTGCAGCCTCGTCTCGATGCTCGCACTTTAAGGGGCTTGCAACAACTGTGAGATTAAAAAACATTGATGCATTTACTAATTCTACATTTTGCCCCTTTAAGCAACTTAGCTGTTAATGCATTTACCACCTAGCTATAAGCAGCCATTTCAGTAACATAATGCTCCATCTGTGTAGAAGATGAGTGCAGATGTGACAGTGTCTCTTTACAGCACGTAGCATTTACGTCATTATAAGAGTTTTCAGATCGTATTGGATTTGACTTTTTTTCTTTCTCTGATATACAGTACTGTGATTTTCAACAGTACTGGACTGACTGTTGGATTACGAGTATGGGATCGGCCCAATCCTAACATGGACTCATCTAAAGTGCCTTCAACACACCCTCAGTGGTGTGAGCCCAAATTTAGCAATAAATAATCAAACAAATACAACTGCATTGGGTCTTTTTCTACAAATAATTGAAAACATTTAGTGCTCAACCGAGTGTATCTGTATAGAGAGCAATTTGACATTTCTTGTGCAAATGGACGGACATTTCAAATGATGGACAATGTAGTTAGGCTCTAATCACAAATCATTTCAGCACATGGTGCCGTGGAATCCTCCCACATAATGTGACAAGGATTGGTTAGATAAAGAGTCTGGATGGTTTCATTTGGCCGCCGTTTTAAGTGCTGAAGGGTTTATGTCCTCCCCCGACATTACTTTTGAGTCCACCGCAGTCATCAGTTCAGTTCACTAAATGTCTCCCGTGAAGTTCTGTGGTGTAGTGCTGAAGCCCACCTCGTCTTCATCGCTGTCCTCTGGTGCATAAAAATGTCGCCTCCTGTTCTCCTTCTGGACAGAAGAGGCTGACGATCCCTGAGGAAAGTCCTGGAATACACATAAAAAGTCCATTCTCCAGTTAATGTCATAATGTTCAACCATAGGACACAAGTCATACACGTTGAGTTGTCAGATGTCATGTAGTGGGGATAAGTCCTTGAGATTTTCATATTTCAGTTAAGAAGTGCTGCACTTCCTGTTATTGTGGCATTCTCTCTTTACATGTATATGTATCCTTTGTTTAACACGAACAGCAGCTGACCAAAATATCTCATTGTCAATTTGTGCTTCTGTTCTGGGGGTTTTTTTTGTGTCATTTTACACAAACAATTAGAAAAGTCAACTTTTACAATTCTGCCAAAATATAACACTGGTAGAACATATGCAATACCTGGAAAATACATGCAAACCCTGCCTCGAGCTGGTTTTCAGAGAGATCAAATGACCGCAACTATTTCTTGACTTAACTTAATTTCAGTCACAGGATGTGCCTTAATTTAGCCTTAAACATCTCACCTGTACAATATCCAAATTTCCAAAGAACTGCTCGACAGGAAGAATTTGATTGCTGTCATCATCTGGGAAAAGGTGCTTGCTAGTTTCTTCATAATCCATCTCCTCACAAGCTGGTTTGTCCTGGATGTCAGTCGTGCTGCAGCTGTCCAGGTCCAGCCTCGTCCTCAGCTCGTTCTCTTTGCCCTCTTGTCCTTCAGGCTCCGGTGATGCCGAGCATCTTCTTCGGCCCGTGTACTGGTAACATTCACAGCTGATGCCAGAGTTTCTCCTCAGCGGAATGGCTGCTTTGCTGTAACCACCGACTAATGAAGTGCTCTCTGTTGTCATGTGCGTCTTTGATTTTTTCATGTAGCTCCTCTTGGTAGCAGAAGCCTGGGACATAATGTTAATTAACAAAGGTGAGGATGATGTTGTACTTAACAAAATTACTGAGATATAATCATTGATTCTTTGCATTTACTCAACCGTACAATGCACAGGCATATGTGAACATTACAGTTACAGACAGCAGCACTAACACAAACCTTTCTGGAGTTTTTAACTGCAGAGCTGCTCTTCCTTTTTCTGGAAGATGAGCTGTCCAGTTGACCTGACATCTGCAAAGCAACAATGTGGTTTTTCAATCCCTTATGGTAGAGTTGGGAAATAGTTGAAATGAAAGGCTTTCACACGAGTGATACTGGACCGAGGGTGACCGGTTACTGTTGGACAAGTAAGTGTAAATAGTTTGCTGGTCTTCTAAATCAGGATTGTTTGAGCTTGTTGCGTGTCAGACCGTTTCATTAATGTCATCTTGTCGATAAATTAAGAGAAAATAAAAAAATGTTGTCTTATTTAAGTGGAGTACCATAACATAGGCTTCTGTACCTGGTCTAATTGCTTGGTTGAGTTTCACCTCCTTGTCTTGTATAAAGCCATGCTCTGTAATCAGCCTCCTGTTTACAGTGGCAGCTGAACAGTCACATGCTACAGATATTTGCATGTGTTGATATTGAACAGATTACTTCTGATAGAGAGCTGAAATCTTCCTGAGGACGCAAATCATTTTAATCTGAAATTACAGAAATGGAGGGGGAGCATGAACATAGGGTGAATTCCAATTCCTTGCTTAACCCTCAATCTTAACCCTCAATCTCAAAAATGTGCGCTCCCACTAGTGCAAGTGCTGTCCCGATTCTCAGAAAAATTAAGTTGAGGGCCAAGTTTAAGGACTGTATCGCCCTCAATATTGAGATTTTCCGAGACCACCCTTGGGAGCAAGGGCTACCCAGAATGCATTGCGTGTTTTCACATAAGAAAGATGGCGTCAAAAGCAGTGAAGCGAGTGCGTTTTAAATAAATTAAGTATTTCTTTGTTAATAGAGATATAAAAATTATGAAAACCATTGTATTATCTTAGTTAAGGCCCATATTATGGATTACTGACGTCATTGTTGCGTAACATTTATTTTTATTTTACGGGCTTTTGTCAAAAGTCAGCCGGTGCGCACACGCGATCGTTTTCTATAGTTTACTTTTCAATAAGCCGTGGTGTGCGGTAACTGTCAGCTGAATATGTCCGTGGTTGTGGTATTTGTATGAGTATCATCTTATTACTAACTGACAACCTAATAACTTGACCGAAATAAAATAATAAATAAATAATCGTGACGTAAATGTGTTCTTCTTCTTCTTTTTTGGAGTTGACAGACTGGACGCAGCTTTTGCGTTATTCTGCCCCCCGCAGTCTGAAGACGTATCAGCATTTAAGGGGTGTCCCATTTCTAAGTGACAAAATAACCCTCAACACTTGGTTTTGAGGGCCAGTTAAGATTAAGGGTTGAGTTTGAGGGTTAAGATTGAATTGGTCCATAGTCTGAAACCTGTCAGGGCTGTGCGCAGCCCCCCGCTGTCTGGAATCCCCGCTACGCCCCTGTTAATCCTCCCCTCGCCAAACTCTTCCCTAAAAAGTTGTCGATACACGTTACAAACTTAGCACAACTCAAGTCAGTCTTCAAATTCTGAAATTCCGTCCAGAAAACGCTACAGTACAGTATTTTATAACTTCTTATATTGCGCGGAATTGAAGTCATTAAAAGAGTATACGTAAATTTACTGGTTTTCACAACAGCGGGTGTCCCTATAATAATCCCTAAATAAATCGATTTTACTTGTGGTATCGGCGAATGTGCTTCGTCACTTTGGTCATGTTATGTAGAGATTAGCGCCCCCTGACTGTCCATACGATTAAATGTTCATGTTCAGCTACGACCTGCAACAGTTCTAAATTATCAATAAAGGGACACAAAGTAAACACAAGCTAACAATGCTAACAACGTCTAGCTCAGCTCAACGCTTACCTCGTGTGCAAATTGCCGGGAGTATTTCTTCACTTTTTTTGGTGACTCCTGCGATAAAGTTTCGACTTTATGGTCCATGGTGAGTTTAAACGGCAAACTCGGCCCAGTTATCTCCACTCAAACACGGTTATGTCCATGATGTGTGGCGTCGTTAGCTCTGGCGAAGCCGCTTTGCTGTATTTCCTGTTGCTGTTGTTGCTGCTGCTGCTCGGGTTCACACGGAGGTCAGGGAGCGTTTACGGTCGCCCTGCCCTCAAACTTACAAATACTATCACATGCCGTGAACAAACCGTCACATATACTGTTACATACCGTGAATAAACACATGATATACTGTCACTGTGCTGCTGCTGTCATTGTATTATTATTACTCAGAACACACAGGGAAAAATAAGGTAATAAAGTTAAACTGCACCTCTACCTATAAAGCACTTTCGTGATTATTTTTAAATGCTCTTTAATTATTATTTGCTAATTTAAATACATTATTCATCTCAACAACAAGAAATCGTTTTCCTGTGTTCATTTTTCCCCTGTTATTTTTGATTGATTGGTGTTGTATTCATATACTTGTTATGTTTCATTTAGTATTCCTTTCTTCGTTTGTTTTTGAGACGAGGACTATGATGCCTTTTATCTCGTGCAGAAACAACAAAACGTAAAAATAAGAGGAAAAATAAAAACACATTTATGACATGTTTTCATCGCTGCAAGTAAAGACATTTATTTTGAAGGTGAACTTTGCTTGTTCCGCTTTACGTCCTCTGCTGACGTCGTCGAGTTTAGTTTCAATCGAGTGTTTTTTCATGGGGTGAGTGGGAGAGTGTATTTACGCAAATTGTCCACAAGATTGCGCCATGTGTCTTCCTTGCTCTTCTCACAAACGTGACGTTTTTCTTTAACTTCCTTGATGTGGTTTCCATGGGATATCAGTACTGTCGTTTTGTTTCACTTAATATATATATATAATATATATAATAAAACAGCTCAGGTTTTAGTATTTGTTATGTATAAGCTTTAGTCCAGGTTATATTTAAAGTGTGACGTGTGAAATTAATTAGGAATAAGTTGACCGAATATTCAGTATTGGTACACAACACTTAAACATAATAATGAATTATTCACTAATCACAGGCTGTAAACTTTACTGCCTGTTTTACTGCTTTGTTGATCATGCTTAATGTGTTATAGTTCACAATGTCTGTGTGTTATGTGTTTGCGGTGTGTGTATGTGTGTTGTTTTATAAATGAATTTGGCGCATCCAGTATTTGTATGTCGTATGTCGCTGATGTCATGTGACTAACATGTAAATCATGTTTTACATTTGCTACCCCACAAAAAAGTCAAACGTCCTAAATATCAATAATGCAGTTGATGTGTGTGTAATACACATGAAGAGGATTAGGGCCACGTGTATGTTGGTGTTGTGGGTTTGTCCTGAAGCATATTTACGCACACACACTCTGTGAAGACATAGCCGGGGGAAACGAGTCATACTTAGCGTGCCGTAATATGGAAAAGAGGCCCCGGGGCCACTCGGGTGTCAGCGCGTTGATGTAGAGAAGGACGCGCAGGACGCAGGACAGAATGCGCAGAGACACTGTGGTGGAGGTGCAGCGCTGCTCCGCTCAAACTCGGAGCTGTGGAACAGTATGAAGACAGAGGTTCCAGCATCTGAGGACACAGAGGGCGCCGCGCTGACAGCTCACAGCTGACATGGATTACTGTTTTCGGAGAAAGCGGCTGGGTCTGCTGAAGTCACTGCTCAGTGTGTCTCTGGTCTTTGCTTCTTTTCTCATGATCCACAAACTGAAGCTGGCGGAGAAAGACGGGGTTGGAGCGAAGCAGGCGAGGAGCAATGACTGGTGTGGCCCCGAGTGCTTTTCATTCAAACAGGGCGCGGAGAAAAGTGACCCGGTCAGCTCAGCCTCTCCCGTGCGTAACACCGATTTGGATGCGCACCGGGTTTCCAACGGGACACCGGCTTCATGGGACGCGCAGGTTCTCAACTGCAGCGAGGACGCGTCGATCAGGACTAAGGACTGGTTCCGGCGCCTGGACTCGAGGTTTCACCAGTTTGTACTGCACAGACACTGCAGATACTTTCCAATGCTCATCAACCACCCGGAGAAATGCGCAGGCGGAGACGCGCACCTCCTCATTGTGGTCAAGTCCGTCATCGAGCAGCACGACCGGCGGGAGGCTGTGCGTAAAACCTGGGGCAAGGAGCAAACCATAGACGGGAAAATAATCAAAACTTTGTTTCTTTTGGGAAGAGCCACGACTGGTAAGGACAACAAGAACCTCCAGAAACTGATCGAGTTCGAGGACCACATCTACGGGGACATTCTGCAGTGGGATTTCATGGACACCTTCTTCAACCTGACGCTGAAAGAGGTCAACTTTCTCAAGTGGTTCCACATCTATTGCCCCAATGTCCAGTTCGTATTCAAGGGAGACGACGACATATTTGTGAACACCATCAACCTGCTGGAGCTCATCAGCTTCGAAGTGGAGGAGGACAACGTGGAGGACATGTTTGTGGGGGACACCATCACCATGGCGACCCCGATCCGAAACCGCCAGAGCAAGTATTACATTCCCAAAGAGCTTTATGACAAGCCGTATCCGCCGTATGTCGGCGGTGGGGGGTTCCTGATGTCCTCACAGATGACCAGGCAGCTGTTCGTGGCCTCAGAGCAGCAGCAGTTATACCCCATCGATGACGTGTTTTTGGGAATGTGTCTGCAGAGTCTTCACCTGAGTCCACAGACGCACCCGGGCTTTAGGACCTTCGGCATCACCAGGCGCCGGGTGAGCCGCATGAACAGCGAGCCCTGCTTATATAAAAACCTCATCGTGGTGCACAAACTGAGCCCAGATGAACTTCTCAGGATGTGGAGATCCGTCCACGACGAGGACCTGATTTGTGCGCACAGGACAGTGATGTGACTTCACAAAGCCAAACACCGTGAGACAAAGCTCAGCTGACTATCGTGTATTGATCAAGCATTTTTTTTAAGGTGATTCAGGTGGGATTTTCTCTCCACGACTGTTGCTTATTTTTTTTTTACCGTGATTTTACATTTTCGTGAAACCACTCCAGGTTCTTCGGCTTCTGATTCTTGGTGCCATTTCAAGTCTCATTATTCCAGTGTTTTGACATGACACACTAATTATTGTAATATTAAAAAAAGAAAAGAAATGGGGGGCAAAAAGGGAAGACTTGACTATTTAGAAGTTGTTGATTTTATTGTGACTTCAGGATTCCAAAGTGACTGTCAAGGTGAACCACAAACACATTTAGTCATGGTGTAGTGATCCGCTTTGCAGGGTAAATTGTAAAACAAACAAACAAACATAAATTTAAGTTAATATATTGTTTTATTTTGCCTTTTATTTCTTGTATATTTTTGAAAAGACAGGTCATCAATAAAACAACAAAAACAAAGAGGCGCAAAAGTCTGTCAAAGTGTAAATTTATGATTTGCGAGGATTTTTTGGGGTCAAACATAAATACATCATGAAAGTTGTGTGGTTATATTGTCAGCAAGTACAGGTTCCAATCTTTAAACAAACTAAACTCCGCTCCGCAGACAAAATGCTGATATTATGTCTTTAAATACTGTGTTTCATCTTATTGCTGAAACAAAGGATTTGACAAGAGGTAAACACTCATATATCATAAGAAATCAGCCTAATGATGCTTTATTTGAACACATACAGATTTGCAGAAACAAATAGTTAGCATTTCTCGTCAGAAAACACTATAAACAATAAACACATCCACTGTTGTAACAGACCTCAGCTAATAAGCACATCAAAGCCAATGGGGTTTGATCTTCACAATTGAAATTTCTCTTTTCTGTATTGGCTACAGTGAAATAGTTTTAATTTTTGACCACTAATACAGCACTTAGTGCTGTCATATAGGATAATATAGATTTGTTTTCACGCTATCATTACACCATGTGTATTAAAAAGTCAGACACACCACCAAAATGGGTTTAAAGATATGTTGGCTGTCAATAAACCAAAAGTATTATGATATACAATCATTATAATACTGTTGTAATATAGTAGTAATAACCCTGATATACAACTCTTAGTGTTCAGAGATTAGATTGTGGTTAAATACGATAAATAAGGGCTTCAACAATCATCATGTCATAACCAGTGGAAAAAAGTACATCCATTTACATCCCGTTTCTTTTTTACATATATTATTCACATATTTGCATTGAACCACATCTACTTTGTGTCCCTCACTGCACTATTAAAAGTACAGACATTCAGAGGAAGAATACATGAAGTCTAATCTGTGCTTTAATTCAGCAGCAAAACATCATCCCTTTGGCAAATTGCTGCTTTATTCTTGAATAAACTGAACGGAGAAAAAAAAAAGAAAAGACAAAGTGTGGAAGTGACAGCAGGTCAATGACAGCCTTGGGTCTGAAACAGTGTCTGCTAGAATTTCACAGAGGGAAAGAAAGTCTTCTGCTTGTAACAAGAGCGCTGCCTCATTCCTCCTCTTCTCTCATTGCCACTTCAACAAGGAGAGGAGTGTTTGCACTTATCAGTCTTGAGTCATTGTCTTCACCTTCTAGAGACTCTGTGATTGATTAGCAATTCACTCAAGCATTGGTTGACTCTACACTGGTCGTCTATAGGAAGCTCTTAAACCTACAACCTTGACAAAAGACGCAACACAGTGATGATGAGTGTGACTGCACGGCAAAAAAAAAAACAGCCTGTGAAGTCCCTTCATTTCTTTAGTTTGTCTGCATTTTCAAGTCGGAGAAAATAACTTTTAGTGATGTCATACACACTATCTCATGCACGATATAGTGCTGATAACCGATTTGTCCATATGTCACGAGTGCTTGGGCCGATAACCGATACTAATACTACTGTCGTAGTCATGAGTCATATCATATCAGCAGTTCTTGGTGTGTTTGCCGAAATTCCGATAACAAAATCTGTGGATACCTAATATTGCCCTGAATGCTGGGACAGAAAGGCCACGCTGCAAACTGACGGTGTGTATATATATATATTTGGCAGATGGACAGGATAAAAGAAAAACATGAAGATCACATCGTGCCACTGGAAACACACTCAGATATCCGTCTGGGAGTTAAATGTCAAGTCAGTTTGTTTAGTTGAGGTTTAAACAAAAGACTCTGTTGAGACCAACCGTCTCTTCTCTGTGTGGATTCTCTGTCATCGACCAATACGGTACGTTTCATTTAATCTAATTAAAAAAAAATGTACAGTGTAAACACATATAAATGCGTCATTGTGACACTGTGTTCTAAAAATCCTATTGCATGTCAATGAATATGTTACAATAATATGCTATTTGAAAAGTGCCTATATGCAGGAACATGGTGGGGATGGTGGGGACGGGAGTTTGGTGGTTACTTCAGGGATCATCTCTTCCCCGGCATATGTCCTCTGTTCCCAGGTGCCAGTGCTGGGATTCGACTGCCTCTGCCTGTAGATCTGCCTCTGAGTCCAACTGACCAGGCCTGCTGTAGCTTAGCTACACCAACAGTCTTGCCTGGACACACACACGCACGACAGTGAGGAAAATTCTGTTTGCTGACATACAAAAAGAGTTAAGCAGCCTGCATTTGCCTGTGATGCGACTATAAACAGTTCCATGATATCAGTCATATCAGATGATTGTTTACAGTAGGTTGAAGCCATTGTCTGGCAAAACAACTACTGATGGAACACTGAACAGGTCAAGATGCCATACGATACTGTCCCAATACCAAACCTGTTCTCTATTTTCTAAATATAAACACAACTGGTTGCGTTTCTTAGAGGATATTATTTGTTGTGTTCTCATCTATCTATACAGCAAGTTGCATCTGTGTGTGTATCTCGCTGACCGTTAGTCACATCGCCCTAAGACGTTAGTTATGGGTTCCCATTTACAAGTAATAAAATTAAAGAAGCTAATTTCAAGTTCATTTACAAAACCTACTTAACTCCATCAAAAATGCATAAAATATCAAAGGACATCTCAGCATTATGTCAGAGATGTAAAAAGGTGGAAGGGACTGCAATCTTTTAAATAGTTATTGGAGCTCAATCCACTCTTTTACTCAGTCAGTTATGGACATACAATTTGATTTGAGCAGCAGTTTATATTTATTAAATGATACACATAATTTACAGTTAGATCATAAAAAATGCAGGATACTCATCTTGATTACTTATTTTGCAAAGAAATGCATACTTTTGTTTTGGAAGAATGATTCCCCTCCATCTTTCAAGATTTTCCTTGATCAACTGTCCTCATTCTTGCCCTTAGAAAAACTGACTTTGGAGAAATGCAATCGTGGACATCTTTTTAAAGAATTTTGGTGCTCTATACTTTTGGGAATGTCGAAAGCATGATCTTGAATATTGAAAAATTATCAATGAACTTGTATGTCAAGAGTTGTATATACGCTGTCCTTTTATTGTTATTTAGGGTATCATATCAGCTTGCCGATGTTTATATAGCTGCCCCATGTACTTTTTTTTTTTTTTTTACCTTTAATCTTTTTTTTAATTACGATTATTTATTCTTATTTTATATATATTTTGTATTATTATTATTATTCTAAATATTTCTTTCTTCCTTTTTTGATGGTTTATACCTCTAAGGGTGGGGGGTGGGAATAATACCCAAAAGAAAAAAGAAAATTGTAAACTGTAAGACCGAGGATTAGTATCTTCATATGTTATCCGAATCATTTTCTTTATGAGAAATAAAAAGATATTTAAAAAAAAAAAGAATAATGTCAGAGGAGAGGCCATCTGCCAGAACAATATTATCACTACTTACAGAGAGCAGCGCTCTTGACTGTAACCTGATTCAGTTTGCAACTTCATAATAACAACCACTATCATCACTATCAAGCTCGCACCTTTCATCAGGCACTATTATCACATGCCTCCTTCTGTGCTCTGAGGCAGGAAGCCATAGTGGAAAATCAGCAACGTAAAATTACACCAACAAGCACGGGCACTTTCTACAGTGCTCACACATTTAGAATTGGAAAAGGTAGGTGTCAACAGAGAGGGTATGAATGCTTTACCTTGTGCAGGCTGAGTTCTCTGGGACACCACAGTTCTGCGTGAGTTTTGTTTACAGCCGTCCCTGCCCATGAGGTGAGCCTTCCAGGCCTGGAACAGGGACAAAGTAGCTCAGTGAGTTCATTCCTCTCGCCGGTTCCCTCTTCACTGAGACAACCATGGATGGCTGTAGGTCCAGTCAATGCCCACACGGCTGCCCTCCCTCCCACTAACACTGCACTCTTTCATGGGGTCTACGCTCAGAGCTCTGGCAGCGAGAGTGTGACTTTCTGCTCGTTTCTTCTTCACTAAATTTCAAGGATGTGTGCGGTGACAGGACTGCATGTTATGAATTTGAGTCTGAAAAAGAACACAGATGGACTACATCCAACACATTACATGGCATATAAGTCGACTGGTGAAAACCTGTGACTGAAAAGTTCAGTGTAAACTATCAATAATGGGATGTGAAAGTTGTTTTTTTAGGGTCACTTATTTTCTTTAACTTTAAAGTTTTGAGTAAGACAAAAATACACAGATCTGCCACAACAGTGAAACCAGTTTAAAGGAGTCATATTATACCCTATTTCTCCAAGTTAACCTAGTTCCCTGGTGTCCTAATGAACATGTCACGTGACATATTTTGGTCAAAATACCATATACCACAGCAGTTCAATCACCCTGCCAAAACAGCCCTGTTCAGAACACCCGGTATAGTAGTATCTCTAAAAAAAAAGTAAAACGAAACTTAAGGGACAGGCAATGACATCAGCCACAGAGGCTACTGGGAGCTAACAGCGGTTAGCATTTGGAAAAGTGATCATTTGGAGGCTCTAGCAGGCACATTACCGTCATATATAACATGTATCGACTGGACAGATAAATGCTCTGAGGCTGGAAGATTGTGTAGGACTCTGTGCTGCACTGTGGAGCCAAGAGAAGAACTTTTTGCGGACTTCAGGTTTTCGGATACTGTTGCCCTCGCCTGCACTCTCACATGTTTTATGGACAAAGCGGAGCTCCGCGAGACAACAATTCCAGGAATTTAGCGCGGAAGACATCGCATGTTTCATTTCCTGTATTTAGACTGAGGAGGACCACAAAAACATGAGCGAGTCATCTTTTTTCACACTTTGCCGACTGATAGGACCTCCAGAGTCCCAACTATAAGTATTAAAATGATTAAAAAGTTGATTTAGCATAATATGTGACGAGATAACGAGACAGCAGAAGAGCCTTCAGATGTGACAAAACTTCATGAAGCAAGGCCAGTGATTATACACATATTCAAACCTACTTGCAGGTAATATATTCAATCTCTGCCATTAAAACCCCCCTAAATATTACACAATGGGCTTTAATGATGTGCCTCTGTATTTCTCATATGTGATGTGTGATAAGGAAATCACTAAAAACCATAAAACAATCTTGTAAATTATCTTGTCTGTCCGTCTATGATTTAACATCAAAATGGGAACGTGTAATGTTGTTGTTGCTACTTGTGACTCAACGCTTTCTAATATGGCCGACATCTGACCACAGCTTAGTCACAGGTGATGTCACAGGTGTCAGGGTATCAAATGGCAGAAGGAAAGCACCTGCTGTGACATCACTGCTTGGCTGTTTCGATGTTTTGGTCAATACCAGTTCATCTATATTTTAGTACTTTCATGTGAGAAATCAGGTAGACTTTTATCAAATGATCACACGCACGCACGCACGCACGCACGCACGCACGCACGCACGCACGCACGCACGCACGCACGCACACACACACCAGAACCCAGTCAGAAGAGATGGTTTAATTCTCTGTCAGACAAAAAGACGCTGAGACACTGAGGATTAGTGATGAATGAGCAGACTGAGGAGAGCTGAAATGTGAGCACTGGTAAAGTATGCCACATAAGAATTCAGCTATTCTTACATTGCACATAAACATGTAACATTAGAATACATTAAAATCAAATTCACTGACAACTGTTATTCTAATGTTACTAATTTCAATGGCATCTCTTCATTCTTATGTTTTCTGTGTTGACTAATAACACGACTGATGAGAGCAGATGAACTGATTAAAATCTGCCACTATAGCTGGAACTAAATTAAAACTTATTTTAGTCCAGTGCTTATAATGTGTTTAATGTGTAATGTGTATGTATGTTTGACTTATTTATAGCTAATAAGACATGTTGTTGTTGCTCCTTACACTAATAGGAATGTGAAGAATGCAATGGCATTGACTTCATCTTGAGACGAATGAAACAGCTCATTAAGAACAAAGGCTTCTTCTTTTCCTTTGAAGTCTGTAAGAAAGAGCAATGATGGCGGTGTTTTACCTCAACACCTGTTTGCTCCTCAAGTCTAACATTAGAGGCTGTTCAGTTTCTGTGTTGATATAAAAGAGGGGAAAGAGAAAACGGACACTGGGTAAAGCTATACATAAATGTGTAGCTATTACATAC
This sequence comes from Microchirus variegatus, assembly GCF_963457635.1. Taxonomy (NCBI): domain Eukaryota; kingdom Metazoa; phylum Chordata; class Actinopteri; order Pleuronectiformes; family Soleidae; genus Microchirus; species Microchirus variegatus. The sequence continues at coordinate 15,113,788 of NC_139810.1, forward strand.
CGCAAGCCCCAGATTTGTTTTCTCTGACTGCATACAACCACAGTTTCATGTAGAAACACATTGATGAGGGTGACAAAACTGGAAAGTCTGGACACTCTATATTGTCATCTTACCTCTTCTCCAGGAGTGAAGTTGTTGTGACACAAAGGACAGTGGTTGGAAGCATTACTAGAGTTGGAAGCTGAAACAGAAACAGGACACCTTTAAGCAGCTTGTTATATACCATGCAGGAAAAAACCCACACATGTGAAGGAGAATATCATTTAATATACCTGCTTCAAGGTATATTATGAAGAACTATCTCAACTTACAATTCAAGTCTAAGGTAATGCCATACGTTCACTAGTGTCGATTATTATCTGGCTTTGTATTATGAGACGTGTGAAAACAGCGTGTTCTCTCTCTGGTTAGTTGGTCCAATGAGAGCAAAGTGCAAACAAAACCAAAACAAAATAAAGCGAAGTCAGCATTGAGACAGCAAATAGTGGTAACAGAAGCCGACCAGATTATGGTAGACATTATTCTCTGTTCATATTTTCCATGTTTTATAAAAGGTTTTAGTTGCAGCCACAACATTATTAACAGTTGTACTTATGAAGTGTTTTAAAATAAACATAATTAAAAGTGTTTTGAACACATTCTGCAATTATGTTGTAGAACGACAAAAAAAAGACAGAGAATCGAACCTTCTTGCTGTGAGGCAACAGTGCTAACCACAAATCTGCCGTGCCTCTTAAAACATTTCTGTTTGTTTACAACATTTCAGAAACGCAGCACAGAAAGAGAAACTCACATTTGCAGGAAGGACCCTGAACATGTCGAGCCAGATCTTCTGTGGCCACGGCCTCCGAACAGCGTGGACACTGGCTGAACTTTGGACTGCTCTCACAGTCACCCAGCAGGTGCTCCGTGAGGCTGGCTATCTCGACGATCTGCGAACACAGAGTGACAGAGCTGTACGTGATATCGTCATACTCTATTCATTGAGGTTGGTGGTCAAAGAAAGCCAAATGCTCTTGAAAGTAGAGATATTATAGCCTGTTTCTCCAAGTTAAACTGTTCCCTGGTGTCCTAATGAACATGTCTGTGACATGCTTTAGTCAAAATACCTTAAGGATAAAGCACCACAGCAGTTCAATTTCCCCTGCCAAAACAGCCCTGTTCAAAACGCTCGGTTTTGAGTGCCTGTCTCTTTAAATGCAAATGAGACACAGGAAACTACGTCAGCGTCACTGAGGCTCTGGAAGGTAACAGCAGTTAACACTTGGAAAAGCGATCATTTGCCGACTCTAGCCGGCACATTGCTGTCATATATAAAAAGTATCCACTGGACAGATAAATCCTCTGAGGCTGGAAGTTTGTGTAGAACTCTGTGCTGCACTGTGCAGCCAAGAATAGAACACTTTGCGGACTTCCGCTCTTCCAGATACAATTGCCCTCGCCTAAACTCTGTCGTATTTTAGGGATAAAGCGGAGCTCCGCGAGACAACAATTCCAGGAATGTCTCATTGTGACGTAAAAATTAGTGTGGAAGTCAACATCGCATGTTTTATCTCATGTACTGAGACTGTGGCGGAATACAAAAACATGAGTCATGAGTGAGTCATTTTTTTCACACTATGCCTACTCATAGGGCCTCCAGAGTCCAAAATATAAGTATTAAAATGATTAAAAAGTTGATTTTGCATAATATGTCTCCTTTAACTGCTGAAGAGGATTGTGAGAAGTGAATAAACCTCTTTAAATGAATCTGTCTACCTGTCTACATTCACCGCAGTGTCTCAGCATGGGGCAGTGCTTCCAGTAATGAAGGTCCAGTCCATCTTCTGTGAACGACTCGTCCTTTTTACCGCAGAATATGCACAAGCTGAAACACATGATTATAAATGCCATCAGATCATTTTCCTTTCAACAAATAATCCCAGAGTCACAATGACAGAAGCAAATATGATAATAAAAACATCAGCTGGAAAATTAGCAGACACACAAAAAACCCACAAAGCACTAAAGTAGGTCATGGCTACTTTGATAAAGCGTCACATCGCATCTTACTCACTTGTCCTGATAGCTGACAGACTGTTGGACATCGACTGGGTTCTGGGGAAGTTGGCTTACAGCTGGAAAGAGAAAGACACAATCGTTGTACTCATATTAGTCACCACCATGTAAATAATCAACCAGGAGAGAGCCATCACTCTTGGATGAAAATAAATTGTAACAATTGACATTACAGTTCAGTAATAACATATTAATAGTATTTTAATTATGTCTTCATGGGGAGGTAATTTTAGGGGAACACAGTCTTATTTCTAATGTAATTTCCACCTTGGTAATAATGGCAATAAAAAATAATATTACAGTAGTGCCATATTATTTCCAAAGTTATGAATATACTGTATGTGTGTGTACCCTGTCTTTTGTGTGGAATTTTGACTCGAGTGACCCGCGAACCCTAGAGGAATGGTAGACAATGGATGGATGAACAGAATCGTATAAAATGTTTGTGGATCAAATATTATGAAACGATCCTGCTTTATGCCCCTTGGAGTGCAGAGGGTGTTTGTCTGATAGTGAATCTGACACTGAGTTACAGGTGACTGGAAAATCCCCACTGCTAAGAGGTGCTCAGTGAGTCTCGGTCTCGGTCACTCAAAACACGCTTCCAGCGGTGGAGAGACAAAGGTGAAGATGCTACTGCTTCGACATGTAAAAAAATAAAAGAGTCTGGGACAACGAGCCTCACACGGAACAAGAAGGTGATGCAAGAGGAGACAAGGAAAGCCACTGGCGAATTAAATAGCAGATTTGCTCCTGACTAACCTGAGTGCTAAAGAATAATGCTTCTGTATACTGTTTCCTATTTATACATGCACATACTTGCTTTGGCATCTCTTTGGGACTCATGTGTCTCTTCTTTGGGGGCATCCTTCTTGGCCATTTGTCCTTTGGTGCACTCACTGTCTCTCTCCTTCACAGACAAACAGAGATGTAGAAAAACAAAGTGTCAAACAGGGACACTGTCACACAAGGGAATCTTAAAGAAATGACTTAAGAGTTACTTCAGATATTCAGTCATTTTGATTAAAAGTGAACTCATGTCTGTGTGAATTCATTACAATTAATTAGTAATCTGTTACAAGGCATGATGTAATTGCAGTAGTATTGTGTCGGTCATGAATGATTCGTTTGAAAGAACGAATCATTCATTTTGAGTGAACGAACTGACTGGAATCACTTCATGAACTGATTCGCTCCTTTCTTAGTTCAGTTGAGCTCAGCAGCGATCGTGGCGGCCGGGAGTGGAACTGCCGAGCGGGGGGGGAGTGACTAGTAAGAAGAACTGTGTCTGCCCTGCTGCTGTGATTCGTTCGTGCTGTCAGTCACTGACTCAGTCATGATTCGCGAACGAACTGAGACAGAGAACTGGAGAACTGTGGCTGAGGACATGAATCTCGTTCGCGCTGTCACTCACTCTCTGACCCGCGCACGTACTGACACACACTGAACTGTGGCTGTGGACGTGAATCTCTTTTGCATTGCGAAAGAACTGACACACAGAGAACTGGTGAACTGTGGCTGTGGATGTGAATCCCGTTCGCATCGCGAACGAACTGACACACAGAGAACTGGAGCACTGTGGCTGTGGACGTGAATCTCGTTTGCATTGCGAACGAACCGACACACAGAGAACTGGTGAACTGTGGCTGAGGACATGAATCTCGTTCGCGCTGTCACTCACTCTCTGACCCGCGGCGCCAACGTACTGCACTCAGGGAGGACGTGAGTCACGTAGCAGGGCACTGGGCTACTGCTAAGCACTGAAGTATTCGGTGAACGAATCTTTTGAACAAATCATTTTAATGAACGGATTCTAGTGATTCAGTACACTCAAATGAACTGCCGATCCCATCACTAAATTGCAGTGTGATGACAACTGCACTTACTGTGATCCCTTTCAAGGCAGCCAGCTGCTCCTGAAGGGAGTGGATCTCCTCCTTCTCCTTTTGGCCCTGATGCTGCTGACCACCTCCCTCCTTCAAAGTCTGCGTCTGTGTGAAAACAAATAGGATGTTAGCCACTCGTAATTGATTTAACTTTTCCCCCCTCAAACTATCATGCTGCAGTGATGTGATGTGGTTGTGTTGGCAGCAACATTCACAGCACCAGGACTATTACGCACCGGGAAATGAAGGTCTCTAATAACTCCAGGAAATTAAGCTCAGTGTCAAGTGCATGAGTCAAAAACATTGAAAAAAAAAACCCAGTAACATAATACTTGAAAAACAGGCTGTTGCATTGTGTTGGAAAACTAAACTTTACCACATTTGCCTTTAATTCCAGTGCACATTCACAAAATAAGTCAAGTCAAAATACAACTGAGGTTGAACACAGTGCTGTTTATGATCACATCACTAAAACAGCAAAAAACCTAAAACAATATGGCAGCAGAAAATATGATTACCACATGGTACCATTTGCTATACACAACACAAGAAATTACAAAAATGGAGTGAAAAAGTAGGGTTTTAAAGAAGATTTTAAAATCTCATGAGTCTGGGCACATCTGATGTCTCAGGGCAGTCTATTCCAAAGCCGAGGAACTTCCACCACAAACGCTCAGTCACCTCTAGCCTTCAGTTAAACAGAGGTCATCTGTTTAAGATAAACCGTGTGCGTGGGTTTCCTCCCACAGTCCAAAAACATGCAGATTTGGGGATTAGGTAAATTGGACGGTCTAAATTGACCATCAGAGTGGATGATTGTATCTGTACACTGTACGCCAAAACATCCAGACACAACAGTTTTTTCAACCGCCCACAGACTTTATAGTTACAATATTGCACTTTATATTTATATTTATATTCCTGTACACTTGAAAACTATATTTATATATTTATAATAGATAGGACCTCTGTACAATGTCCCTATTCATTTTTATACCACTCTTTTTAACTTATTGTTCTTTGTTGTCCTTGTTCTTTCGAGTTGAATGTTTGTTATGTTATATTTATGTTTAATGTACAGCGTGTGCTAAGAAATTCCTTGTATGTGTTCTCATACTTGGCCTATAAAGCTGATTCTGATTCATGTGGCCCTGTGATGGTTTACCCCACCTTTAACCAGTATGTGAAGGAAAAAAGGGTAGAAGATGGATGGACGGAAGACTGTGCTGGTTTTGGCAAATGAGGCAGAGGAGATGATTTACCGTCTGTGCAACATAAAACCCCTCCTCCTCTTCCTTGTTACTGTCAGCTATAATAAAGACATGATGTCATGTACTCTAGTCTGAAGAGTTGAACTCTTTTCAGCAAGAGGATCGTCCCATCTGCCATATCTGACAGTTTCTCTGTCCATCGACCAGATGCTCCTCTCAGACTACAATCTGTTTGAATAAAATTAAGTTGATGTACAGTTATAACCATCTGCCTCTCTTCTATTAGCTTCTGTTCCGATTCCCGCTATTTTCTACATTTTACGTTTCTGTATTTATGCGTGACTGCTTTGTAAATTTGACGTTTTGTTTGTAATCTGTTGAACTTGTTTCTGTACATGTGACCCCTACTGTACGTCTTTCTGTCCTGGGAGAGGGATCCCTCCTCTGTGTCTTTTCCTGAGATTTCCCTCAGTTTTTCCAGCACAAGGGTTTTTGTGGAATTTTTTCTCACTCGACTAAGGACAGAGGGTGTCACTTGCTGAACAGACTTTAAAGCCCTTTGAGACAAATTGTATTTGCGATGTTAATGCTCTATAAATAGACTATTTGTACACAACCATCTGTCTGAATATAAATAAAGACAATTATACAAATGCAAACCAAATGCATTTTATAGGGGATATTTGTGATTTGCTTTTTAAAGTGAATATGTCAAGTTTCAGTGGGCCTACAGGAGAGAATGGCTGCTAACCTTGCGAATGAGAGCCTCAGCAGACCCTGCTCTGCTGGATTATATACCAGGGGACCTGGTGCGCCGGCAAGCACGTAAAAGAGGCAGGAGGAATGGTATTCAGCACATAGTTACCCCCTGCCTTCATTAATCTTCAGTAATGCTCGATCTTTGAGGAATAAGTTGGAAGAGCTTCGCTTGCACACACACGGGTCTGCCACGAGTCCAGATAAACAAGGTGTGTACCAATGATCTCAAACCTCAAATGTTTAAAGTTAAAACTGTTTACGGAGGGAGTATGGGAACACCTTTATTTGAGCTGTGTCCATCCCACCCAGTGGGAACGCATTGAAAGCTGCTTCAAGAATCGCGGACCAAAAAAGGTTGTTAAGATCTGTCCAATTAAGAACTGCATTAGACGGAAAAAAACAAGCCTTCCGGAATAATGACGCTCACAAAAAGAACTAAAGGGAAGCATGTGAACAACACAGTCAATGGGTTGAAGACGCTTTTTCAAGAAAGGACGCACATTTTGAAGGACTTAAGGAGCAAACGCCTTTTCCGCATCGAGAAATAGAAGTCCACCTGGCAGGCCTGTCTTTTTGGCATCAGCGATGTCATGCATGCCGACGGACATTGTCTGATGCAAATCGTCCTTTAAGGAAACAGTACATTTTAGGGCGGTAACTTGAACAATTCTGGGGGTCCTTGCCAGGCTTATGAAGCACGAAAATAAGTGCTGTGTATTATTAATGTTGACTCTTTTCGTGACCAGTCCTTTCACCGGACAGGTCATGACGTTTCAAAGTAGACGACTTGGTTTACTGCTATCAGTGTAATATCTATGTTTGGTGATGTGCATCACAAATTCCAGCATGTTGAATTTGCACTTCAGTGCATGGTTTCGCTCTGTATATGCATGTCTATGTGTGGGTGTGTGTTTGTTTGTATTGTGGAAATGTGATTTAGGTTTTATGTGTACCCATGCTACCAACCTCTCGCTTTCCCAAGATGATTTTCTCAACTCTGGCGACAATAAAGGCTTATCTTATCTTTTATAAAAGATACATTTGCAGGAGAGGAAGAAAAGCCCTTCTTGCCTGAGTCTCTACCAGCTTCCCGTCAATCTTTGCAAAGCCATCAAAGAGAGTTTTGTAGAGGAAGTTCTTCCGTGTTGCTGAGTCATTGGGCGGAAGGTAGCTGAGAGCAGCACTTCCGTGCTGCTGGTACATGGACAAGATAATGCGCACTGCCGGCTCTCGGACCTCTGCTGCACTGTGCTCCAGCGCTGCTGTACAGAACTGAAAGGGGAAAACAGGTTTTCTATTAATGCGTGAATATATAGCAGGATTTTCAGAGTGACTCCAGTCCAAATCTATGGTCTGAGCAATGGAAGTTATTCAGAGACACCAAAAAGGGTTTGATTGCTTTCAAATCCTGTGTGCATATGTACATATATTATGATTACTCCTTGTATTTAAACACCACAGCGATATTCTTAAGTAGGTCCAACAGGAGATATTTCACACATATTTCACCAAATACTTAATCATGTCACTGGCTCCAAGTCTATTTTTGATTACATTTTAAAGTCTTAATGATTTCTTTTAAGGCTCATAAGAGGCGAGCACCAGAATACTGATACTCCTGACCCCAACAAGCCTAATTGCAATCTGAGATCCTCCAATAGGTCATTACTCGCCACTCCTTGGTCAAACCTTAAAAGAACCTGCTGAAAGAGATCAGGGAAGCAAATACAATGTCTTCTTTGAAGTCACCATTTGAGACGGGAATATAGGCTTTTCTGTAGTGTCTCCTAAGGTGCATGCATAGCAGCTTCTATATTAATTTTATAGTATGTGATTATAGATGTTTTTTTTATTACCTTTTATTTGAATTAATTTTTTTGTCTTTGCAACTTATTGTGCTAAGTTTATTCTCCATTAAACCTACAGTATGTAATTTCTGCGACTAGGGATCTCTCAGTCAAAACAATAACAAAAGACCCGGTTGGGACGCAGCACGGGATCATGGGAATTGTTGTTTTGTAGTCTTGTTTGGTTCCCCTGTGCATTTGTGCATTTGAGTTTTAACAGAGACGGATAAAGCTAATGACGTAATTTAAAAGCGACCACAATCAAAAGATTCATTATATGTGAATATGTATTTATGTGGAGAGTTACATGTTACTCAACAAAACATGTAACCGTCATCATTTTTAGATATTTGAATGCAGAAATGTTACTTATTACATCTTTAAATGTTCTGTAACTTAAATGTATTATTATTGTTGTAATTTATATTTACTGCGTTAACAGATGTTGTTTTAATGCCTTAACAACAGCATATTGGAGAAATATTGCAGTTCTGGAGAACAACCTTCAGTGCATGATTTTTGACAAACAAACTAATATATTTAAGTTTAGTGAAGCACGGTTTAGTAGTTATAGTTATTTCTGCAGTTTAGTTTCACATGCCCAACACTGTTGAGGAGGTCCTTACATTGAAGTGCATATGACTTAAAAAGAGCCCATTATCCAACCGTGAAAAGAGTCACAATACAATGGCAATCAGCCAGGGGAGGACATATATATCCAGAGGTAAACTGTGCACAAAGGCCACCCATCTCTCGCTTAACAGTCCCTGAGAAAGCTTTCTATTATTCGCTGTTCTTTGTTGAACAATTCTCATTTCAATTACAAGAAATTCAATCAGCCCCCTTTTTTCACTCAGGCTTCTGCTCTCTCTGGATCACCCAGGTAACTGAGGAGGAAATGGGAAAAATGTTCAAACTATAGCTGAGCTAACACGACAGATCTGTCAACAGGAGCTATAACAGATTCTCATAGCTATTTTAGGTGTGGGATCAAAGGGATTTAGTGACTTTACATGGTACTTGTGTGTATTAAATTAATTTAAAAAAAATGAATTATCAGGGTCTGAACACCAGACCAAAGCCAGGGTGATGAAAGATAATAATTGATAAGCAGATAATAATCCTGTTCCTTTAACCATCATGCAACCTTTACAAAAATATGTTTACACTCCCTAAATACTGCTACTAAACTTTATATATTTGCATCACACAAACGCACGCGCACACGCACACATATATTTTTTAAGGGTGAGGGTGATTTGTTTCTTTAACCACCAGTTTCGAAACACAATTACAGTTTTTTATACTACACAATAACTAAATACTTTGGAGGTATAACATAGTCTGGGATATGTCACAAATAACCAACAATATTGTTAATTTATTTATAATTTTACTCCCTCTCACCACCTTAACTGCCATAAATGTCCCCTCCATATAAACCGCAATTAAACATCTGCCGTCATTTTTTTCACCTTAAATTAGTTGATTTTTAAAATGTCATTTAATACGCAACAAATTTGAGAATAATATTAAATGCAAAATGTTATGGTTTAATGATGATGAAAAATTGTTGGGTTAAGGTTAGACGACAACTCCAAGGTTCTCAAAATGTTTTGGATCCTTGTTGTTGTCACCGTGGTGGCTGATAACGGCTGAGTAATGTGTGAAGTGGGTGAAGTGAAGAAAAAATAAACACTGCAATAAACTATTTAGTGACAGGTATCTCAACAGAAAGCAATGACCCTCAGTGAGCACTTAGAACCAACGTACTATGACTGGTCAGGGGGCAGATTCTCCCTTTGCTCTGCCACAGTTCTTCGTGTCATGGAGTTCACCAAAAATTGGAGTCATTTGTTTTTGGTTCTTCTCCATGTTGACATTACTGAATCACATAATTTCTGCAGAATTTCTACAGTTACTGTTTAGTGTTATGGGGCCCAAGTGCCAGGAAAACTAATCCCACACCATTACACCACCACCACCACCGGCACCAGCACCACCAGCAGCTTCTGCTGCTGATGACGCAAAATGAAGGTTGGGTCCATAAACATATGCAGTTGATGATCTCATCAACAACATGTTTCCATTCTCTGGAAATTATGCAAGAAAACATGCAGTAGTTGTGTGGAAGTGCTGTTTGCTCTGCAGCTGACAGAGACTGTGGTGTGTGAGATACAATACATACGATACACACATCCATACCTGCAGCACAGAAGCACTATGTTCTAACATTGAACCAAGTCTGAACATCCACAATTATCATTTAAGCTTTCTATGACCCTATTCTGACAAGTTAAAGTGTTTTTTTTTCAAATTGGACAATTAAAAAAACTATATATATTGTTATTGAATTATTGCCTCATCTTTAATTGGGCTTTTTGGTCAATAACACTGGAAAAGTTGAACAGACATTGACATTTAATGTCAGCTGTCAAACTGACATTGAAATAACTGTCAGCTCACTTGAAACAACGTGGCCTCTGCAGAGCCCCGCAGTACAATCCGGCCTACAAACACTCTTCTACCACATTACATAACTGAGTTTGTCCATATTCGATATTTGATGAGCATTATCTGTAACTGTATGGTTCCCATGTATTGCACTGCTGCCACTCGATTGGCTGATTGGTTAATGTATGAATGAACGTGTGTAAAGCTGAACACGCTCAGTGTGTGTATTTCTGTTGACAACTACGTGTCTTCCATGTTTCCCATCAAACAGTTTTTAAATTAAAGCCCAATTTATACTCCTGCGTAAAGTGCTCTGCGTAGGTTACGCAAAGTCCTCTGCGTCGACGCAGAGCCTGTCGTAGAGTCTCTGCGTCGTCTCCGACTGCACAAAATATTTTTCAAGTGTCCTTCACTCCGTCAAGGGACAACGGAGACGGCAAGGGCTGCGATTGGTCCTCAGGACAGGCCGGCTCACAGTGCGCACCGGGCGTCCACAGAGGCGGAGCCGATCACCGCCGACAACGTCGCTGTCAAACTATAAATACGTCATATCTTAATACACAAACCACATGTTTAGACTCTAAATGGCCAATTTCTCGCCTCAAATTATCTTAAAACTGCGTTCCGTGACACAGAAAAGTGAGAAACGGCCACGGTCAACAACAGTCTTTCTCTCTCTTTCTCTCACGGACGCCATTGCTCACTGTAGCCAAAAGCACAACAACCTTGCGCAGCGACCCCTACTGATCGGGCGGGAAATTGCAGCGCGTGTCCAGCGGCCACAGTATGAAGGCTCGAGGGGTGTCCGTGGTTACGCAGTCGGATAACGCATTACGCGATCAGAGAAGTATAATGTGGCCTTAAACCAGGGCAGGAGATGAGGGAAGCTCTGTGCAGCAAAGTGCAGCCATCCTGTCACGTCTCAATCTAGATGCTGTGTTTCCCAAGCAAACATGGGAGGCAGGCGCCACAAAAGGAGGCGGCCTCTGAGCAAGCAAGCAGGAACAGGACACTCAGTGCCACCTGTGTGATTGTGGCTTCAGAGGTTAGAGAAACCCAGACAAACCTAAGAATTTGCTCTCAACGATAAAAGCCACGCAGAGTAAAGAGGAGGGCTGAGTGGAGGGGGATGGGTGGAGGAGAGGGAAGGATAGGGGCTGCGTGTTGTCCTGCCCAGCATGGTCAACAGTTGGATAGTTTACACGTAAATATTAGCTCACTGTGTTGGGACCCAGAGCACAACAGGGGGCATTAAGTGGATGCAAATGGTGACATTTACTCAGCTGACTCAAAGCAACTGACTGCCTGTTTGGGTGAGCTGAATAGTCACTGCATGTCAACGAAAGATTGCTTACCTTACAGGTTGTCATGTCATGACTACTAAGCTGAATGTAATGGAAAATCAAATAAATGGATGCTGAATTCCAAACTGAAATAAAACAGGCTTTATGTAGTACTGTCCTGTGCAGTACATGTGCTATCATGTTGCAGATGGTATGTTAAAGTGGTTATTTCCTGATGGATAAAGTGGAAAGTTGACATACTGCCAAAAACTGTTGTTGTTGGAAATGTTTGACAACCAGTTAAATTTTGGACATTAATATACAGCTAGATAATTCTCTGAAGTGGTCAGTATATGTCACGCATTAAAAGACAGTTTAGTCAGTGACAAATTTTATGTTCTGAAACTTTGGAATCACATGAAACTTCTTTGGAATAGTTAAAGTTTATTCTGCATTTTTCTAATTATCTCTAATTATCTTAAAGGTGCAGTGTGAAGATAAAGGCTCATTCTGGGGTAATGTAAAACAACTATATAATACAATCGGGTGATTGGTGATCAGTTATAAAAAAAAAAATTAAATTAAGTTTATTATTTATTATTTATTTGTTTATGTTGTTTATTATTTTACATAAGACCTATAATTTCACCAATATGTCACATACCAGACCTTTAAGTTAAAATACTCAGAGAGCACAGACCTCAAACACAGTCCGCTCAGTTTCCCCCAGTGTCAATACACTGCCCTATCTTGCAACATATTTTTTTTTTATCCTAAATCTGGAGCTGTATAATATACTTTAAAAAAAGGCTGCTCTTGACTTGTGTCGAGCAAGTGTAAACTCTGTTTCTGGAGGAAAATTCTGACAATTAATTTGAATACCGACCAAGCAGGTGCCAAAGGTAACTGTGACTATGGGCATTTGACTATGAGCAAAGACTAGCTGAATTAAACTAGCACTAGCTAAATTAAACTAGCACTGCCAACATCACCAAAATGGATAGAAGCATTCAGCCGTTTACCATCATGACATTGTCCAGGGTGAAGCCAGAGTTCTGAGTACCCAGTTCAGCGAGCAGCAACTCGAGCAGCTCAGCCCGACTTTGAGCCAAACGGGAGGGGATGTTGGATTTGAAGGGCTTCGCAAGCTCACCAGGGATTAGCTGCAGGGCCCGTACCTCCTTCAAAACAGCAATTTCCTAAAAGGGGTGACATGACAAAGAGGACACTGACTGACAAAATCTACCCTGATAAAATCATGCAGCGTCTCTACAGAGCTACACCTTTAAATTAAATACTTGTGCTGAGAGGCACTGACAAACCATATCTACAGTATGTGATAATACACACAGTGATTTGTCAGTCAACACAAGCATCTGGCAGATAGACAAGTCATGACAGAGAAGACAAGTGTGCAATTACAGTCTTAAAGAAAAGAGCTCATGAAGGAACTTCTCTCAGTTGCTTGCTATGTTAGGGTCTTCAGGTGAGTGGGATATATGACAGAAATATGTCACACACACCACTCCCACCCGATAGAGCATTCAACTAATTTGATCATGGAAACTGCACGTCAGAATCAGTGTGCAGAATGACCAAACATTGGCTTCTGAACAAAATCTGTGAATCGCACCACAAAACTTGCATTATGCAAAACAGAATGAAAGTCATAAATACATACATACATTTGCATCAGTCTGGACCACACACACATGCTACGTCATCACTATATTCACCCCCACAGTAAGACAGTCCAACTAACATGAGGCTTGTTTAATATAAAACCAGAGGCATATTATGACAACACCTTGTAACTCATCGTGTATGTGAAGCGGAAGCTCAGCACAGTGAAGCATGCACGTGCGCACTGATGATTACACTATGTAATCCATTTTATGTTAGAAAGAACAACGTAACTAAAAATCATACAACTGGAACTGGAGCGCATCGCAGCTGACAAGAGTGAGAGGTTGGTTTTCCAAACAGAACAGCAGTCACAGTGATCATGGATCAATTATTCTGTGAGTCCAAGTGAACATTTGTTCCAGATTTAATTTTCCATCAAGCCATATCTGTGATATGTCCATGAGAATGGACAGATTGTTGCTGTGGGTCTTGCAGATGAGACATTTTTCATCTCATTTTGAACAATAGTTGTTCCATTAGAGCATGCACTTTCACTTCCAATTCATACACAATATATTGACATAACCAAATATTTGTTCTACAAATACTTACATTAGTAAGTCAATCAATTTAAAGTGTTTATATTTACAGGAGAGGGCCACACAGTTGGTGTATATATGGCCCTGTGATGGACTGGTGAATTGTCCAGGGTGTACCCCGCCTATCGCCCTATGTCAGCTGAGATAGGCACAGTACCCCCCGCGACCCTACGGTGGAGGATAAAGTGGTAGATGATGGATGGATGGATATTTACAGAGGAGTTACTTTTTTTGAAGTGTGAAACAGAAGTAAGCATTTCTGCAAACATCGGCTAATCTGTATAGGTCTAAGCACAATGGTAAACTGGTAAACAGTACTGTATTTATACTCTTCACTCAGTTTGATGTACATATTGAAAAGGCAAGCTATAATGTAAATGCCACTGTCTTTTAATCACACACTAGTTACACCCAGCCAAGAGTGATTTAGGATTATGTGTCTTGCCCAGGGAGACATCAGCATGTTGTCTCATTCAGTCAGTGTTCAAACCCTAGACCTTTAGCAGCCATTAGTGTGGTAGTATTGATCACCCTCTAGTGGCTGGCTGCAGTACAGGTTATAAACCACTGTCTAGTAATCTAAAAAGTCAAACTACACAACTGTTAAATTGTTTTCAAAGATGATTTCTGATTTGTTTATGTAGTCATTTTAATGTAGAGTCATTAAGTTTTTATTAGTTATTGAATGCTAATTAATAAGAAAATGGTGAAACATCAGAACTGACAGCTGAGACCAGAGCTCTACTGAAAGTTCACTAGTGTGCAGACCCTGACACCAAATGATGTTGGTAGCTCAAGAGAAGTGACTAATACTTCAAAGATTATGACCAAAGGTGTTACAATACCTGTATGAAGGCAGTGGCCGTTACTCGGAGGCGGCTGGCTGAGTCCCCAGTCCTGGACAGCAAGTTGGGCCATGTTTGCTCAAAGCAGTGGATCACCTCAGACCGACCCATGCCCAGAACTGGGATCAGCTGGCCCAGCATTAGCCTCAGCAGCTGCAAGGCTGCCTGGAAAACCTGAGGAGAGCATCAATAAAAAGTTATCGCAAATCATAGCAGACATTCAAAGGAAAAGTAAAAAATTATTTTTTTTGTACATGTAACCAGACATCAACCTGGCAGTAGAAACCAAAGACCTCTTTATTTCAGTTAAATGTAATTTAATAACCAGGTCATTTGTTGTGTAGATGAGACAGAGACATGTAAAGCAAACACCATAGTCTATATTTTGGCTGTAACTACATAATCTGCAGTGTGAAACACAGTTGCCAGGGAACAGTGCATTTAACATGACTAACATGACTGAGGCACTGTTGCGAAGCAGCAAATTAAGCAGTTCAAATCTTAATGAAGCTTTCTGTTTATCAGTGTGGCTAAGAAAATAAGTCATGAGAATTATTGCCACACTGCTCATTTTACACAGGCTGTAGTTGACCTCCAGAGACGTTACAAGGCCATCCTTGTCAAAACTGTTTGTTTAAGGGAGCCAGCTCTGGGAGAGAGAACTGGGGCTGCACATGGTACAGGGGGAACATTGTATGTATTTGCATACTTTACATGTTTTCACAACATGAACGTGAGTTGCTGTTTGTAACAGGAATATAGAGATCATGACTCATAGAAAATGTTGACACTGAAAAACTAAACATAGCCAATTCTCTTTCATGGAACTGTTTTTCTGTTGACTTGACCATTCACAGTTTTCTTTTAAGGAAAAGCCTCACCGATGATACTTTATCCGAGAGGGCCTTTTTCACCAAGAAGACAGTAGCTCGTATCATGTTTCTCAGCTCCTCCTTGGGGGTGGTGGGGGATACATCCGAAAGCTTTGTGTACACAGCCAGAAGAGCATCCTCTCTGTAGGACCAGGTTTTAGAATATACCCCTGCCACCTGGAACAAATGACAGCCTAAAATACTGTACACATGCTCACACATATCCATCCTCATCCAGCGGCCACTTTATTAGCTTCACCTCTTCCACGGCTTGTTAATGTCTAATCAGCCAATCACATGGCAGTTACCCAATGTGTTTAGAAATGGTCAATAGCTATGTTCAAACCAACAATCAGAACAAGGAACAAATATGAGTGACTTTGAAGATTGCATTGTTTTTGATGCCAGATGGACTGGTCTGAGAACTGACCCCCTGGAATTTTCTACATTTTTTCTAGTTTACAGTGAAGGGTCCAAAAAAGAGAAAATATCCAGTTTGCTGGGCATTGGCAATGCCTCATTGGTTCCAGAGGTCAGATGAAAATGGCCTGATTGGTTTACGATGATAGAAAGACAACCATAATTCACAGACGTAGCTCAAATAACCACAGGTTAAAACCATAGTGGCGGCAAGCAAGGTTGTATCTGTTCACATCTAATGTGGTTATCTCAGTAGATGTGACAATGCCAGGTACTGTGTTAAGACCAAGTACTGCAAAGAATCTGATGATATTATTTCAACTTAAAGAATAACTTTTATCATTAAAAATTAGTATATGCAGTGTGAAGAGCTACAGATCATGGGGGCAAACCAAAAGAGAAAAAGACCCCTCAGCTCTACAGAGAATGTAATCCTTTGTTAGTTGATTGCTTTGGTTTTACAGGCCACAAATTCCACTCTCTGGGACCCAGTTTCCAGTAGCTGCAGACAACAGTTTTCAGCAAGGAACCTCTGATAGAAAACAGCTCTAGGTACGGCAAGGTTGTAGGTGCACAAATTAACACATTTGAGAGGCACAAATAGAAAATGAAGAGAAAAATTAAATCACCAAAAAGTATTTTTTAGCCATTTCTCTTACCAGGCTTTCTCCATAAACATCTATTGGAAGTCCAGCCTCTCTCTGGGCTTTCTCTGTCAGTTGTTCTGGCTCTTCGCTTATCTCAGTATTGGGTAGACTCCTCATGGTGTAAAGTTGTGGGACATGCTGCTTTGCTGGGCTCTGAAGAGCCTCCGCCTGATTGTCTTTCCTCTGAAGGGCTGGTAGTGGCCTCTCGTCAAAAGGCCCAATGGTAAACTGTTGTAACAAAACACAGCATTGGTCATTAACACGTGGAATATAGTATCTATACTTCCCAGCGCCACTAGATGTCCTGCCAACGTGTCCCTGGGCAAGACTCTTCACCCCAAGTTGTTCCAGCTGTGTCAGCAGTGTGTGAATGGATATGATCGTGATGTGATGTGTGACAGAAAAGTGCTGCATATAGACCACATTCAATTTTTAGGTTTTAAGGGTAATTTGGAGATTCTAGTATTCGCAGGTTACACACCTGATACATCCCACCACCCCCCATCATCCCTATAATCGAATATTCACCCTCAAAACACTGGAAGTTGTTGTCTCTGTTTCAATTTAGGAAACCTTACCCGTCTTCCCCCCTATGTCACTGAATGGATATGTTGATATGTTTAGTGAGTGGGGTATTAATTCACCGACTAAGCAGAGAGGACAGCACTTTGCGGAGTTTTGGCTCCTGATTGCATCAAGTGTTGTGGGATACTAGAAATATTCCTCCTACATTTGCTGTCAGAGTCCTGAGACTAATAGCCCCATGTAGAAGAGTGATAGCTTCAGCTTCAATTTACAGATATTGAGTATATGTGTTTTTCAGTACACAGACAGTACATTTTCTGGAGGGTCATAATCACAAGGGCTAACCTTTTAAGCCACCAAAAGAAGCCCATCCTTTTGAGTAATGTATCCCCTTTACCCCTGGTATTTTCACTTACTCACACTACCAGTGAATAGTCTGATCATGCAACAACATCATGATTACAATTAATGTTGAATCCCCTCCACGCAAACACAAGCTCCATCCATTCAACACCATGACCCGTGCAACTGGGATCCCACTGGCACACTGTTGCCTTGCAGAAAGCTCAAAGCTCTGCCTTCAAGCTAGGTTGGCAGCCACTGGAGTCGGCCAACTGTTGCACACTTTTAATTAAATGGTGAAACCAAACCCTGTAGTAGAGCTGGTCTCGGTAGGTGGAGAGTAAAGGATAAAAGCCCCCACTGGTCACAGTCCTCTTGTAGGCTCCATGCTTCAGTAATATGGAGGCTTAAGGTTGGAGGTGTGTTCCCAAAGTGATGTAGTGGGTGAGGTTATAATCCATATTCACTAATGACTGGGACAAGCATTAGTCTTTTTGGACATGTCTCGCACAGTGTTAGTGTTGCTGATGTGTTTGGTGCATCGTCAGCACTGTGGATAAAGTTGCACTTACATCTATCTTGGGTAGAGCAGCAGGGGTGCAGGGGGATTCAGGTTGGCTGTTCGGTTTGGTCACAATAGTTTCAGTGGCTGACTGTTGATTCTGAGGTGTGTTTGTTTTTTTCCCCTTTCTGAATGTGTCTGTGGACACAGGGGGCTCGGTGGGGGCTGAACAGTGACCTGGAGAAAGCAGGGGAGGGGGAGGATCCTGCAGTGGGGATGGATCTGTTTCTCTTGTGACCTGGAGACATAGCAGCAAAGAGCCAATTTAGGCAAAAAACAACAACTCATTACAGCTGTATTTGACTGTATGGTATATGTATTTCACACCAAGAGTTCATAATGTATAGCTGGTAACTGACCATTGTCATGTCCAACAGGTTGTGGACCTCCAGCTGCTTATACACACTCCTCCTGTAGTTTTCCATCAGCTCTTTCTTCTTCTTAGCCAGATCATAGTCCTCTTTTTCTATGGCACATCTCTTCTCCACATCATATCGAGCCAAACGCTCCCCGACCTGGAAGAGCCCAGGACAAGTAGAGGTAAAGCAAGTATACACACATTTTGACAGGTAAACATGGGGGCGAGAACTGATGTCTGCCCATGGTCTCAAGAACTCTTGGAATTATGTCAGTTTGTGTCTGTGTTGAAAAATCTACTATATGTTTTATTTGCTCTGGCCTTGGTCTTCGCTAAAAGTGCTTTTTTTGTGTTGATGACCACTTGATGATGCCACTCACCCATTTACTCACACTTTCATACAGTGCATCTATGTGCAGCACATTTTCTATCACACATCTTTCATACCCATTCACACACTGCTGTCAGGAGCTACATGGGGTTAAGTCTTGCCAAAAGACACAATGGCATATACACTTGTGGAACTGGGAATCAAACTCACAACCTTTGAGTTGAAAGATGACTTGCCAAGAAAGCCAGAAACTAAGGTGTTGTCAAGGACTCAGACCTGAACTTCAACAGCCACATTAAAACAGTTACAAAGTCAGCCTACTACCACCTAAAGAATATATCAAAGATTAAAGGATGTATGTGTCCACAGGATTTTAATTTGCATTGCATATGCATTTATCTTCAGCAGGTTGGACTACTGTAACAGTGTCCTTACAGGTCTCCACAAAAAGTCGATCAGACAGCTGCAGTTAATTCAGAATACTGCTGCTAGAGTCCTCACTAAGACCAAAAAAGTAGATCATATCACTCCAGTTCTGAAGTCTTTATACTGGCTTCCTGTGTCAAGAATTGACTTTGTTGGTCTACAAAGAGCTGAATGGTTTAGGGTCAAAATACATCTTCAATCTTCTGGTTAGCTACGAACCACCCAGAACTCTCAGATCGTCTGGGACAGGTCTGCTCTGTGTAAACATGAAGAGGCAGAGTTCAGTTTCTATGCACCAAATATCTGGAACAAACTTCCAGAAAACTGCAGGGCTGCTGCAACTCTCACCTCTTTTAAATCAAGACTGAAAACTTTTCTGTTTGCCGCTGCATTTCAGTAATTTCCAATATAGCACTGTAACCTCATTTCATTTGATACTGCTGATTTAATCATTTTTATTGTATTTGTACTTATTTTATTTTTTACTTTTCTTTAATCTTCTATTACCTAATGTTTTTTCATATATATTCTACCTGCTTGTTTTTCGTTTTTTGATTTTATATCTGAATGTTATTTTATAAATGTCTCTTTTCTATGCTATTTAATGTTTCGTGTAAAGCACTTTGAATCACCTTGTTGTTGAAATGTGCAATACAAATAAACTTGCCTTGCCTTGCTTTAACACAGAGTTACCGTTGAAGGAGCACATGTAGCACAAACAAAAAAAAGGCTGTAAACAAAGGATAGTGCGCCTTAGAAAGCAAACCTAAACAGTCAAATTAAGTAATCACAATGTCAACAAAAATACAAAAACCCAGGTTGATACATGTTAAAAAAAAAAAAAAAAAAAAAACAGATTTGACTTTCAAACCACAAGGGAGCTGTTTCTTGGTAATAACTTAAACATGACATGGTCATTTGTGTCCGACACAGTAATTTGTCTTTGGAGTAAAATAACAGAGAGTGTGCCACATGATGAATCATTGAGATTTACTGAGAGGAAATTTGACAACAGCTTCCAGTAAGTCAAACTCGTAATTTCTTTGTGAGGAAATTCCATCTAGCGGAATTAAGTTGCTAACCAGGTGCCGGGCAACACAGTCTCAGCTGAAATGCCTTGTGATTCCTCTTGTTTGGACAAAACATTTGCAGAAATTATTTAAATTCAGACAGTGTAAATGAACAAAGGCGCAGCAGGCACAATAGTCTCAGCCGTCTGTCCCGTCTCCTCTCTGCCATGTGTTAACAGATATCATGTAACCATCTCCTGACATCCTGATGGTGAAATAACAAGGGATTTTCAGCATGACCACCTTGGCAACTGCTTTGTCCACGATGCTAATATATCATGCTAACAAGGTGTTGATGTATGTGTGTGCCATCTGGTTACAGAAAGGCCTCTGGTTAGTTTGGGAGATACACTACTCAAGGACCATCAGCTGTCGGGCTTATTAAGAATTCATGTTCACCATGGTAACCCTGTACACAAAGACAGTCAGTAACAGGTATCTGAACAATGTTTACCAACTAGATACAGAGGTGAATTACACAAAATAATCAAAGGAAAAGAGGAGTATAACAATACAGACCTCCAAGTGAAAAATGATTAGATGATGATATAATAATGGACCTGACCTATTCATAATCATTTACGACCCAAGCCTCCATGGGGCCCTAAGCAAAATTTGATTTTGGGGCCGTCTGTTACTGCCAATAATTATGATCATTGATCATTCACACGCCTACTATACTAAAGGTATTCTACTTATTCTTCTCTGTCACGAATACGAATACACTTGTAAAACTAAATGTGAGAAGTTTTTGTTGCATGGAAGCAGACACCAGATTTGCAAATTTCAGAAAAATCTTTCAATTAATATTTGGCAAAATCAACTACTCCCCCTACGGGCGACACAGAGAATCAATACATAAAACCAAACGGTTTATAAAATAAAATATTAAGATATTAAGGTCTGAAAATCTAAAAATGTGCACAATCTTTGGGGGGTATTCAAAATACACTCCTGTAATACAAAGATTTGACTTTTAGATGTAAAAAACACAGCATTAAATACAATAAACAAATAAATATCAAGCAAATACTTAAATAATAATGTAAATCAACAGAGGCACCCTGAACAAGACAATAAAAATGGTTTATAAATAAAATATAAAGTTAAATAATCTGACAACTATGTAAAAAAACTTTGGTAAAATGGGGAGAAGAATTCTAAATAAACTACAGCAATCCAAACTTAAAGTAGTTTTCAGTTTAAGCAGTTCCTCTGATGACTATGATGCGACTTATCATGAAAACAACAAACAATTAAATCTCTCTTGTGCACTGGTGAACGTAGTATTCTGAAGACTTTCTCAGAATAATTCACAAAGACACTAAAATACTCTCACCACAGCAAGAACACAACCTTGTATTTGTGGGGTATTTTGCTTAGCCATGTGAGTAAATATATAGTGACAGTGTCACCCAGTAGCTATAGTACCTTTTGCAGGTCGGCGATGGCCTGCTTCAGATTCTTGGCCAGCTCGTATTTCTCTTGCTGGACCATTTCCTGCTTCTTTTGATCCATGAGGCGAATGATGTGAGCGACTTCAGGGTCCTGGTACATTTCAAAGGCCAGATCATCAAAGGGGGAGAAGGACTCACATTTGCTAGGCACATGACGGAAACACAGAGGGACAACAAAGAGTTAGATAAACCTCAAAATCGACACATATCTTTCAACACAATAACACCCTCTTGTCAGGTCTGTGTTGATTGCTGAATACAGAAAACAGAAGCAGACTATGTCAAATATGCCAGTGAGAAAATTAATGTATCATCAGTTAAAAAAGGGCTTCCAATGAGCAAATCCTGATCAATGGGTAGTGGCATATTGGTGCTTCCAAATATATATATTTTTTAATTATTTTACACTGTTTTACTATTTGATAATGGTTGTATGTGTTGTTAATGTAAATGTGTTGTTTTTAAATGTTTGTGTACAGCACCTTGAATCTGTATTTTTGTATGTAAAGTAGATTGCCTTGCCTTGACTTGACACCCTCCCCCCGAAGGGAGATACTAGGATGAATGTTCCTTGGGGGGTTGATATATTAAAGAAAAATGATTTTGAAATGTGTTTTCCTCTTTGCCACCACCTGCATTGCCTTGGATGCCTCAGTTGGCTTCAATACTAAATGGCTTTGCTTAACAATGTTATTGTCACAAGACAAACCAGGGTTCAATGGCCTGGCCTCACCCCATGAAGGTTGTGTCCAAGGCTGTGTCCAGCTGAGTACTATTGAGGTAGTGTTCGATCAGCTGCTCTCTGCTTGGCTGGGGGTAAACAGATGGACAAGTTACTCACATGTGCACATTATACTACAACTTGTCTGTGCCATGATAGACCTGACCGCTGTAGTCTGATCTGATTCATTTTAAGATGACCCTCAAACTCAACTCTAACTTTTACCTAACACAACTGTGTTGTGAAATCAAGCCAGAATAATGACTACAATAATTTATGGACCTCACAATGACAAGTGAGGTAAGTTCTGTCACCCTTTTGCTCAAATTTAAGCCCTATGTGCATGTGAACCCCCCCCCCCCATTGACGTGGTCATTCACGTAATAAAGTATTTACTCTGTATCCTCGTTGCAGTGTCCCTCCTCTTGAACTGACATGGAGACAGCTATAGGAGTCGTATATCTGCTGCAAGGGTGAAAGTGTAAGGCAAATAGACGAGAACAAGATCTCGCCGAACCTCCTGGCAAGATCGGTGATGGTGGTGCTCAGAGTCAGATTAATGGGGCAACAATGCACAGCCTGTTCACAGGAATCTTTGTGAGTGTGTCGCTGTCTTCCCGTATCTCCGACTTTGTTTCTGTGTGTGTGTTTTTTTAAGGTGTTCTCTCCGTCTCTCTCTCTCTCTCTCTCTTCCAGGAGCTGTACATCTACAAGCCTATCTGATTACACTGGCTAACTAAAGGCCTCCAGTGTGATTACATACTGCACTCCCTTTGCATCTCATTACTACATTCCTGACACATGTACACACACAAACATACTATTTAGAAAGGAAAACTAAAAAAAACGTGAATGCATATACTGTAAATACACAGTATTAAGGTGTCTCTGGAGTCACCTCTACAATATGCTGTTATGCAATGCATCCTCTATATAGTATTATTTACCCTATAGGTATGAGTCAACAGCACAATTATATGGTCTCATCAAACAAACAACTTTTTTTATGGCATTCAAATAATTTCCCTCTTGATGCTATTTGCTCTGTGGCTTTTGTTTTGTTTTTACAAAAATATAATACACAACAGGAGTAATACTTATTTTAGTGTCTGTGGGTGTGAAAGGATGATGAAACCTCTGTTAAGGCTTTCTGAATGACCTATGACGATAGAGCAATGTTGCACAACGCAACACCGCCACCTACTGCTGCTAAGCAGAAGTGCGTTCCATGTTGTGTGCCAGGTGAAGAGAGAGCTCACTTACAATTGTGTTAAAAGCATTGCCATCCAAAGAATCTCCCAGAACATTAATGGCAACCAAAGCAACCTGAAATCATAAACACATTTTGGTGAGGTGGCTGGGAATAAAAAAAAAAAAAAGTAATAATAATGCTTGTGGATCAATGGTTGAAATGTGCAATGACAATGTTTCTGCTTTATTCTACATATCAACAACTCCTATGAAAATATCAAAACCAGCATTGAACTAACGCCACTATGTTAAAACCTGACGTAACTTATTCTGTTGCGTCCTGTAGACCTCCATTATCAGTTTGACTTCATTACAATAAACATGCAACCTATTTTTAGAAGCAACAGTGCATTCAGTAGCTGCTTCAGCAAAATTGTTAAAATGGACTAGTGGTTTAGGTCTTTTCATGGGAGTTGTTGACACTGAAGAAGAAATTAATTAAGAGTATCATTATTTTATTTCTCTCTCTATATATATATAATTAAGCCTGTAGAAAACAATATAAACAGTAAAAAATAAAAACTTGACTAAGTTTCCAATAATGTCATACATACATGTTCTTATTATTAGTTAATTGACTTATCATCATTGATTATTGGCCAAATGTTGGGATGCGGTCAGGAAAGTGAGTGTAGTCTAGTAAAGCAGTCATTATATGCACAATACTGTTACACATGAAGACATTCTTAAACAACCAACAGAACATATACCGTAATCCTGCTCAAATTACCATGAAATGGTTTATTTTCTATCATACTCAATCTTCTGTATGAGACATAAGTTAGCGCCAGTGGAATTTTGGTGTGAGTGCATTGCTAACATTTACCAAAATACCTGATTTTGATGATTGTAACCATTGATGTGGTTCTTATGAAATGTTATTCTCAGGCATGTTCCGATGGCATCGACATGGACCGACTTCAGTTCCCGAGCTTTGAAACAGGTCTTCTCATTGTCGGACAAAGACACATACCTGTGGTGAGAATGCAGAGTCAACTTCTGTGCTCCTCTGCTGTGGTATGACATACAGGGCTTGAATGTTTTGGAATACAGCACAGCAACAGCAGTCAACGTCCACAGCAGATCATATAGGATGCTTAATCACTCAAATTATGACCTTAGTTTATGTTTGTGTATGCTGTAGCACCCCAATCTTACACTATTATATATTATTAACCTTGCAAGCTTATCTAAACTGAGCTCAGCTCATTTGGAAGACGCACCCAAGTCTGCGAAGCTGCCCTGGAAAGCCTGGAGTGCTGGTTTCAGGGATGGTGTCTCCAATGTGGAACTCCACCTTAGATGGGATTAGGTATTGATGCGCCAGCAGCTGCAGCTTCCTCACCCGACTTCTCTCCACCAGTTGGAGAGTGATGTGTTGAGGGTAAGAGCACAGCCTGCAAAATATCACATTCACCTAATGCTGAGTTTCACTTTTTCTTTTGCTTGTGTTAGTGTAATCGAAGAAAATTAACATTCATTGAAAGTCAAGCACTGTGTTTATGTACCTGCTGGATCTCCACCCGTTGGCTGTGGGTGCATGGACCATGAGCTCTTTGGCAGCAAATTTGTCCTCATGACTTGAAGAGTTGGTCACAATGAATCCTATCTTTCTGGGCATCCCTCTGATGAACACTGAGAGAACACAAACAAGAAACCAAAATGTACCCACATCTCTAATTCTTTGTCCATCCTTGTTCAACAGGTTGTTAACACAACTATCTAATTAGTCAGTCACATAGCAGTGACAGTGCATTGAGACAGGGTCAAGACTAGGGGTGGGAATCACGGGGCACCTTACAATACAATATACAATACATGGTCCATGATACCAATAATATCACAATTTTGATTTTCACTCATAACCATCTCTACGGTGGGAAAAGGAGAAAATATCAAGTGAGCGACTGGCTCAAAAAGAATGGCAAGACTGGTTCAAAACAATACAAAGACTCAAAATAACATCGCCTCACAACCAAAGTATGTAGAAGATCATCTTTGAACAAATAACCTGTTGAACCTTGATGCAACAGAAAACAACACTGGATGCCACTCTGGCCCCTTTATACGGTGCCCTGTGTACCTAATTAAGTGGCTGGTGGTCAGTCCGGTCAGATTAGTTAATCTCCTTCTTCTTTCTCTTTAGCCACAGTGGATCATCTGCCTCCATCTTGCCCTATCCCTTGTGTCCTCTTCTGTTACGCCAACTGTCCTTATCACAGGATTAGCGTTATTAATAATAATAATGACAACAATAATCATAATAATAATACAATCGTCATTTATTGTCCAAGACATGTACATTTGTTTTCACTATTTCAAAAATAATGTACACAACACACTATGTTGAAATTTTAAAAAATCAAGGTGGTAAGGTAAAAAAGAAAAAAAAGGGGGGGAGCACTTTGTTGTACATGTGTATACTCGAAGTTTGTCAGTAGCTGTAAATTTGACGACAGAGGTTTAAATGCACAGAACGCAGAAATTATTAGAGTCGTCAGTGAATATTAACTTCTGTTGATATTCTGGAGAAAAACACCCCCTTCGAAAGCACAGAGACGTGAGCCTTTAGGGCGGACAGGGGCAATGGCATTAGCTAACAGTTACATAGCTCCTCTTACAGTAGCTTTATTCTGGTAGTTAGACTGGTCAAAATCCGACAAAGGCCTTAACATATCTCATTTGCCATGTCCTACCTTTTGTTGGTAAACAGCTGAAACTAAAAACAAGTTTCCTTTTGTGTATTTCATTGCTATCTCAACACCAACGCGACGGCAAAACTGACAGCTCGTCTCTCTGTCTCATCTCCATAACCACCGCGGACAACAACCCTGACGAGCGTGCGCGCAGTGACAGGATTTTCCCATCAGCCGTGAGGGATTGTGGGTGATGTAGTTGTCTCCAGTAGTTGTCGACACGACATGATGTTTTTCTTTACGCGGCGACACGTCTCTGATTAAAACTGTTTCTGCGTACACCCTGACACTATGAACATATCCATAAACATCCAATAAGCAATTCAAATCATGGATGTATTATACATTAAAATACGTCTTCAGAACTCCTTCCGGGTCTGTAGCAAATAAAACACGCGTTTTCAAAATAAAAGCATTTGGTAGTATCTTCAAAAACAGTTTATTGTTTCATATTCCTATGGTTCCTATATTTTTTCCATCAAAGCCAAACGCGGCTACTTTGAAGAATATAAACATATTGTGGTTTGTTTGTGAGACTGCAATCACAATAATAATAATCAGAGTAAGAATTTATTTTGAAAACACAAAACAGAAGTCGTAGACTCAAATATTCCTTCTAGCTTGACGGGAACTAGCATCAACCGGAGTCAGCATGGATGACATGGAAGAATGGCCAGAAATAGAGAAAGTCGCAAAGGAGAAGAGACGTGAGCTGGTTTTACAGGGTCCTGGTGTGGACACGCGGATAAACTCTCACGGAGGACTCACCTCGTCCATCTATTCCCTCACACTGCTGAATTATCTGGAGGTTAGCCAGTGTCCGAGTCTGACTCAGATCCACGAGGACGTTCAACGCTTGACGAACCTGCAGAGCCTCATCCTGTGCAGGAACAAACTCTCCTCCTTCCCGAGTGTCATCGGCAAGCTGAAGTCTCTGAAGGTCCTGGACCTGTCGGTGAACAACCTCACGGTTTTACCGGAGGGCATCGAAGCCCTGGGAGAGCTGAACACTTTGAACGTGAGCTGCAACGGCCTGGATGCGCTGCCGGAGGGGCTGAGCCAGTGCACCAAGCTCTCCACCATCAACATCTCCAAAAACAACATCAGCGCTTTCCCCGCGAGCTTCTACACGGAGCGGCTGGATCTCCTCAGCAGCCTGGAGGCCTCTGACAACTGCATCCAAGAGCTGAGCGAAGATGTCAACAAGCTAGCTGCTCTGAAGGTGGGGGAGGGGGGGGGGGGGGGGGGGAATATACACTTATACACTTATACAAACATACTTATGGATAGTGTAATGAGGGAAATATCCCTTTAAATGCAGTATACTCTGGTCTGTAAAGTTGTTAACAGTGGTGGTGTTTAATGGCCATCATAAATACTGTTGTGCAAGTCAGTGTTCAGACAAAATTCATCCAAAATGGCTACAAGAGTAATTTATGAGAGATCTGACAATGGGCATGTTAAGTAGAGTAAATTAAAACAATAATAATGACATTAAAAAGCACTTGAATTCTGGCTCTTACACTCTTTCTGTTTTCTGTCTGTCTCCCAGGTGCTGGATCTCTCTAACAACAAGCTGACGGAGATCCCCTCTGGTCTGAGCAACTGCCCCAAGCTTAAGGAGATCAACTTCAAAGGCAACAAGCTGAGCGACAAGCGGCTAGAAAAAATGGTCAATGGTTGCCAGACAAAGTCCATCCTGGAGTATCTCAGGGGAAAAGGGAGACAGGGAGAGGACGGAGGCGACGCTGACAAAAAGAAAAAACAGCAACAGAGGAAGAAGAAGAATGACAAGACGGCAGACGAAGCAGAGGTGGAAGAAGTGAATAAGATGGTGGTGAGGGTTCTCCACCTTTCGGATGCCTCCACAGCACTCACTGTCAAAGTGACTCCAGAGGTTAAGGATGTTCGACCCTACTTGGTGTGCTGCGTGGTCCAGGGCATGCACCTAAAGCCTGGAAATTCTCTCAAACGCTTCCTCATGGCTCAGGTATGATGAAAATCTTCACCTGGGGTCAGACATCAGGTCTGCTAACAGTAACATAACGACGTGTAAACTCCTCTGCTGTTTTTTTTTTTGTTGTTTTTTCTTTTAGACCAAGCTTCACGATGATTTGTGCGGTAAAAGGACCACGGCGACCATTGCAGTTCACGATGTGCAGTTTCTCAAAACTCCACTGGTTTATGACGTCAAACCACCTACACAGCTGAAGGTACTCTGCCGCAGAGCGATTGCTTCATTGTTCTCAGCAATTTATTTACAGTAGGTGTGAGGCTTGCTAGACGTTAAAGGGATAGTTGGAGAGGGAGATGGGATAACTGGATCATGATTTACGCATTGTTTTGATGTGAACTGGGCCAGCAGAGTAATTTCGTTGCAGCTCCATCAAAAAAGGCCCTTATTAGTTGCAGAAAATCGCCCTCATTTATGTTTGCTTGTCTTCTTCTATGTACATTAATTTCAAACACGGCGTGAATACACTGTCTTGTTAGATTGTTCCACTCGGTCGGAAGGAGATGACAGCAGTGGAGCTGGTGAGACACCTTCACCTTGAGGCTGAGGAACTGAGGAGGCAGAAGAAAAGGCAGAACGTTACTGGCCTGCACAAGTCAGTACAAGCTACACTTTGACTCTTCATACACGACGAGTTTGCCTTTTTGAGGTTAAAATCAAGTCAAAAGAGGATGTTGTTTTTCAAATTTTAATGTACTTTACTTTTTTTAAAGGGGGGGGGGGGCTCTTATCAAGCTGGACTTGTGAAGTTGTTGACGGTTCGACATTTGATTGCACTTTCCTTGCTTGGTTACACTGTTCCACAGTCACTTTGTGCCAGAATTACTCCATGACATGTGGCAACTTTTGTAGATTTTCTGTGAGGCTTGAACGCAGAAATCACATTTGTAGTTGCCCATAAAACAACAAAGGATGACTTTCCAGCAGTGTATAGAGACAAGCGAGAAGGACAAACGTTAACTGTTACACTAAATTAAACTGCAAAGAGTTTGAATTTAACCAAGTAAATAATCTCAAGAATACATCAGTGAACTTTTGTTTGCAAAATGCATATTTAGTCTCTCCACAATGTCTCTCTCTTTTTTTTTTTTTCAACAGATACCTGCAGCTTTTGCAAGGAAAAACTCTTTATCCCTGCCTTGTTGATGCTGAGGGACATGTGATCTCCTTTCCACCTATTACCAACAGTGAGAAAACCAAGGTGTGTGACTTTGTCTGTTTTCATCATTTTCATAAGCATGTTTTCTCTCTTTATTTGGTGGAGAGGGTTTTATATCCAGGACAAATTATAATATTCATCATATTTTATGTGTCGCAGGTTACAGACGTTGTAAACCTAGTAACAGTAAAACATATCATTATGTGTTAATTTGCTGATTACATACACATTTCTGAACATTTCTCAATGTCTATCTACTATTGTTGCCACCCATGCATGGCTGCAGTCAAATCACCTACATGTTATTGTTAACATGTTATTCCCTCTTGAACTTCTCCTCACCGAGTTAGCACAGCCGCTGTATTTGAATGGAAAAGAGAAAGGTTAAGGTTCCTGCTCGCTTGTCATGGTTTTAAGACAGTAGGGAAATGACAGGAGAAGAGTGACGTGATGTGTGAGTGAGTGACACGCATGTTTTTTTTTATGAGTAATGTGCAAATCTGTGTGCAACAAATACTTGATGCCAGGTTATATTTTGTGTCACAACAGTTCCTTTTCTTTTTCAGTGATGAATAATAATCTGTTGATTTAATTGTTTTGTACAGATTAAGAAGACGACCAAAGCGTTGTTTCTGGAGGTGACAAGTGCAGCCAGCCTGCAGACCTGCAAAGATGTTATGGATGCTCTGATTGTGGTAAGTTCCTCTTTCTCTTCTCCTCCTCCTGTTTTTTTTTTCTTGCTGTAAAGAATAACTTGTGAGTCATGAAGGTTTTGAGCACTTTTGAACTTTAAGGTGTTAAATCTCCAACAAGTAACGAGTAAATAAATAAAATCTTCCGAAAGCCGTCGATCAGTACAGGAAGTACTGAAATATTGATTAACTGATTCTAATCATTCAGTTGCACTGAAAACAACTCCTTTACAAGTCACTAGTTTGTGTGTTTGTGGCGCCTATAAAACCACGTCACGGCAGTTTCATGCAGCTGTGTTATGATGACTCTGCCCACATTGAGGGGGTACTGGAAAGCCATACCAAACTGAGTAGAGTCGAGTCGTGCTAGAACTGTATAGTAGATAAACACCTTTGAACATGTAGATGGCGTCAAAGAGCCGAGTGTGGACGTGTGTGACAGAGGATGTGATGCAGATGACTCTCAACTATTCACCAGTTGTCCAAGGAAAACTACCCAGCTCCATTAGGAATGTAACTTAGACATGTCATAAAGGCTCTGCGACAATAATTGTTCCTGGTCTCTTAAAAACTGAGATTTTTAGCACAGTATTTTCTATCAACATTAGCAGCACAGTGAGTTTATTTTATTTTTAAAGTTACTGCAGGTGAAACATCGGTTTGGTGCAAAGGGAACACGCATTCAAGCTTCATTCCCCTCCAAAAAAAGAATGATTGGAGTTGTTCAAGAAGACAGACATCAGTCTTCAAAACTTAAACACTAAGCAATGGCTGTTTCTCTGAGAGGTCGACCGATTCGGGTTTTTTTGTAAGGCCAATGCTGATTTTTAGAAATCAGGGCAGCGAGTAAATCTTTTTGGTATATTTAGCCATTGTTCTTAATGAAATAAAGAAGAACCAAACCACATACAAGCATTTAGAGGCAGTTTCCTGTTTCATCACAGAAAATGGCAGAGCTGAACAAGTTCACAATGGAGCATCGGGAGGAGGCGGGGTCAGATGGAGAAGGGGAGGGACCACCAGAGCCACTAACCAGCAGCGAGACCTCCAGTGAACTGATCATCCAGCAGGTCCAAACCGTTGACCAAGACGGAAACCTGAAAGTCGTCTACCCGTCAAAGACCGACCTCGCCAAAGACGCCAGCAACGTGACCATCGTTTGGTAGTCGAGCTGTAGACGAATACGCGATGGTTACGCTTATTCACACGAGTGTTTCCCAGATTTATTTAAGGGGACCAGCTCTTTAAAGATAGGTGAAATATCACCACACAGTTCACAGTAATTGTCATGACAAGAGCAAAAGTGTGTATCACAAAGTTTGGGACTGTTTTTACTGCCATTTCTGTAACACCTCATACTACATTAAAAAGAAGAGTTTATTTCTGGTCTGTGGACTGCAGTTTGCTGATGCACTTGTGCGAAGGAGTCTTCTATAACAGTCTGCAGTCTCACCATTAGATGTCACAATTCATCACTATTCAACTGAATTTCTGGTAGATAGAATTTCCTCCACAGAGGTTTTGTTTCTGTTAGCAGGATTACGAATGAAGAAATACATTGATCTGCAACAAACTTGTAGTTGGACATGGGAAACACCAATTTACATCCCTTTTCATAGCATTGTCATCCATCAGAAAATGGATATTCTGTTAAGGATTTTGACAATAGTGCACATAGCTATAGTTTTAGCTGCTCATTAAAACCCATGTGTTCTATGTCATTTATGGCCTGTGTTCGAGACATAATGAAGTAACAGCCCTGGTGAATAGATCTATCACATCCCATAATGTGTTATTTATGCTATTTAGTACCTGTGGGTTAGGGTTAATAACCTAACCCTGAATGGAGATATCAGGAGACTGACAGGCCGAACTGCCCATGAATGACCATCATGAGTTTCTTATGTTATATATCTTATATATTCTGATATAATCAGTCACCAATGGACAAAATCACAAACAGACATATTTTGTTCACTGTATGTTTATTGTGACAAGACGACCACGTCGATATTAAAGTCACACAGGATCTGCGAAGAGAAAAAAACTAAATGATTCTTCTCTTTCCACACAGTTCTTTTTTTCTGTTGAATTACATATTAGACACATGTACTTACATTCACACACGTAAGACACCTCCAGGTACTTGTAGGTGCCAGGACAGGGTTCTGTAAACACAGAGTTTGTTGCTTCGACACTACAGCTGTTTTTCCCATCACATCTGTAAATGCAGAGTAACGAGTGTTAATGTAAGAGAAAAACTTATTCAGCCTTCTTTAAATTAGCAACTCACATTCCTAAAAGCATAAGCCTAACAAACTCAGGAAAAGGGCAGCTACAACTCTGTGTAGCCCTGGCACCCATAATTTGTTTTCCTCATTATATCTTTGTTGAACCTAACCTAACTGGGACAAAGGACCAATATCTCATCTATGCAGTCCTCCCCAAGGTCGGCTCTATGTATCAGCAGAGGAAGGCGCCAGACATCTTGACCGGACGTCTTTCCTTTTTCTCCAGAACCTTGACTGTAACCTCTGGGCAGAATGACAGAGGATGCCCAACTGTTTACATCTCCTTGTTCATGTTTGGCATTGTCTCAGTTCTCCTCAGATCTGAGCTGTTTCCAATAAAGCTTTTCAACTTAACTCATCATTGCCTAAGTGTTTACTGGAACTGACAGAATAACTGCTTAGATTTTGGTGGTCAAAAATGACATGACTGAAACTGCATTGGTCAGCAGAGGCATACATCCACACGGTGGTGTACAGTTTTAGATTACTTCCAAGCCCAAAATTATGGAATGTGGGGCTTAGAAATCATTTGTTATTATGAATAACTTTGAAGTTATCTGATCTTCCCCTGCCAACAACAGAGTTACGTCAAGTCTTCATTCATCATGATGTATTATTATATTATAAAATATGCGTTACCTTGTAGCAACAATGTTAGTGGGGTTGGAACAGTCGCCGTTTAAAATTTTAGATTCAGGTTGTTTAAAAGAGCAGGTTGTCTGGTCACGACGTCCATAGTCAGCTCCATACACAGATATTACTTGCCCTTGATCTGACAAAAAAGAAGAAAATAAAGGAAAAAAACAGTCATTTAAAAAAAAGGTCAAATATGTTGAAAATATAACTGCTTTTGATGAAATGAACCAAACATAATGGCACCACTGTCTTACCACAGGACAAATGTGCTGAAGAACCCTCACATGCGATGACATGATCTGTCAAAGAAAAAAAGGAATCCCGTTAGACAAAACCATCACAACACATTTGCATCTACAGTTTTTGATGGCAGGAGTGTGACTGACTTGCTGGGAGGCAGAAGTATGTGGTCTGCAGATATTTGAAGATTCCAGTGCAGGGATCAGAGGTACGAACAAAATCTGTGTTTATCTCGCACACCTTCTTCCCATCACACCTTTGAGAATGACACCAAGCAAAATCACATGAAATAAAGAAATCATATGTATATATATATATATATGTTCCAAAACTAAAATCAAACGTCACCCTGATAATTTCACTGTTGTGTTAGTTTTTTTTTTCTGTTCTGACCAACAAAAGTAGAATGGTGCTTTTTGTGTGTGAGTGAATGATTGTTTGTCTCTATATGTTGACTCTGTGATGGACTGGCGACCTGTCCAGGGTGTGACCCCGCCTTTCGCCCTATGTCAGCTGTGATTGGCTCCAATAGCCCCATGACCCTCATGTGGAGGATAACACGGTAGACAATGGATGATTGTTTTGTGTTGCTGGTTGCAGGGATGAGACACATATTACTGATTTGTTTGTCATAAACTGTTAGGGCTTTAAACACAACAAGGAGGACTGAAATGCTCAACTCCAAAGTAGGGTTATAAAAAAGGGAATATATTCCACAAACAAAAAAAGCTCACATAGAGGACCAAAATCTATAGAAAAGTACAACAAAAAACACTGATGACTATCAAAACCTATACTCAAAAATGTAGCTTTTACTCAGTGACGTGGTTCTTGGACAACGGGACTGTGGCGCAAGACATACAAAAAGGAATGGACATAAGACAAGGGAAACAAGGACTATTTATACATGAGGTAGGGGAACACAGGTGAAACTAATGAGGGGCGAGGTTAGCAATATCAATGGAGGGAAAAACACACAAAAAGGGAGGGAGTCAGGATCTGAAAACAGAAGGGAAATGATGAGTATAAAATAAAACAGGAATTGCATGACAAGGCTGGACCTGAGTGACTTTAACTAAACCTAAAGAGACACAAAGGACCAACTAATCAAGACATGACAAAACGTAAAACACTAAACATGATTAACATTAACATATTTGACGAGACATAACATAAACATAATGTCTACCTCGTCTTGAGGGAATCTACTGTGCCCTCTTGAGCGCATGTTGTGTTGGTAAGCTGTTGTGGAGTTTTGCCCTCACTGCAGGTCACCTTATCTGCACGTCCGTACAGTGCTGTCTGCACTCTGATCACCCCAACGTCTGTTATCACACCAGAGGAGAAAATAAGGACCAGGACCTCACAAAGAAGTGTTTTCATCAAGAAATCAATTGAAGTTCATTGCAATCAGGCTCAACGGATACATAAAAAAATATGTGATCTTTAAAGCTGCAGTGACTTTTCGTGTTTTTTGTTATGTTATTATTCTGCCTCTGGTCTTTGTCGAGAGAAATGATGTGACATTAGTTATGTGCTGCATGACTTATGGACTTATGGACTCTATTTTACAATCACTGACAGCCTAATTAAAGTGGACACAATGATTGAGAAAATTCAGTCATACCACAGCTGAGGCGCTGGACATTGTCGCTGTTGTCACAGGTGGTAACCATGTCCATGGAAACTATTAAAATAACATATGAAAGAAGAACATGAAGTGTATCCAAGGTACAAACTGCATCTGGAGTTACAGGAAATGCAAACAGCCTCAGATGTTTACCTGCTGTCCAGAGCACACATGATGTTGCCAGCACTGGAAAAGAAAACAAGAATCATTAAAACACCATTTCAACAAGGTCAAGGTCCAGGGTCAACGAGAGTTTTAAAATATAAATTGCTTCCAACATCTGTATTACATGGACCTCTGTGTTCATCATCATACACACATTCACAAAGCACAGAAATGAAAATTAAGAAGGTTTACACACTATTTTTTCTGCCCTATCATTTTTTAAATGATTGTTGACAGTTTACACAAAGGCAGTTCGAGAGTGAGCTTTTAAAAGTTTCAACACTCTGTTCCACAGTCGTGGGCTGTTATAAAACAGAGACAGCTCACTGTGTATCATTGTTCTCAATTCTGAAATCATGAAAAAGGTAAGACCTGATGGTTCTCCAGGGCTGATTATTTCAAAGCAAATCAGAGAGAGAAGAACCAAGACCATTAAGAGGTTTTAAAAAGTGTCAGAAGTTGCTTTTCTAGCTGTGTACTCACGCAGAGTGGTGCTGAGTCTGATGTGCAGCATGGTTTCAGGAGAGCTCGTCTCAGCTTACTGCTGGATACTGATGGTGTATGGGGCTGTCACACCTCTATTTATTGTGCTTGTTCAGGAACTGCCTCAAACCTCATCATATATTTCCGT
This sequence comes from Microchirus variegatus, assembly GCF_963457635.1. NCBI lineage: Eukaryota > Metazoa > Chordata > Actinopteri > Pleuronectiformes > Soleidae > Microchirus > Microchirus variegatus. The sequence goes on from NC_139810.1 coordinate 15,149,492, forward strand.
GAACTTTACGTGTTCAAAGCGTTTTCCAGCACAACATCTAGCAGGAAGAAGTGCCTCGTCTTTTATTTTTATTTTGCTTGACTCGGGATTTGATCAGTGGCTCACTTTTAATTTTTTTGCCCCTCGACTTCCTGGTAGATCAATATCAATCACTGACAGCCACAATGCAGTGAAGCCATTCAGGGGTTTTTGAGGACATAGGATATTTGGATCAATTTCTTTTCCACTATACATAAAAAATGTTTGAATTTATGATCCAGCTCCAAAGCTATCAGAAGGCTGAGTTGATGATGTATCCAAGTTCTCTGCAGCTGGATAATGCTTCGAATGGGGTCAGAGTCTGAGCCATGTTTGGCCAGTTTGTACTATCAGGCTGAACCAACACTGGATGTGGACTTAAAAGAATGACTCAACAACAGTTTGAACAGAAAAATACCTATTACTGGTGTTGAACAAAACAGGTTTCCAAAAAATATATATGTATGCATATAAATCTCAGAAAAAACAAGGATTTTTAGCTCATTCAAGCTCATAATATTTGTTGTATATGCTATTTAGTGTCTGTGGGTTAGGGTTACGGGTTATAACAGTAACCCTGATTTGGAGATGTCAGTGGTAAGAGTCATGCATCTGACAGACTGACAGGCCACACTGCCCATAAATGACCATTCATGTTTTTTTCTTATACATGTATTCTGATATAATCAGTCACCAATGGACAAAATCACAAACAGACATATTGTGTTCACTGTATGTTTATTGTGACAAGACGATCACATCGACATCACAATCACTCAGGATCTGCAAGAGATAAAACAAAATTATTCCGTCTTCTCTTTCCACACAGTACTTTTTTTCTGTTGAATTACATATCAGACACAGGTACTTACGAACACACGTAATCCAGCTCCAGGTACTTGTAGGTGCCATAACAGGGATCTCCAAACACTGAGTTTTTTGCTTCGACAATACAGCTGTTTTTTCCATCACAGCTGTAAATGCAGAGAAACAAGATTGTAAATGTAAGAGAAAAGCTTATTATTCAGCCTTCTTTAAATTAGCAACTCACATTCTTAAATGCATAAGCCTAACACACTCAGGAAAAGGGCAGCTGCAACTCTGTGTAGCCCTGGCACCCATAATGTGTCTTCCTCATTATATCTTTGTTGAACCTAACCTAACTGGGACAAAGGACCAATATCTCATCTATGCAGTCCTCCCCAACGTCGACTCTATGTATCAGCAGAGGAAGGCACCAGACATCTTGACCTGACGCCTCTGCCCTCTCCCCCTTTTCTCCAAATCCTTAGACCATAACTCTGGGATTCACAGGCAGAATGGCAGAGGATGCCCAACTGTTAACATCTCCTTGTTCATGTTCGGCATCGTCTCAGTTCTCCTCAGATCTGAGCTGTTTCCAATAAAGCTTTACAACTTAACTCATCACCTTCCCTTCTGCAATGTGACGCCACAGAAAAAGTCACCACAAACACATTAAATTACATCCAAAGATGAACTCAATAGATTTCAGTGTAGTGCAGACGTCCAGTTCAAGACCACTTCTTCAGAAAGCTGTGAGAGAATCCTTACAAATTTGGCTAAGTGTTTACTGAAACTGACCGATTACATTTAGGTGGTCAAACATGACAGACGTTGGTCAGCAGAGGCATACAACCACATAGTGGTGTACATTTTTGGACATAATTGGTGCTTGGAATTAATTTGTTATGATTAAAAAAACTTTGAGGTTATCTGATCTTCCCCTGCCAGCAACAAAGTCACTTCAAGTCGTCGTTCATCACACTATATTATGATATTATTTTATATTTGTTACCTTGTTGCAACAATGTTAGTGGGGCTGGAGCAGTCAACTTTTGAAAGTTGAGATTCAGGTCGTTCAAAAGAGCAGATCGTCTGGTCACGACGTCCAAAGTCGGCTCCATACACAGATATTACTTGTCCTTCATCTGACAAAAAGGAAGAAAATAAAGAAAAAAAAAACAGAGTTAATTTAATAAAGGTCAAATATGTTGAACTGTTTTTGAGGAAATGAACCAAACATAATGGCACCACTGTCTTACCACAGCAAAAACGTACTGTAGAACCCTCACATGCGATGACATGATCTGTCAAAGTAACAGGAATCCCATTAGACAAAACCATCACAACATATTTGCATCTACAGTTTTTGATGGCAGGAGTGTGACTGACTTTCTGGGAGGCAGCTGTATGTGGTCTGCAGATATTTGTAGATTCCATGACAGGGATCAGGATTATGAAAAACTTTTGTGTTCATCTCGCACACCTTCTTGCCATCACACCTTTGAGAATGACACCAAGCAAAATCACATGAAATAAAGAAATCATATATATGCTGCAAAAACTACTAAAATGAAACATCAGCCTTTTGAAAAAAAAAAAGAAGAAAAAAAAGACTGATAATACTGTGTGTTTGTTTTTTGTTCTGACCAACAAAAGTAAAGTGGTGCTTTTTTTTTGTGTGTGTGAGTGAATGGTTGTATATATGTTGACTCTGTGATGGACTGGCGACCTGTCCAGGGTGACCACCCCTTTTACCCTATGTCAGCTGTGATTGACTCCAATAGCCCAATGACACTCCTGTGGAGGATAATGATGGACAAAGGATGTATGGATGGTTTTCTGTCGCTGGTTGCAGGGATGAGACAAACATGACTGATTTGGTTGTTATAAAAAAGTATACCTCATCTTGATGACATCTATTATGCCATCTTTAGAGCATTCTGTGTTGGAAAGCTGTTGTGGAGGTCTGCCCGCACTGCATATCGTATCTGCACGTCCGTACAGTGCTGTGTGCACTTTGATCACCCCAACGTCTGTTATCACACCAGAGGAGAAAATGAATGAATGAATGAATGAATGAATGAATGAACGAATCGTTTATTTCGGGCATGACAAGTAATCAACATCTGCATACATCATCATTTATATTCATACACATGACCGAAAGGGACAGCGGGAGAAGCAAAGCTTATCTAGTCCCGCCCCCATTACCCATACAATTTTATTACTTCTTTTTTTTTTTTTTTTTTTTTTCATGTTAACTTTCGACATTTTGGACGTCGCAGCAACAATAGCATAAGGCTGCAGTTCATCTCAAGGCAGTCAACAGGCTACATGCACGGCCGTACATGTGTCCCTGTCGAACCATCACGAGCGATCACAGTCTCAAGACAAAATAAGGACCAGGCCCTCATAAAGAAGTGTTTTCATCAAGAAATCAATTGAAGTTCATTTCAATCAGGCTCAATGGATACATAAAAAAATGATGTGATCTTTAAAGCTGCAGTGACTTTTTGTGTTTTTTGTTGTTATATTATTATTCTGCCTTTGGTCTTTTGTTGAGAGAAATTACGAGTACGGTGTACAGTAAAAGTTCTGTTCGAACCACTTTGGTGACACAGCAAGAACATAATGGTTAGTAGGTGTTTTACAGCAGCTGGTATTCTAAATGTTGCATTACTGCCTCCTTCTACTCTTTGCACAGCATGTGTCCAGCTTTATATAATGACGGCTGACTGTCATGGATTTAAATCACTCCACCGTCTGTGTTTCTGTCAGAGTTGAGAAATGAGAGGAATCTGTTGACTTCAGAAGAATCATGGGCTTAAGAAGGAAATTAGTAGCTCTATTTTACAATCACTGACGGCCTAATTAATGTAGACACAATGATTGAGAAAGTTCAGTCATACCACAGCTGAGGCGCTGGACATCGTTGCCCTCACAGGTGGTAACCATCTCCATGGAAACTATTAAAATAAGATATGAAAAAACAAAATGAAGTGTATCCTAAGTACAAACTGCATCTGGAGTTACAGGAAATGCAAACAGCCTCAGATGTTTACCTGCTGTCCAGAGCACACATGATGTTGCCAGCACTGGAAAAGAAACAAATATCTTTAAAGCGCCACCATTTCAACAACGTCAAGGTCCCGGATTGATTTCAAAATATAAATTGCTTCCAACACCTGTATTACATGGACCTCTGTGTTCATCATCATACACACATTCACAAAGCACAGAAATGAAAATGAAGAAGGTAGACACACTGTTTTTCCTGCCTGAGCATTTTTTTAAATGATCGTCTACAGCAGGGGTCACCAACGTTTTTGAGACAGAGAGCTACCTTAAGGGTAAAAAATAATATGGAGGGCTACCATATAATATTTTTTTTTTTGTTTACCATTTAAATGATTAATATTATGCATTCAACTGCATACACATTCATTCCAGTGCTTACTCCTAACGATTACCAGTTTTTATAAACAATATCAAAGATATTTTACTGAGCGATCATACGGATACATGCAAGTGAGGTGAAGTGAAGTGAGCCCGCGGGCACCGTATTGGCTGCCCGCGGGCTACCAGGCGCCCGCGGGCACCACGTTGGTGACCCCTGGTCTACAGTTTACAGTTAGGCAGTTCTGGAGTGAGCTTTTAAAAGTGTCAACACTCGTGGGCTGTTATAAAACAGAGACAGCTCACTGTGGATCTTTGTTCTAAATTTTGAAATCATTGACGAGAAGACCTGAGGGTTCTCCAGGGCGGATAATTTCAAAGCAAATCAGAGCGAGAAGGATCAAGACCAGTAAGAGCTTTTAAAAAGTGTCAGAAGTAGCTTTTCTAGCTGTGTACTCACGCAGAGCGGTGCTGAGTCTGATGTGCAGCATGGTTTCAGAAGAGCTTGTCTCAGCTTACTGCTGGATACCGGTGGTGTATGGGTGGTGTCACACCTCTTTTTATTGTGCTTGTTCAGGGGAACTGCCCCTTTAAATTAGAGCAGTGCTTCTCAATTATTTTATGTTATGCCCCCTCAGGATGAAGAAAACATTTTGTGCCCCCCCTCCCACTCTCCCCCACGGCTATAAATAGTATAATTTGTCTATAAAATTGTTATAAGGACACCTCTGCATAACAATGTATGCTTATTAGCATCAAAGAAAACTAAATATAGATCAACTTACAACAAATAATAACTTTATTAACATTGTTTTTTAGTCTGTAACAGAAAAGATTTAAAGTGCATCAATTTGTGGATGAGGATGTGCAATTACACTTTATTCTTGTAGGGCAAAAACAGCATGTTCCACGGGGTCCCTCTTGGCATCACACCGTGCCCCACTATTTGAGAAGGACTGAATTAAAGAGATGGCAGCCATTCAAGGAGCCCAAAAGCTGCCTATCTTACTCAACGAGGTGGGCAGAGCAGTGGGTGCTCAGACTGTGGGGACTTCTGAACTAAATCGCAATGTGGATTACATCTCGGAGAAACTCACTGTTCTGCATGATGAAGTGATTAGGTTGAGAACCAGGATGGACAATTAAAAGGAATGATAATTGGCATTGTGTTCCCTTGCTCTACTCTGAATTCATCCATCTTCATTTCGGCACATCCCCCCACCTGCTATCGGCCGACCAGCCGATAGTAGAAGAAGTTTCAAGGCTGAGAGAAGCTCCCGTGTCACGTCTCGTCCCCCCCCCCACACAGTTGTTGCCTGATAGTCTGCTGTAATCGAGTCGTGTCCATAGCAACTGCTGTGTTATCACATTGACATTTTGGCGAAGTCTACAGTCACTCCAGGAACACGCACACGCACACGCACGCACGCACGCACACACACACACACACACACTTCATGGACATATTGATGATACACATAACACGCCCCCCCGCCTTTGCCCCCAGTGTTATGGCCCAACATTGCACCTGGTTTGCGCCTGGTTGAAGCGGCTGTGCTAAGCCACTGGGCTGTAACCAGCGTCATATATAAGACATAATTAGAAACTCATGAATGGACATCATGAGTTCCTAATATATCTTATATATCTTATATATGCATTCTGATATAATCGGTCACCAATGGACAAAATCACAAACAGACATATTGTGTTCACTGTATGTTTATTGTGACAAGACGACCACGTCGACACTAAAATCCATAAGGATCTGCAAGAGAAAAAACAAAATTATTCTGTCTTCTCTTTCCAGACTGTTCTTTTTTTCTGTTGAATTACATATCAGACATATGTACTTACAATTACACACATAAGCCACCTCCAGGTACTTGTAGGTGCCAACACAGGGATCTGTAAACACCGAGTTTGTAGCTACGACAGTACAGCTGTTTTCCCCATCACAGCTGTAAATGCAGAGTAAGAAGAGTGTAAATGTAAGAGAAAAACATATTATTCAGCTTCTTCAACTCACATTCCTAAAAGCATAAGCCTAACAAACTCAGGCAAAGGGCAGCTGCAACTCTGTGTAGCCCTGGCACCCATATTTTGTCTTCCTCATTATATCTTCGTTGAACCTTACCTAACTGGGACAAAGGACCAATATCTCATCTATGCAGTCCTCCCCAACGTCGACTCTATGTATCAGCAGAGGAAGGCACCAGACATCTTGACCTGACGCCTCTGCCCTCTCCCCCTTTTCTCCAAATCCTTAGACTATAACTCTGGGATTCACAGGCAGAATGACAGAGGATGCCCAACTGTTCATGTTCGGCATTGTCTCAGTTCTCCTCAGATCTGAGCTGTTTCCAATAAAGCTTTACAACTTAACTCATCACCTTCCCTTCTGCAATGTGACGCCACAGAAAAAGTCACCACAAACACATTAAATTCAAGATTCAAGATTCAAGATTCAAGATGCTTTATTTATCCCGAGGGAAATTATTGTGCAACAATTGGGAGGTAAAAGTGTAGATGTACAAGAGTTAAAAGAAACGTTAAATAAAATAAAATAAAATAAAAATAATAATAAAAATAAAATAAAATAAAATAAAAATAAAACAAAAAAAATAAAATAAAAATAAAAGTAAAATAAACAAATAAGACAATGCAACAAAGTGCCAAACAGAAGGAAAAACAGTAACTTACAACAGTAACTTAAATGCAACAATGCCACAAAAAAGAATCCAAAAAAGAATCACAGTCAACGTAGGTATATATAATATACAGCAGTACGCACGGAAATAAAATAAGTACAACTAAATATGGTGAGCACATGTTGAAAGTGATAAACAGTGATAAGGTGACTAATGATATCAGCATAGTGCAAACAAAGTAAAGTGATGAAGTGATATGGTAAAGTGACATTTTGATCAGGACACAGTGTCTCCACTGTTCCTAATGCGGCCAGAAGTAGCTAAATTACATCCAAAGATGAGCTCAATTGATTTCAGTGTAGTGCAGACGTCCAGTTCAAGACCACAAGCTGTGAGAGAATCCTTACAAATTTGGCTAAGTGTTTACTGAAACTTACAGATTAGATTTAGGTGGTCAAACATGACAGACTGAAACTGCATTGGTCAACAGAGGCATACAACCACACGGTGGTGTACATTTTTGGACATAATGTGGGGCTTGGAATTAATTTGTTATGATAAAAAAAACTTTGAGGTTATCTGATCTTCCCCTGCCAGCAACAAAGTCGCTTCAAGTCGTCGTTAATCACACTATATTATGATATTATTTTATATTTGTTACCTTGTTGCAACAATGTTAGTGGGGCTGGAGCAGTCAACTTTTGAAAGTTGAGATTGAGGTCGTTTAAAAGAGCAGGTTGTCTGGTCACGACGTCCATAGTCAGCCCCATACACAGATATTACTTGTCCTTCATCTGACAAAAAGGAACAAAAAAACAAACAAACAAAAAAACAGTTAATTTAATAAAGGTCAGATATGTTGAACTGTTTTTGATGAAATGAACCAAATACAAGGACACCACTGTCTTACCACAGGACAAACGTGCTGAAGAACCCTCACATGTGATGACATGATCTGTCAAAGTAACAGGAATCCCGTTAGACAAAACCATCACAACACATTTGCATCTACAGTTTTTTGATGGTAGGAGTGTGACTGACTTGCTGGGAGGCAGAAGTATTCGGTCTGCAGATATTTGAAGATTCCAGGGCAGGGATCAGAGGTACGAACAACATTTGTGTTTATCTCGCACACCTTCTTGCCATCACACCTTTGAGAAGGACACCAAGCAAAATCACATGAAATAAAGAAATCATATATATGCTGCAAAAACTACTAAAATCAAAGTCACCCTTTTATTAAATGACTGATAACGTCACTGTGTGTTAAAGTAAAGTGGTGCTTTTTGTGTGCGTGAGTGAATGGTTGTATATATGTTGACTCTGTGATGGACTGGCGACCTGCACAGTGTGTGACCCCGCCTTTCACCCTATGTCAGCTGTGATTGGCTCCAATAGCCCAATGACCCTCATGTGGAGGATAATGATAGACAAAGGATGTATGGATGGTTTTGTGTCGCTGGTTGCAGGGATGAGACAAACATCACTGATTTGGTTGTTATAAACATAAAGTATACCTCCTCTTGAGGGAATCTACTGTGCCCTCTTGAGAGCATTGTGTGTTGGAAAGCTGTTGTGGAGGTCTGCCCGCACTGCAGGTCACCTTATCTGCACGTCCGTACAGTGCTGTGTGCACTCTGATCACCCCAACGTCTGTTATCACACCAGAGGAGAAAATAAGGACCAGGACCCCATAAAGAAGTGTTTTCATCAATAAATCAATTGAAGTTCATTGCAATCAGACTCAACAGATACATAAAAAACAAGGCAATCAGAGATGGCAGACTTCAACCCATTCACACAACAAGCCTCTGGCGGCCTCTGTTGGTCATATTTGCAAGTGCAAATGTGGAAGCACAAATAAACAGACAGAAACAGAGCCACCAAAAACAATACTTCACTCCCACTTTGTGGGGTGAAGTGATCTTTAAAGCTGCAGTGACTTTTCATGTTTTTTGTTGTTGATTATGTCATTATTCTGCCTCTGGTCTTAGTCGAGAAAAATTATGTTACATTAGTTATATGCTGCATGACTGTTAGGGATTTTAATCACTCCACCGTCTGTGTTTCTGTCAGATTCGAAACATAGGAAATGGAAGGAATCTGTAGACTTCAGCAGAGTCACGGGTGGAAGTAGGAAATTAGTAGTTCTATTTTACAATCACTGACAGCCTAATTAATGTAGACACAATGATTGAGAAAGTTCAGTCATACCACAGCTGAGGCGCTGGACATCGCTGCCCTCACAGGTGGTAACCGTCTCCATGGAAACTATTAAAATAAGATATGAAAGAACAAAATGAAGTGCATCCAAGGTACAAACTGCATCTGGAGTTACAGGAAATGCAAACAGCCTCAGATGTTTACCTGCTGTCCAGAGCACACATGATGTTGCCAGCACTGGAAAAGAAACATTAAATGCCAACATTAACAATGACTCTGTTTTTTTTGAGTGACACTGCATCACTCAACAAGATAATGCAGTTTAAGAAGGTGGTTTGAATTGCTGCTGGTTTCTGTACAAGATTTAACTAAAATTAAGCACTGGCTTAAGTTCATGGTTATATATTAAAATATATATGTAGAATATACAAAATCAGGTACTTTTAATAAGTTTGTAGGGAAAGTTATAGGGTTGGGTGATAGGTATTGCGTCGACAAAATATGCCATGTTTAAAATGTATTAGGATAAATTAACAACCATCACTGACTCGATTATGACAGTCGACAAGAAAATGTGCAGCATACTGCTGAGGTTGGATAAAGTTAGTGTGAAAGGAACAAATGAAATAGCTAACAGGGTAAAGACACACATGGACATAACATTAATAATAGTAAATAACCCTCGTGAGACACATCACTTTGCTTGTGAGTCAGGAGTCTCAGGAGCTCAATCTTTAAAATTAAAATAACTAAAAACTATAAGACAAGATTCAGGTTTGATTCATTTAAATGAACCAACTCAACCCAATTAACGACATAACTAATGTTATGCTAACTTGCATCCCCTTGTGTCCCACATTGTAAACAAAAACAAATTAAAAAAAACATTTGATTATAAATAGATGAAAATGCTGTCTCAAATAAAACCTTCCAAAATTGCTGGCAGAGAAACAATAAATACATTTCATGTGAACCAAAAAGTATTATGCATGACATCAATGTACGAAGACAAAAACACAGGACATTTTCAAGACAATCTGTCAGTTTCATAAACACACAATTCCTTCTTAAATTTTATTTCAGTGAACAAAAATGTTATTTTTCAATTTCAGTTTTCCTTATTTCGATTTCATTAACTATAATAATCGTGGTTAAGTTTGAAGCAGTTGAAATAATAAGTCCAGGGTCATGACACACATAAGATACAATTAAAATGTTAACAACCTTATGTTCTAATGTGTTGATAAGAAGAAGGTATAGACACTATTTTTCCTGCCCTATCATTTTAAATGATCGTATACAGTTTACAGTTAGGCAGTTCTACAGTGAGCTTTTAAAAGCTTCAACACTCTGTTCCACAGTCGTGGGCTGTTATAAAACAGAGACAGCTCACTGCGGATCTTTGTTCTCAATTCTGAAATCATGAAAAAGGTAACAAGAAGACCTGAGGGTGGATTAATTGAAAGCAAATCAGAGAGAGAAGAACCAAGACCATTAAGAGGTTTTTAAAAGTGCCAGAAGTTGCTTTTCTAGCTGTGTACTCACGCAGAGCGGTGCTGAGTCTGATGTGCAGCATGGTTTCAGAAGAGCTTGTCTCAGCTTACTGCTGGATACTGATGGTGTATGGGGCTGTCACACCTCTATTTATTGTGCTTGTTCAGGAACTGCCTCAAATCTCATCATATATTTCTATAAACTTTATGTGCTCAAGGCGTTTTCCAGCATAACATCCGAGCAGGAAGAAGTGCCTCGTCTTTTTTGTTGATTTTGCTTAGCTCGGGATTTGATCAGTGGCTCACTTTTCATATTTTTGCCCCTCGAATTCCTGGTAGATCAATATCAATCACTGAAGGAAGTTTGTGTCAAGCTTGTTCTTCAGACACACTTCCCGAAAGGATACTTAAATCACATCCTGATGATTATTACTTTGTTATAAAGGGAAACGATGTGAGTAATGTTCCTGGAATAATCTGAGGATCTATTGTCCTTATTTTTTGCCCCTCGACTTCCTGGTACATCAAAATTAATCATTGACAGCCACAATATAGTGAAACCAGTCAGACTGTCAGCAGGACCTAAATGCATGAACAAAGGCTGTTTAGCGGGGGTTGGACGCTGAAGGTGTCTTGAGTTGGTCACAACTGTACCTTGCAGAAACTTGGATGCTCTCGACCTTTCTAATTTGATCATTAGGCCTGTGGTAACTGCAACTGTCTCCTTGTCACAACGTCCATAGTAAGTTTCACACACATGTATGACTGTTCTTGATCTGACAAAAAGGGGGTGATCGAAAGAAGCAAAATCATGAAATAGAGCAATCACATATGTTGCAAGAACTACTTCATCTAACGTCGCTCCTTTTTAAATAACTATTATTTGAGAATGACAAAGCAAATAAACAAAACAAAAAATCTTACAAATTGCAAATACGTCCAACTACTGTGCTCCTAAAATGAAATGTCCTGACGTGTTATTCAGTTGTCATGTGTTCCCTCAGATGTCAACCTGCTGTCCAGACACACACACTTCAATATGTTCACACACTCACACATGACATTAATTTTGTCACATACACACATACATTTGTGCACATAAATGAGTAATCTATGAATGAATGATGTGAAGACAGATTGCTCTGTGTGTCATCCATTCATACAGCTGTCTTGAATAAGCAACCTATCAGCCAATCAGAAAATAGTATTTGTTGTTGCTGAGCAAAGTCTGAAAATAGGTGCTGCAAGCACTCTTCCACGAACACACACAAACGTGCACGAGTGCTGTGAATGCGTGCACAGATTTCATACGAGAAGGAAGCGAAAGAGCGCGGTCACGATATCACTTCATAGCTACTTATTAAAGTGTAAGTTTGAAGTATAAACTTAAAGTTTGCCTGTTTTTTAATGGAAAAAAAGGCAAAAATAAACCAATTTATTTGGTTTTGTGGAATATTTCCTTTATTTGATTCACATGTTATCTTTAAACCTTCTTAAAGGGACACTGTGTAGTATTTATGGGTTTATACGACCCAAAATCCACTTTTGTATACATATTATGTGCTCCTGCATTGTCTAGTCGCTGTATAATATTCTTTGTTTCATTTTCGTAGTCATGTAAAATAACATGGTCGCAGCCAGTTACTGCATTGCCACGACGCCATGTTTCTGCCAGAGCCTGTAAGGACAAACACGAGAGAACAAATCAAGCGTCGCTTTATTTGTAGCGGAAGTCCCGCCTCTCGCCCTCTCCTTCGCCTCACGAACCTCATCTGCTGACACGGAGAAAGAGGACGACATTTGACCGGCTGAGGATACTGTAACGCTCAGGGAAAGGAGGGGGTGAGCAGAGGAGCAGTTCTTTGTTGTAATTTCAGCCTCTCCTCTAGATGGCACTATAAACTACTTACTTCCCCTTTAAGTGCTGCCCACTGCTCCTGTGTTTGTAATAAGGATGAGGTCAAATCCACTATCACTTATTAATGTGTGTGTATTAAATGACCACTTCTAAATATTCTAATTAAAGATGTGTGTATGTACGTGTCCATGTACAGAGTCACAAAGCACAGCAATGAAAAGTAAGAATGCATATATCCAGTTTCTACAAACAGTTTGTTTTTTCAATAATTCAGTGGAACTTTCTTTCTGTCTCTACAGTTTACAGTTACACAGGTCTTGAGTGAGTTTGTAAAAGTTTCAACAGCCGTTATAAAAGAGTGGCTCTGCGATGGACTCATGAGAATCTTTTTTCTTTCTGAGATGAAGTGTTTTTGTCATTTAATCAATAAATTATATATCAATATTCTGCACCTGGTCACAAACAATCCAAACAGAAAAAAATTCACACTTTTTCAAACACTGTTTGAAGCTAAATGTCACAAAATGTTGCTTTTATTCAGTACGAGCCACTTTACAAACAGCATGCCATACCAAACTGCCCATGAATGACCATTATGAGTTTCTAATAAATCTTATATATCTTATATATTCTGATATAATCAGTCACCAATGGACAAAATCACAAACAGACATATTGTTTTCACTGTATGTTTATTGTGACAACACGACCACGTCGACGTTGACAAATCAGTAAGGATCTGCAAGAGAAAAAACAAAATTATTCTGTCTTCTCTTGCCACACTGTTCCTTTATTGCCACAATATTACATATTAGACACAGGTACTTACATTCACACATGTAATCCACCTTCAGGTACTTGTAGGTGCCACGACAGGGATCTCCAAACACCGAGCTTTTTACTTCGACACTACAGCTGTTTTTTCCATCACAGCTGTAAATGCAGAGTAACAAGAGTGTAAATGTAAGAGAAAAACTTATTATTCAACCTTCTTTAAATTAGCAACTCACATTCCTAAAAGCACAAGCCTAACAAACTCAGGCAAAGGGCAGCTGCAACTTTTTGTAGCCCTGGCACCCATAATTTGTCTTCCTCATTATATCTTTGTTGAACCTAACCTAACTGGGACAAAGGACCAATATCTCATATATGCAGTCCTCCCCAACGTCGACTCTATGTATCAGCAGAGGAAGGCACCAGACATCTTGACCTGACGTCTCTGCCCTCTCCCCCTTTTCTCCAAATCCTTAGACCATAACTCTGGGATTCACAGGCAGAATGACAGAGGATGCCCAACTGTTAACATCTCCTTGTTCATGTTTGGCATTGTCTCAGTTCTCCTCAGTTTTTGAGCTTTGTCCAATAAAGCTTTACAACTTATCTCATCACTGACTCCAGAAACTCCATCCTTAGTCTCTCTCTGAATTTATAGCATGTATGAACATCGCATCTCTGCGATGTTCATACATGCTATAAATTCCTTCCCCTCTGCAATGTGATGCCAAAGAAAAAGTCACCACAAACACTAAATTAAATCCAAAGATTAACTCAATAGATTTCAGTGTTTACTGAAACTGACACATTAACTTCTTACATTTAGGTGGTCAACATGACAGACTGAAGCTGCAGCAGAGGCATACAACCACACATCGTGTGGTGTACAGTTTTGAACATGATGTGGGGCAATGTTGGAATTCATTTCTTATGATAAAAAAAAAACTAAAACCTTGGAAGTTTTCTTATCTTCCCCTGCCAACATCAAAGTCGCTTCAAATCTTCGTTCATCACACTGTATTATCATATTAAATAATATTTGTAACCTTGTAGCAACAATGTTAGTGCTGTTAGTGTTGCCGTTGCAGTCAACTCTTGAAACTTGATATTTAGGTTGGTTGTAAGAGCAGGTTGTCTGGTCATGACGTCCATAGTCTGCTCCATTCACAGCTATTACTTGTCCTTCATCTGACAAAAAGGAACAAAATAAAGAAAAAAAAAACATAGTTAATTTAATAAAGGTCAAATATGTTGAACTGTTTTTGATGAAATGAACCAAACATAAGGGCACCACTGTCTTACCACAGGACAAATGGACTGTAGAATGCTCACATGCGACGACATGATCTGTCAAAGTAACAGGAATCCTGTTAGACAAAACCATCACAACACATTTGCATCTACAGTTTTAGATGGTAGGAGTGTGACGGACTTGCTGGGACGCAGCTGTATTCGGTGTGCAGATATTTGTTGTATCCGGGACAGGGATCAGGATTACGAACAAACTTTGTGTTCATCTCGCACACCTTCTTGCCATCACACCTTTGAGAATGACACCAAGCAAAATCACATGAAATAAAGAAATCGTGTATATATGTTACAAAAACTAAAATCAAAGATAACCCTCTTTTTAAATGACAGATAATGTCACTGTGTGTTGGTTTTATTGTTCTGGAGTGGTGCTTTTTTGTGTGTGTGAGTGAATGTTTGTTTGTCTCTATATGTTGACTCTGTGATGGACTGGCGACCTGTCCAGGTTGCGACCCCGCCTTTCACCCTATGTCAGCTGTGATTGGCTCCAATAGCCCAATGACCCTCATGTGGAGGATAATGATAGACAAAGGATGTATGGATGGATGGTTTTGTGTTGCTGGTTGCAGGTATGAGACAAACATCACTAAATTGGTTGTTATAAACATAAAGTATACCTCGTCTTGATGGCATCTGTTGCGCCAGCTTGAGAGCATTCTGTGTTGTAAAGCTGTTCTTGAGGTCTGCCCTCACTGCAGGTCATCATATCTGCACGTCCGTACAGTACTGTGTGCACTTTGATCACCCCAAAGTCTGTTATCACACCAGAGGAGAAAATAAGGACCATGACCTCATAAAGAAGTGTTTTCATCAAGAAATCAATTGAAGTTCATTTCAATCAGACTCAACGGATACATAAAAAAATGATGTGATCTTTAAAGCTGCAGTGACTTTTCGTGTTTTTTGTTGTTATATTATTATTCTGCCTCTGGTCTTGTATGGTGTGCAGTAAAAGTTCTGTTAGAACCACTTTGGTGACACAGCAAGACCATAATGGTTAGTAGGTGTTTTACAGCAGCTGGTATTCTAAATGTTGCATTACTGCCTCCTTCTACTCTTTGCACAGCATGTGTCCAACTTTAGATGATGACTGTTATGGATTTAAATCACTCCACTGTCTGTGTTTCTGTCAGAGTCGAAATATAGGAAATGAGAGGAATCTGTAGACTTCAGAAGAATCATGGGCTTAAGAAGGAAATTAGTAGTTCTATTTTACAATCACTGACGGCCTAATTAATATAGACACAATAATTGAGAAAGTTCAGTCATACCACAGCTGAGGTGATGGACATCGTTGCCCTCACAGGTGGTAACCATCTCCATGGAAACTATTAAAATAAGATATGAAAGAACAAAATGAAGTGTATCCTAAGTACAAACTGCATCTGGAGTTACAGGAAATGCAAACAGCCTCAGATGTTTACCTGCTGTCCTGAGCACACATGATGTTGCCAGCACTGGAAAAGAAACAAGAATCATTAAAACACCATTTCAACAAGGTCAAGGTCCAGGGTCAACGAGAGTTTTAAAATATAAATTGCTTCCAACATCTGTATGACACGGACCTCTGTGTTCATCATCATACACACATTCACAAAGCACAGAAATGAAAATGAAGAATGTTTAGACACTATTTTTTTAAATGATCGTCTCTACAGTTTACAGTAATGCAGTTCTAGAGTGAGCTTTTAAAAGTTTCTCTTATAAAATTAAATATATATTATTTTATAAAAAATACTTATAAAAGAGTGACACCTCACTGTGGATCTTTGTTCTAAATTTTGGAATCATGAAAAAGGCATCAAGAAGACCTGATGGTTCTCCAGGGCTCATTATTTCAAAGCAAATCAGAGAGAGAAGGACCAAGACCAGTAAGAGCTTTAAAAAGTGTCACAAGTAGCTTTTCTAGCTGTGTACTCACGCAGAGCGGTGCTGAGTCTGATGTGCAGCATGGTTTCAGAAGAGCCTGTCTTGTCCTGGGTCCTGATGCTGGTTGGGGCTGTCATACCCCTATTTATTGTTCAAGAACTGCCTCAAGCCATCGTGTTTCTGTGAACTTTATGTATATAAGGCGTTCACCTGCTGTTTAAAGAGATCGCAGCGAAATGGGATATTTTTATTGCTTACATGTAAATGATATGCAGCTCTAACTAGAAAATGCAGTTTAGTAAGAAGTTGGTGGACTTGCTGCTGGTCTCTTTACAAGCCTGTTTTAGCTTTAAAGCAGTTAACGAATAAGTCAAAGGATTACATATGAATTAAGAGCCAAGTTCCAGGGTTGTACAAGATATAAAAGATACAATTAAAATGTTAACTTCATCATGTTCTCATATGAGGATTGGACTATGAATATGTGTATGAATTGGTTCCAATGCCTGTATTGTAAATTACATGTAAAGTGAAATAGCTATATAAATGATGGGTACAGGGAAATGGGATGGAATGGCAATAAATCAAATAAATGATCATATTATTACATACAGTAGGAACATTTTATCCATGTACACATTCACAAAGCACAATGACAATGAAAAAGGCATATACCCATGTCTCTGTATAGTTGCTGTGTTTATGCTTTGATACATTCTGTATTTTCAAAATTGCACCATTTGCAATTTGCTTAATTTGAACATGATCCATTTTTTATGATCCAGTGACATTTTCTTACTGTTTCTACAGTTTACAGTTAGGTAGGTCTCACTTAGAGTTTTTAAAGGTATCAACAATCTGCACTCAGGTCTTCGGAGAGGCTGATCCACAGTCTTGGGGAAAAAAAGAGTAAAAGAATGACACGTGAATGTTGATCTTCTTCAAAATTGTATAATATTGAATACTGCCAAGTACTTAATAATAATGTATTTGCAAATGTAAAAACAGCCTCAGGATTTGAACAGTCTCACATTTTAGATGAACAACACGACATCTTTGAGATCCAACAGGTGCTTCTGAGTTCTTCTCGACTTCCTGGTAGATCTGTACCAATCATTGACAGCCATGATTCACTGAAGCCAGTAAGACTGTCAGGGTCATGGAGTCGGACCAAAATGCAACACAATCACACAGACAGTTTCTAATGACTCTGTGGGTTTAACAGATCACAAGGATGCAGTAACATGTTGTAAGAAACACACTAAAGGTTCAGTCCTGTTGGTGGGGGGGGGGGTGTTGGGCTGATAAGTGAGAGCAGGAAGCAAACCTTCCAGATAGAAGGCTGGAAGGTTTGCTGAGGCAGGATCAGAAGTAAGACAAGTCTTTTAATCAGTCCACCAAAAAATAAATGACAATCTGGCAAAAAGTGACTGGTGTAGAGCTGCTTATATGCTGCCTGGACGATGAGGCACAGCTGGAGATTATTCACTTGATGAGAGTGTGTGGCAGAGGAGCAGCAGGGCAGACAGGGACATTCACAGACAGGGGTTTGAGGACATGTCAGGTTTTTGGATTAATTCCTCTTAAATTGTTCCACTGCAGTACAGAAATACAGAAGATTTTCACTTTGTAACAAGGTGTAAAGGCAGTGTTGTCATGTAACTGTGAGGGCACTCAATCTTCTGGCTCTGTGAGAGTGGTGGGAGAATCAACTCACTGCAGTCAGGTGTGTGTGGCACCGATTGGCGTCGATTCAGCCCAGGTGTGTCCTTGTGACTTCTCAAGTTGTTGGTGTATCTGTGAAAGTCAAAAGTGACTATTCTGACTCCCTAGGTCGGCTCTTAGGGAATCACGCCACTAACGTTGAACCGACGAGGCCTCATCTGCTTATCGCTTCCTGGATTACTCTGCCCCAGGTCCCAACACTAGTCTCCTGGACAAGTGGTTTAGTTAATCATTTTAGTTCTTTATTTCACTAAGGAAGTCTGTAGTGGCTCTAAACCAGGGGTGTCAAACTCATTGTAAATCAGGGGCAACATACAGAGCAGCCTGATCTCAAGTGGGCCGGACGAGTAAAATAATAGCATAATAACCTATAAACGATATTACCTCCAGGGCCGAGTAGTGGCTACTCCAGGTGAATATGCTTACTTCTACAGATAGGGGATGAACAGGCAGACACTCAGGTGATCTGGAAGAGTCTGAGTGTTTATTTCTGTCAACAGGCTTGGAACACAACACAAAATATTATTTACCCCATTTCCTAGTGACTAATGTTAACTCTGTTGTACGCTGGCTTCTCTCTCTTCACACACATTCAAGATACTCGCTGCTGGTAGTGATTGTGAACATTCCTTTGACCACATCTTCATTCTGCCATGGGGCTCTCTTAGTCTTTAAGTATCTGATGATTTATTTACTTATTGAACAGCAGCGGTTCTCATTGAGCGAGCGAAATGGGTCCTTGAATCATATGTTGCCACCGTTACATCCTCACCAAGGTCTTGGTGTGGTCCGCCCACTGTTTTCCCTGAGGGACTCTCCCACAAGATGAGGTCTCCTACAACCTTTACCCTTTGTGGAGTGAGTCTTCCCTCTCTGTGGCTTATGAGAAGCTTCTTTTGGTCTTCTCAACTCCTCCAGTTTGACCTCAACTTTTCAGGTTCAACAACTTTATGTACCATAACAATAACAAATAAGCTCATGGGATATCTGTTTTCCTCTAGGCGTCTTGATCCTAACTCTGAGGAGGTATCTTTTTAGTTTTCGTTTTTAGAGTTCACCTTCATCGTCTACACCGTGTACAACTAAAATCACCTTCTGACTCTGTAAATTCAGCCTGTCAGCAGCCTTATAGGTGTTGTGGTTTGTTTCAGATGCAAGGTCCACCAGAGTCCCAATCTTCTGACCTGCATTTGCAGTGACCTCCATCAGCATCATGATGACAGGAAGTTCACAGAATCAGATTTCCTCCAAAAGCTCACACTGGGTTTTTCTGGTTTTGGTTGCTCTCACAGTGTTATTGATGAAACTTTGCCATCTCTGGGGAAAGATCAGACAAGAAACCCTTCTGCTCATCTGTCAGTTTTGGTTTTTCCTCTGCTGCCTCATCCATATTGATCCTCATCGCTCCACTTGGAGTCTCTTTTTGTGCAGAGAAAGTAATGGTGATTGGCAATGTCTTCCTTTTTACAGTCCTTGTCCCTGCATAGGTACGTATCTTGGCAGTAACGGTCATCATCATGGCAACCCAGGTATCTTCTTCAAAACAGCTTTCTTTTCTTGGAGCTTCAGCATCTTGAATTTTCTACGGAAGAAGACAACACAAGTCATCAAGCTCTGTCTTTGTGATTCTTGTGGAAGCATATTTATTTTCATATTTCTTGAATGGTTGGTGGTGTGGCTTCTCCGTTTTCTTCACGATTTTAAGCTGTTAAATCCTAATTCTTCAGAAATTTCAGGAGTGCATCAAAGTGGTTGTCTCCAGTGACATTGTTGCTAGGCTCCATCATGAAGGTTAGCCAGTCTCTTTTAATAAAGTCAGGCAATTTGCTCTCTATTGCTTTGATCACCAAGGGATTGTTTATTGCACCAGAATTTCCCAGCTCTGTGAGGTCTGCCAAGGCTTTCTCCACAGACTCTATCAGGTTGTTGACTTTACTTTGGCTTTCAAAAGCTGTCTTGAACTGCACGTCTACTCTGCACCTCACTGAAATCTATTGAGTTCATCTTTGGATGTGGATGTGTTTGTGGTGACTTTTTCTTTGGCATTACATTGCAGAGGGGAAAGCATGTACGAACATCACTTCCATTACAAACCTGTTTACTGGAGTTTCTGGAGTCAGTGATGAGTTAAGTTGTAAAGCTTTATTGGAAACAGCTCAGATATGAGGAGAACTGAGACAATGCCAAACATCAACAAGGAGATGTTAACAGTTGGGCATCCTCTGTCATTCTGAATCCCAGAGTTATGGTCTAAGGATTTGGAGAAAAGGGGGAGAGGCGAGAGACGTCAGATCAAGATGTCTGTTGCCTTCCTCTGCTGATACATAGAGTCAACGTTGGGGAGGACTGCATAGATGAGATATTGGTCCTTTGTCCCAGTTAGGTTAGGTTCAACAAAGATATAATGAGGAAGACAAATTATGGGTGCCAGGGCTACACAGAGTTGAAGCTGCCCTTTTCCTGAGTTTGTTAAGCTTATGCTGAGGTGATTATTTTAACAGTGTGACGATGTGTAAAATTGTGGCAAAAATAGAACTGTTTGGAAAGAGAAGACAGAATAATTTTGTTTTTTCTCTTGCAGATCCTGAGTGATTTTAGTGTGGACGTGATCATCTTGTCACAGTAAACATACAGTGAACACAATATGTCTGTTTATGATTTTGTCCATTGGTGACTGGTTATATCAGAATACATATATAAGATATAACATATATTATAAACTCATGATAGCAGAATCGTACAGGAGTGTCTCTTCAACCCCATTACCAAGGTGAAAACAGCCGTGGACTGTGGCTACAACAAAAAGTAAGACACAGGTATTCTGCTCGAGAGCAGATTTGCTCCGCTTTGACAAGATCCTGACTCCCGAATAGAAAGGTCATCTTTCAGCACCAGAGAAATGTATGAGGCTAAATCATATACTAAAAGGCTGCAGAAAGAGCAAACCACTGGGCCTCAAACGCTGATACTGGGTGACAGAGTTGTGAATGAGATAAGATACTTTTGCAGCAACAAAAACACCAAGTACTCTGTTTTACCAATGACATGGTGTCCGATATCTCAGAAAAAATTCTGAGCATTCAACAGTGAAGTCTCTTGTAATACACACAGGAGCACTTGATGCTTCCAAGCAGCAATCAGAGGTATTGAAACAAGATTTTAATGATCTGCAGTACAAAGTTTGATGTCTGAATCCTGAGGTGTTTATCAGTGGACCTCTACCAACAGTTCGGCGAGGAGATGAGAGATTTACCAGCCTGATAATGCTCAACAGATGGCTCAACATTAATATGTGTGCCGCTTAATCAGTGAATTTTATTGACAATTTAAAAAAATTTTGGGAACGCAGACACCTCTTTAAAGGAGATTTTTGCCTTAACAAGTCAGGAGTAGAGCTGTTAAGCTCCAACATTTTTTATTTTGTTCGTTAGTCACTAACAGCCCCTGCCAAGGACAAGAGGCAAGACAAACCAAAACAACAGACAAGACAATGTTCTGGAGAAGAATTGCTAATGCCTGAGATAAGGACTGACCATGAACGACAGCAAACACAGAGATAGGCTTTAACGCCATCATCCTTCCAAATTGCTTGAAAGGCCTGATCTGCCCCCGGGCCTTAAGTTGAATACCCTTGCCATATAGCTACTAGATCGGCATACCGTAAGTGCATCCATTTGTATGCCTCTTATACTTAGCCATCCCAGGGCACAGTTAGCTCAACAATGAAGAGCTTCCTCAGAGATGGAGACCAGAATACAAGGTCAGGTCTCACCATTGTGGTTGCAATTTCTGGAGGAAATACAAGCCGCTCGCCAACAACCACCAGCTTTTTTTTTTTTTTTCTTGTCCTGTCCAACAGGGAAGCAAGCAACTTGGGCATCTGAATGCCTTTTTGTGTCAGACAGATTTTGCTGGATGTTGGACCTCGTTTTTTTGGACCTGACTGCTGGGACACTCACAAACAAACAATACGAATAAAAAACAATACCAACAAGCAAAAATACACATATACAAACTATAACAACAAAAAAAGCTACAACAATCCAACACAATACAACAAACAATATGAAAAAAACAACAACAATACATATTTTACCTATCCATTGATACATTTATTTATATAAGCATATACACATATACATACTACCTGCACATATAAACCCACAGACATGAATGCACTTGCCTCTACATACAGTGGTATGCAAAAGTTTGGTATGCAAATGTTCCTCTCATGATTTTCCTTTATATATCATTGGTTGTTTGGATAAGAAATGTCAGTTAAATATATCATATAGGAGACAAACACAGTGATATTTGAGAAGTGAAATAAAGTGTACATGATTTACAGAAAGTGTGCAAGAATGATTTAAACAAAAGTGCTTAAGTTTGGGCACCACAAAAGAAAAATGATGTGCATCCTCCTTTTGCAAAAATAACAGCCTTTAATCACTTCCTATTGCTTACAATTAGAGTCTGGATTCTAGCAGAAGGTATTTTGGACCATTCTTCTTTACAAAACATCTCCAGGTCAGTCAGGTTTGATGGTTTCCAAGCATGGACATATTCAGGTCTGGGGACTGAGATGGCCTTTCCAGAACGTTGTATTTGATCCTCTGCATGAATGCCTTAGTAGATTTTGAGCAGGGTTTGGGGTTGTTGTCTTGTTGAAAGATCCAGCTCCGGCACAACTTCAGAAAATAATAACCCTGAATGGAGATGTCAGTGGTAAGAGTCATGCATCTGACAGACTGACAGGCCAAACTGCCCATGAATGACCATCATGAGTTTCTAATGTATGTTATATATCTTATATATGTATTCTCATATAATTAGTCACCAATGGACAAAATCACAAACAGACATATTATGTTCACTGTATGTTTATTGTGACAACACGACCACGTTGGCACAAAAACCAACGAGGATCTTGCGCTCACATGTTACATCATAGTCTCTCACAAACACTACTATAGTCATATACATTTACTATCATACTCTCTCACAAACAGTACTATAGTCATGTACATTTACTATCATACTCTCTTTCACGCTATTATGGATGCAACATGATAGTGAATGTATGAGACAATGATATGCAGTGTATGCGAGTATACTACTGTGTGAGAGAGTTTGATTGAAACGGAAGTCAACTTGAATGTCCAGTTGCTAATCTATCATACTCTCTCACAAACAGTACTATAGTCACGTACATTTACTATCATACTCTCTCACAAACAGTAACGACATTTGCAAGAACATAATGGTTAGTAGGTCTTTTCCAGCAGCTGGTATTCTAAATGTTGCATTACTGCCTCCTTCTACTTTTTGCACAGCATGTGTCCAGCTTTAGATGATGATGGCTGACTGTTATGGATTTAAATCACTCCACTGCCTGTGTTTCTGTCAGAGCTGAAACAAGAAATGGGAGGAATCTGTAGACTACAGAAGATTCATTGGCTAAAATAGGAAATTAGTAGTTCTATTTTAAATCACCAACAGCCTAATTAATGTAGACACATTGATTGAGAAAATTCAGTCATACCACAGCTGAGGTGCTGGACATTGCCCTCACAGATGGTAACCATCTTCATGGAAACTATTAAAATAAGATATGAAAGAACAAATTGAAGTGAATCAAAGGTACAAACTGCATCTGGAATTACAGGAAATTCAAACAGCCTCTGGTGTTTATATGGGCTGAAATATGTGCCACCAGAAACTGAAATTGAATCATTTATATTTGAATTTGAATTGCTAAACTTGAATAATTGCATTAAAAACCTGAATTTGAATCATTTATATTTGAATTGCTAAACTTGAATAATTGCTTAAACACCTGAATTTGAATCATCTATATTTGAATTGCTAAACTTGAATAATTGGATTAAACACCTGAATTTGAATCATTTATATTTGAATTGCTAAACTTGAATATTTGCATTAAAAAACTGAATTTGAATCACATAATTTGAATTTGTATTGTTTAATTTGAATTATTGCATTGAAAAACTAAATCTGAATAGTATAATTTGAAATTGAATTTTTCTAATTCAACACTTCATATATCTTATAATTCAAGGATGATGGAAGAACAATCGAGCGCAGATACAGGATCTGCCGGCTTGGCGTTGATAACAGCTGCCACAAACGGCTTCCTTAACCACTGGCTGTAGCTCTATCCTACCGGTAAGTTTACGTGAGTTGGTATACTTGACTAGGTTTGTTTATGTGCTACTGGTTAGTAGATTTTAGGCTGACAAACTCTCATCTCATCTCTCATTGCTAAGTTAATGTTAGCCTACATTTACGTTACCTTAGCTGAAGCAGCCGGATAGATCGGAGTTTGTCAGCCTCTCATCTGCTAACCAGTAGCACCTTAACAAGTCCAGTCAAGTAAACAAACTAACGTAAAGGGAAACTTACCGGTAGGATAGAGCTACAGCCAGTGGTTAATGAAGCCGTTCGTGGCAGCTCTTGTAGGTTGAAATCAAGACGAACACATTATTAATTAATTTGTCCGTTAACCTTTCTTGCTTTATCTCCTGATGGCACACACATGACAGGCCGTTTTTGCTGAAGAGAATTCGGCTTTATTAGCTGATTGCACAGTAACATTCAACACGCTCACTATCTGCTTCAGTTGCCGTCACTATTCATTCACCGGCACACATGTAAACAAAAACCCAACTTTATTATTATTATTATTAATTACATTTTTCTAGAGCGATTTTCTAGATACTCAAAGCGCTTTACAAATTGGCCATTATTAATTAACACATTCTCACTGGTGGTGGTAAGCTACGTGTAGCCACAGCTGCTCTGGAGCAGACTGACGGAAGCGTGGCTGCCAGTGTGGGTAAGCCGGAGAACCCGGAGAAAACCCACGCACACACGGGAGAACATGCAAACTCCTTGCAGAAAGGCCCTTGTTCCAACTGGGGCTCGAAGTTGTTCCAACCGGGTTTGAACCCAGGATCTCGGGCCTTCTTGCTGCAAAGGTGAGAGTGCTAACCACTACACCAACCATGGTCACGGGCTAGCTAGCTCGTGCACAGCACCTCGCCATGTCCCATAGCTGTCTGGGTTACACATTAGAGTTAAGGCACATCCTACAACACGTCTCTTCAATTGGAACAGCAGCGTAACTTAAATGTTGTACTGTTTGAATGGCGGGTGGCAGTGCTAAGCTTCATTAAGGGTCACGGGGTGTTGTGCCAATCTCAGCTGACATCCATAGTTAAAATAAATATAACATTCATACTATACAGACTTTCAAACTGTCAGGTCAAAATGTTTACATTAGAAAAGACAGTAACGCGTCAACAACAAATCTATCGATAACACCAAATATCTAATGACGGAGCCGTCTGAGCCAGCGGATCGTTTCAACAGGGGCAAGGCTGCTCTGTGCCAGGCGCTGCAAGCACCGAGCGTCCGCTGAGGTGGAGCTGATCACCTCCTACAAAGTCACTGACAAACTATAAATACATCACATCTTAATACACAAACCACATTTTTTAATTCCAAATCACTGATTTCTCGCCTCAAATGATCTTAAAACCGCGTTCTGGGACAGAAAAATATTTTTCCGGGTTTGTTTTCTCTGCTGCTGTGTTCTGGTGAAAAACCAAAGTGATTATCCTGTATCTGCGCTCGATTGTTCTTCCTTCATCCTTGAACTACCCAGATGTCTGTCACAGTAATTTGAATCTGAATTTTGAGAACTGAATTTGAATTGGGAGAACTGAATACAAAGAGATATGGAGTGTTCAATTTGAAAAATTCAATTTCAAATTATACTATTCAGATTCAGTTTTTCAATACAATAATTCAAATGAAACAATACAAATTCAAATTAAGTGATTCAAATTCAGTTCTTTAATGCAATTATTCAAGTTTAGCAATTCAAATTAAAATATAAATGATTCAAATTCAGTTTCTGGTGGCACATATTTCAGCCCATATGTTTACCTGCTGTCCAGAGCACACATGATGTTGCCAGCACCGGAAAAGAAACAAGAATCATTAAAACACCACCATTTCAACAAGGTCAAGGTCCAGGGTCAATGAGAGTTTTAAATATAAATTGCTTCCAACATCTGTATTACATGGACCTCTGTGTTCATCATCATACACACATTCACAAAGCACAGAAATGAAATTGAAGAAGGTATACACACTATCTTTCCTGCCCTGGCATTTTATTTAAAATGATTGTTGACAGTTTACAGTTAGGCAGTTCTTGAGTGAATTTTTAAAAGGTCCAACACTCTGTTCGACAGTCGTGGGCTGTTATAAAAGAGTGACACCTCACTGGTGATCTATGGTCTAAATTTTGCAATCATGAAAAAGACAAATAAATAGATAAATAACAGATAAATTTTATCTGCACGTATTGTATTTATTTAAGTGTGCTACTTGTGTAGTGTGTTTTTTTTTATATCCTTAGTGTTTTTACACATATTTTTTACCCTTTGATATTTTTTATTTGAAATGTGTGTCGTAAATTGCCCCGTCTGGATGAGGCACTTTCGTTGTACTATGTGCAATGGCAATTAAGAGATTCTGATGTATCTCCGGGGTCTTATCTGACACCCAGCTGGGCATTCCACAAGGTTTGCGTTTTCCTACCACCTTTTCTGCTGTTGCTGCTACAGTCTTCTCCCACTGGGCATACCTCTCAGTGATTGGTGTCGATGCATCGTGTCATTTAAGCTCCTTGAATCTGTTTGAAAACTTGATCTGAAATTCCTACCCTTATCTTCCTACAGTTGAACTAAGGCTTCCGCCATGGTTTCCCGTTGGATGTATGGAGACGGTGGTGAGCAATATAGTCAGGATACGATGGTCTGAATCCAGCTCTACCGAGTTGTATGCTCTACAGTTCTGTAACATGTTCACCCATTTGCCGTGGATTTGGATGTGGTCGAGCTGAAGAGTGGAGCCACCTGGGTGCATCCAGGTCCAGAGGCGTCCAGATCAACTCTTTCTTCCCGTAGACTCTACAACCTCTCCCGTACCGGACGCCAAAGCATGGAGGAATATCTAAACCAGTCTCTGGCCACTGGTCTCATCCACCCGTCTTCCTCCCCAGTCGGTGCAGGGTTCTTCTTCGTACAAAAGAAGGATGGAACCCTTAGACCCTGCATCGACTACAGAGGACCCAGCGAGATCACGGTCAGGAACCATTATGCCGTGCCCCTGCTGGACGCAATGTTCAGTCCCCTCAGCAAGGCCCGCATATTCTCCAAGCTGGACCTCCTCCACCCAGGGTCATCGATGTTGGCGCTGCATACACAGTCAACCATATCCTGAACATTTGATGACGTGGCAGGGGATACCAGTACCTCGTAGATTGGGAGGGTTGTGGTCCAGAGGAGAGGTCATGGATTCCCCCTCGTTTCATCCTGGACCAGAATCTACTCCGGGACTTCCACCGAGCCCAGCCTGGTGCTCCTGTCTTAGCGCCAGGAGGCACCCTTTGAGGGGGAGGTAGTGTCACGATCCACACTCACTGCACCTTCCAGCAGTATAATTGTTGTTTCCCCTGTGTTCTCTGTGCTCTCTCTCTGACACGTGGTTGACCTACTTCCAGAATGACGCTGGTGATCGCCTCCACCTGCGCGGCTCCGACCCACCTGCTTCTGATCATTCAATCGGGAGTGCTCTTAAGCCGGAGCCACTCGCTTGCAAGCTTCGGTTCGTTGTTTCGCACAAGCAGGTATAGTCACGCACTCTCTTTATTCGCTGAAAAATAACCTTGACTCCCTGGAAGACTTACCTGATCTCCTCTCCAGGTCGCCACATCTCCTGCCGCACGAGAACATGGAAGCAGCACTCCTGGGACTTCTTAGGCCTTCCTCGCCTTCGTCTGCACTTACGGTGACGCCGCTCCTCTCCAGCGTCGTCTTCGTCTCCTGGAACACCAGCCGCTCTTCGTCAACTATGAGCGAGTCTGTTCCAAGTCTGGACCCCAACACGAACCCTGACAATCGCCGTGAAGATTCTGGTCTTCTCTGGCTCAGCTGCAGTTCGGCGTTCACCCCCTCACTCCCTTACTCACTTCCTGTTAGTTGCTCACGAGTATTTACTGCACGTAGATAAATACATTGTTTACTACTTTGTGTCCTGTCTGCTTTTCAGTCCAAACCTAACCATAGACGTTTAAAGGATACGTAACATTAGCTCCATTAAACTGTGCATGTAAACACTGCGTGTGAATTATGTGAGGAAGAGGAGGATGATGAGAGATCAAATCATCTTATAAATCTACCTCCTGTGAAAAGTTTGTATATCAGACTTTGCTCGGTCTATTTACACAGCATTATTGATAATGCTATTATACCCCGAGAGCTCAAAATGTTCTCAGGAAGTTCTTGTATAAAAGATTTGAGAACCACTGGTCGAGATTATTGTTTTAAGAGAAAGAAAGCAATGCTTTTCTGCTGGTGTTGGCAATGACTGGTATGGGTTAAATTATTCAATTTATAAGGAAACTGGCAATGGACTTTGTATTCAATTTGATTTTTGAAAATTTCAACAAGAAACACAAGGTTTTCAAATTACATTAACACATTGTTGAAATAATAACAAAATAGTCATTCATAGTCCAAAATATATAAGTTTTGTTTTTGTTTCAGTCCTTCAGGCACATTTTTAATGTTGGCAAATACAGTTTGTTTGTGTGTGTGTGTGTGTATGTGTCTACTATCTGCATGATGTGAAGGTGTGTGTGTGAGTCCAGAGAGCCATGAGAGCCAGGGATGTTGCAGCATTTGCTTTAGAGTGGCTCCATCTTCAGGTTCCAAAGCTAAACACGCTTTTAAAACATCTGTGAAATGATACAGCAAAAGATAAAGAGACAGTGAGGCTGGGGTCTGCATTTATTGTAACATAGAGGAAAATTATTACTGTGTACACCGTTAATACCAAAACTCAGCTACAGTATTCAGTGTGGAGGGGCAGTTGCTCAAGTGACAAAATGGGCAGGATAATAGCATAAATAAATACAAGCTGCTGGCAAACAACCACCAGAGTCTTTTAGTCACAGGCTGCACGAAGCTGGCTATTCTCCGGTATTGCTGGTCTGCTCCTGTTTACCTTGGCCCCCCTCATGAACAAAGGCATTTGTTTTGCAGGGGGTTGGACGCTGAAGGTGTCTTGAGTTGGTCGCAACTGTACCTTGCAGAAACTTGGATTCTCTCGACCTTTCTAATTTGATCATTAGGCCTGTGGTAACTGCAACTGTCTCCTTGTCACAACGTCCATAGTAAGTTTCATAAACATGTATGACTGTTCTTGATCTGACAAAAAGGAGGTGATTGAAGGAAGAAAAATCATAAAATAAAGCAACCATATATGTTGCAAAACTTCAATCAAATATCACCCCTTTTTACCTGTTATTTGACAAAGCAAAACAAACAAAAGAAAATTCATACAAATACATCCAACTACTGTGCTCCTAAAATCAAATGTCCTGACGTGTTATTCAGTTGTCATGTGTTCCCTCAGATGTCAACCTGCTGTCCAGAGCACACGTGATGTTGTCACAGAGACACACACTTCAATATGTTCACACACTCACACGTGACATTTTGTCACTGCACATAAATGAGTAATCTATGAATGGATGATGTGAGGACAGACTGCTCTGTGTCATCCATTCATACAGCTGTCTTGAATAAGCAACCTATCAGCCAATCAGAAAATAGTATTTGTTGTTGCCGAGTAAAGTCTGAAAATAGGTGCTGCAAGCACTCTTCCACAAACACACACAAACGTGCACGAGTGCTGTGAATGCGTGCACAGATTTCAGACGAGAAGGAAGTGAAAGAGCGCGGTCACGATATCACTTCATAGCTACTTGTAAAGTGTAAGTTTGAAGTATAAAGTTTGCCTGTTTTTAAAATGAAAAAAAGGCAAAAAAACAATTTATTTGGTTTTGGACAATATGTCATTTATTTAAACCTTCTTAAGTGCTGCCCACTGCTCCTGTGTTTGTGATAAGGATGAGGTCAAATCCACTATCACTTATTAATGTGTGTGTATTAAATGACCACTTCTAAATATTCTAATTAAAGATGTCTGTATGTACGTGTCCATGTACAGAGTCACAAAGCACAGCAATGAAAAGGAAGAATGCATATACCCAGTTTCTACAAACAGTTTGTTTTTTCAATAATTCAGTGGCATTTTCTTTCTGTCTCTACAGTTTACAGTTACACAGGTCTTGAGTGAGTTTGTAAAAGTTTCAACAGCCGTTATAAAAGAGTGGCTCTGCGATGGACTCATGAGAATCTTTTTTTATTCTGAGATGAAGTGTTTTTGTCATTTAATCAATAAATTATATATCAATATTCTGCACCTGGTCACCAACAATCCAAGCAGAAAAAAATTCACACTTTTCAAACACTGTTTGAAGCTAAATGTCACAAAATGTTGCTGTTATTCAGCACGAGCCACTTTACAAACAGCATGCCATACCAAACTGCCCATGAATGACCATTTTGAGTTTCTAATAAATCTTATATATCTTATATATTCTGATATAATCAGTCACCAATGGACAAAATCACAAACAGACATATTGTGTTCACTGTATGTTTATTGTGACAACACGACCATGTCGACGTTGACAAATCAATAAGGATCTGCAAGAGAAAAAACAAAATTATTCTGTCTTCTCTTGCCACACTGTTCCTTTATTGCCACAATATTATATATTAGACACAGGTACTTACATTCACACATGTAATCCACCTTCAGGTACTTGTAGGTGCCATAACAGGGATCTCCAAACACCGAGTTTTTTGCTTCGACAGTACAGCTGTATTTCCCATCACAGCTGTAAATGCAAAGTAACAAGATTGTAAATGTAAGAGAAAAACGTATTATTCAACCTTCTTTAAATTAGCATCTCACATTCCTAAAAGCACAAGCCTAACAAACTCAGGAAAAGGGCAGCTGCAACTCTGTGTTGCCCTGGCACCCATAATTTGTCTTCCTCATTATATCTTTGTTGAACCTAACCTAACTGGGACAAAGGACCAATATCTCATATATGCAGTCCTCCCCAACGTCGACTCTATGTATCAGCAGAGGAAGGCACCAGACATCTTGACCTGACGTCTCTGCCCTCTCCCCCTTTTCTCCAAATCCTTAGACCATAACTCTGGGATTCACAGGCAGAATGACAGAGGATGCCCAACTGTTAACATCTCCTTGTTCATGTTTGGCATCGTCTCAGTTCTCCTCAGTTTTTGAGCTTTGTCCAATAAAGCTTTACAACTTATTTCATCACTGACTTCTTATCTTCCCCTGCCAACATCAAAGTCGCTTCAAATCTTCGTTCATCACACTGTATTATTATATTATATAATATGAGTTACCTTGTAGCAACAATGTTAGTGCTGTTGAGATTATTGCAGTCAACTTTTGAAAGTTGAGATTCAGGTCGTTTGTAAGAGCAGGTTGTCTGGTCATGACGTCCATAGTCAGCTCCATACACAGATATTACTTGTCCTTCATCTGACAAAAAGGAACAAAATAAAGAAAAAAAACATAGTTAATTTAATTAAGGTCAAATATGTTGAACTGTTTTTGATGAAATTAACCAAACATAAGGGCACCACTGTCTTACCACAGGATAAATGTTCTGTAGAACCCTCACATGCGACGACATGATCTGTCAAAGTAACAGGAATCCTGTTAGACAAAACCATCACAACACATTTGCATCTACGGTTTTTGATGGCAGGAGTGTGACTGACTTGTTGGGAGGCAGCTGTATTCGGTCTGCAGATATTTGTAGATTCCATAACAGGGATCAGGATTATGAACAAACTTTGTGTTCATCTCGCACTCCTTCTTGCCATCACACCTTTGAGAATGACACCAGGCAAAATCAAATGAAATAAAGAAATGGTATATATATGTTACAAAAACTAAAATCAAACATTACCCTCTTTTTAAATGACTGATAATGTCACTGTGTGTTGGTTTTATTGTTCTGGAGTGGTGCTTTTTTGTGTGTGTGAGTGAAAGTTTGTTTGTCTCTATATGTTGACTCTGTGATGGACTGGCGACCTGTCCAGGTTGTGACCCTGCCTTTCACCCTATGTCAGCTGTGATTGGCTCCAATAGCCCCATGATCCTCATGTGGAGGATAATGATAGACAAAGGATGTATGGATGGTTTTGTATCTCTGGTTGCAGGGATGAGAAACACATGAGTGATTTGGTTGATATAAACATAAAGTATACCTCGTCTTGATGGCATCTATTGCGCCAGCTTGAGAGCATTCTGTGTTGGAAACCTGATGTGGAGGTCTGCCCGCACTGCAAGTCTCATTATCTGCACGTCCGTACAGTGCTGTGTACACTTTGATCACCCCAACGTCTGTTATCACACCAGAGGAGAAAATAAGGACCAGGCCCTCATAAACCTAATTTTCATCAAGAAATCAATTGAAGTTCATTTCAGTAAAAGTGCAGTAAAAGTTCTGTTAGAACCACTTTGGTGACAGAGCAAGAACATAATGGTTAGTAGGTGTTTTACAGCAGCTGGTATTCTAAATGTTGCATTACTGCCTCCTTCTACTCTTTGCACAGCATGTGTCCAACTTTAGATGATGACGGCTGACTGTTATGGATTTAAATCACTCCACTGTCTGTGTTTCTGTCAGAGTCGAAACATAGGAAATGAGAAGAATCTGTAGACTTCAGAAGAATCATGGGCTTAAGAAGGAAATTAGTAGTTCTATTTTACAATCACTGACAGCCTAATTAATGTAGACACAATGATTGAGAAAGTTCAGTCATACCACAGCTGAGGCGCTGGACATCCCTGCCCTCACAGGTGGTAACCATCTTCATGGACACTATTAAAATAAGATATGAAAGAACAAAATGAAGTGTATCTAAGGTACAAACTGCATCTGGAGTGGAAAAACAGGAAATGAAAACAACCTCAGATGTTTACCTGCTGTCCAGAGC
Organism: Microchirus variegatus; assembly: GCF_963457635.1. Classification (NCBI taxonomy): domain Eukaryota; kingdom Metazoa; phylum Chordata; class Actinopteri; order Pleuronectiformes; family Soleidae; genus Microchirus; species Microchirus variegatus. Next base: position 15,182,547 of record NC_139810.1, read on the forward strand.
ACACATGATGTTGCCAGCACTGGAAAGGAAACAAGAATCATTAAAACACCATTTCAACAAGGTCAAGGTCCAGGGTCAATGAGAGTTTTAAAATATAAATTGCTTCCAACATCTGTATGACATGGACCTCTGTGTTCATCATCATACACACATTCACAAAGCACAGAAATGAAAATGAAGAAGGTTTAGACACTATTTTTTAAATGATCGTCTCTACAGTTTACAGTTAGGCAGTTCTAGAGTGAGCTTTTTAAAGTTTCTCTTATAAAATTAAATATATATTATTTTATAAAAAATACTTATAAAAGAGTGACACCTCACTGTGGATCTTTGTTCTAAATTTTGGAATCATGAAAAAGGCATCAAGAAGACCTGATGGTTCTCCAGGGCTCATTATTTCAAAGCAAATCAGAGAGAGAAGGACCAAGACCAGTAAGAGCTTTAAAAAGTGTCACAAGTAGCTTTTCTAGCTGTGTACTCACGCAGAGCGGTGCTGAGTCTGATGTGCAGCATGGTTTCAGAAGAGCCTGTCTTGTCCTGGGTCCTGATGCTGGTTGGGGCTGTCATACCCCTATTTATTGTTCAGGAACTGCCTCAAGCCATCGTGTTTCTTTGAACTTTATGTGTCCAAGGCGTTCACCTAACGTTTAAAGAGATGGCAGCGAAATGGCATATTTTTTTGATTAAATGTAAATGATATGCAGCTCTAACTAGAAAATGCAGTTTAGTAAGAAGTTGGTGGACTTGCTGCTGGGTTCTGTACAAGCCTGTTTTAGCTTTAAAGCAATTAACTAATAAGTCAAAGGATTACATATGAATTAAGAGCCAAGTTCCAGGGTTGTATAATATATATAAGATATAATTAAAATGTTAACTTCTTCATGTTCTCATATGAGGATTGGACTATGAATATGAGTATGAATTGGTTCCAATGCCTGTATTGTAAAATACATGTAAAGTGAAATAGCTATATAAATGATGGGTGCAGGGAAATGGGATGGAATGGCATTTTTGTTTGTATTTCATGTATATGTTTAAAGGTGCATTATGTAATAAATCTAAAGCAACTGGCCATAAAATCCTCCTAATATGTCACAGAGACTCAGGAATAATGTTCATATAACAAACTGAACTCATCAACAACAACAGTACAGCCAAAGTATTTGCATTAAGAAAAATATATTGCAGAGAGCAAATCATGTTTATGTTTTGAAATCATGTTGTCATGTGGCGCCACCTACCACAGTCTACCAATCATTCCAGTCAGAAGAGTCTCAGATGCCGAGCAACCGCGGGTTGCCATTTACGTCAGAAAACAAAACCTAAGGAACCTCAGTATTTTGAATTTGAATGTAGTAACCATTTTTGGCCACATTCTTACATATGGCACCTTAATTTTGAAATAAATTATCATATTATTACATACAATAATAGAGTGAATGTACACATTCACAAAGCACGGCAAGACAATTAACAAGGCATATACCCATGTCTCTGTAGAGTTGCTGTGTTTTGATACAAAATTGCACCATTTGCAATTTCCTTAATTTTAAATTTTTTTTATGATCCAGTGGTATTTTCTTACTGTTTCTACAGTTTACAGTTCGGCAGGTCTCACTTAGGTTAGAAGGAGTGAGTTTTTAAAAATATCAACACTGTGCCGTCAGGTTTATGAAAAGTCTGATCCACAGACTTTAGTAAAAGACTGACACGTGGATGTTGATCTTCTTCTAAATTGTATAATACTAAATACTGCCAAGTACTTAATAATAATTTATTTGCAAATGTAAAAACAGCCTCAGGATTTGAACAGTGTCTCACATTTTAGATGAACAACACGACATCTTTGAGATCCAACAGGTGCTTCTGAGTTCTAAGTATCTATTGTCTTTATTTTTTTGCCCCTCGACTTCCAGGTAGATCTGTACCAATCATTGACAGCCATGATTCACTGAAGCCAGTCAGACTGTCAGGGTCATGGAGTAGGGTCCTATTGACCATGATTACGTGTAATCCGTAAGTCAATAGCAGTGTTATATAGTTATTCAGATTCCAACTGTGGTTATTTTTTTCAGAATCAGAATAATAATGTGATATACTCTGCCTCCTTTCTAATACCACGGTGACATGGCAGCCGTCGATTGAGCCAGCCCTGCAAACTCATCACATGGACGATGCAGTGGACAGTGGAGACACGTTGGAGACCTCTCCAGATCAGAAACACCAGGGTCTTCATTGTGGCAGCTCAGGTCCAGAAGCACATCCAGGGACATTCCTCTCACCAAAAAATTCAGCCCGTGTGTCTTCTGATAGAGGAACCTTCCAAGCACAGAACACCCATGTTGATCCTACGTTATCAAATGTCTGTTGTTGTTTTTTTGTTGTATTTTTATATAAATAGTGGACATTTTAATTAAGTTAATTGTATGTTTTATGTGTTTATTTGTCATTGGATTCATAGGATAACGCACGAAAAATGTATTGTTTTAGGAGAAAGAAAACAATACTTTTCGGCTGGTGTTGGTAATGACTGGTATGGATTTAATTCTTCAAATATATGAGGATACTGGAAATAGTCTTTGTATTCAATTTGTTTTTTTTTAATTTCAACAACAAAAGCAAGGTTTTCAAGTAACATTAATACATTGTTGAATTAATAAAACATAGTCTTCTTCACCCTGAGAAGCCGAGTGCATTCGTTGTCCAAAACAAATAAATATTTTAATAATAAATATTACTTTTGCTTTTCAGTTTGGTCCTTCCGGCACATTTTTAATTTCCCATGTTGGCAAATGAAGTGTGTGTGTGTGTGTGTGTGTGTGTGTGTGTGTGTGTGTGTGTGTGTGTGTGTGTGTGTGTGTGTGTGTGTGTGTGTGTTGTGTGTTTGTGTGTTTGTGTGTGTGTGCGTGCGTGTGTGTAGTATCTGCATGATGTGAAGGTGATTTTGCAGCATTTGCTTTAGAGTGGCTCGATCTTCAGCCTCCAAAGCTAAACACGCTTTAAAAAAATCCAAGCAATATGTGAAAAGAGATGGCACAAGACAAAGAGACAGTGAGGCTGGGGTGTAGATATAGGAAAATGATAACTGTGTACACTGTTAATACCAAAACTCAGCTACAGTATTCAGTGTGGAGGGGCAGGTGCTCAAGTGACAAAAAGGGCAGGATAATAGTAAAATAGGATGTTTATTTGCTGAGTCCACTCCATTACAAACAGTAACTTTAATGTAACTGTCATAGTCAAACTTTAATACCATATAGCTACTAGATCGGCATACCGTAAGTGTGTCCATTCGTATGCCTCATCTTCCTCGCCCTCCCAGGGCACAGTTAGCTCAACAATGAAGAGCTTCCTCAGAGATGGAGACCAGAATACCAGGTCAGGTCTCACCATTGTGGTTGCAATTTCAAGAGGAAATACAAGCCGCTGACCAACAACTATGAGGGGCCGTGTAGGCCATAATTCCTTTTTTTTACCTCTCACATACACCATTTTTTCCTCACACATTCACAATTTTACCTCTCACATACTATTGTTTTACCTCTCACATACTCTCTTTTACCTTTCACATACAATTGTTTTACCTCTCACATGAAATGTGTAAAAACATTTGTGTGAGGTAAAATCATTTAATAACAATATGAAAAAAAATAAGGAAAGAAAGGGAAAAAAAACAAAAATTCCTAAACAGAGAGAGAGTGAAAAAAAGGTACAGATCAACAATATATATATTTTACCTATCCATTCATACATTTATATATACAAGCATATACACATATACATACTACCTGCACATATAAACCGGCAGACATGAATGCACTTGCCTCTACATACAGTGGTATGCAAAAGTTTGGTATGCAAATGTACCTCTCATGATTTTCCTTTATAAATCATTGGTTGTTTGAATAAGAAATGTCAGTTAAATATATCATATAGGAGAAAAACACAGTGATATTTGAAACGTGAAAGAATTATTTAAACAAAATTAGGCATGTGCTAAAGGTTGGGCACCACAAAAGAAAAATGATGTGCATCCTCCTTTTGCAGAAATAACAGCCTCTAAACTCCCATTAGAGCCTGGATTCTAGCAGAAGGTATTTTGGACCATTCTTCTTTACAAAACATCTCCAGTTCAGTCAGGTTTGATGGTTTCCAAGCATGGACATATTCAGGTCTGGGGACTGAGATGGCCATTCCAGAACATTGTATTTGTTCCTCTGCATGAATGCCTTAGTTGATTTTGAGCAGTGTTTTGGGTCGTTGTCTTGTTGAAAGATCCAGCCCCAGCACAACTTCAACTCTCCAACAGTGACCTTGAGTGGGATAGCCCCCTTCCCCCTGACATGTATGATGGCCAGAGAAGCTGGTGTCTCCAGCAACCCAGCAGATCACGGCAAAACGAGGTCTGTCCTCTTACAGTTCTTCTCAAGCTTCATCCAGTGATGATGAAAATGGCATACTGTGGGAAGGAGGACGCCTTGCAGAGTCAAACATGTCAAGTCTTTAAGCCAACCCTCTTCTTATCCCAGGCAAGCATCCCATCGCTACACTGCTCATCCGCCATCATCATAGGTGTAGAGCATCAAGGATTATTAAAGATTAAGAACCCTTTAAGTCCCACAAGGTGGAATTTAATTCTGCAGTGAGTTAGTGAACACACACAGCACACAGTGAGGTGGAGAACATGCTAACCCAGCGCAGTGAGCTGCCATGCCAGTGAGCGGCGCTCGGGGAGCAGTGAGGGGGTTAGGTGCCTTTCTCCCTTCCGGTCTCGAGCTCGAAGCCCTAACCACTAGGCCACAGCTGCCCTAAAGGAAAGCACTTTACTGAGGGAGCGGTGAGAGCAAGTGGCCTGTGGATAGTAGGAACGAAGAGGTGTATTAGCAGCATTATCCATAGATGTGTGACCTGCAGGAAACTATGTGGCAGAGAGGAGCAGCAAATCATGGCAGATTTGCCAGCCGAACGTTTACAGACTGACCCCCCGTTTTCTTATGTTGGCCTTGATGTATTTGGACCATGGGAGGTCATTGCACGCCGCACTAAAGGAGGGCAAGCCAACAGTAAGAGATGGGCTGTTTTGTTTACATGCATGTCCACTCGAGCTGTTCACATCGAAGTGATTGAAACTATGAGCTCTTCCAGCTTCATCAATGCGCTTCGCAGATTCTTCGCTGAACTTCGTTGGTGCATCCAGGGAGCTGAAGCTGGAGCCTCCAAAGCCTGGTGAGTGTAGACAGCTACCTCCTCAATCAAAGATGTTCATGGATGTTCAACCTGACCCGACATGGGTGGCACGTGGGAGCAGATGATAGGAATTACACGACGCATCCTCGATTCAATGCTCTTACAAGCGAGCCACTCCAAGCTGAATGAGGTTCTGATAACCTTGCTGGCTGAAGTTACAGCTATTATTAATGCAAGACCTTTAGTGCCTGTCTCCACTGACCCAGAAGCTCCTCTGACCCCCTCAATTCTACTCACCCAGAAGTTTGGTGTCCTCTCACCTCCCCCTGGCGACTTCACCAAAGCTGACATGTTCAAATATCAGTGGAAGAGGGTTCAAGTTCTTGCTGACACTTTCTGGGCTCGATGGAAGAAAGAATACCTCAACATGCTCCAGAGTCGTCAAAAGTGGCAGCTCATCAGGCCAAACATGAAGGAAGGAGACACTGTTCTTCTAAAGGACAAGCAACTGAAAAGAAATGAATGGCCAACAGGAGTCATAGTGAAGGCTCTTCCAAGCAAAGATGGACTTGTCAGGAAAGTGGAGGTCAAGGTTACCAACAACAAGTCTAGCAAGACTTTCCTCAGACCCATTTCAGAGTGTATTCTTCTCTTATCTCCAGGAGATTAGATTATGTAAGTTTGTTATTGTGGCATTTTTAAAATAATGCCAGGCAGGGAGTGTGTTGGAAATGTGTACATTTATACTTGCAGTTGCATTTTTTGGCCTGAAGAGGGCGCAGTACTTTCATTTATGTGTTTTTTGCAGCCATGGTTTTAAACAAGAAGCGATGTTAGCTACCTAGATGTTGTTGTTTTCACCTGCTCCGTAGAAAAGATATGCTCTTCTTCCACATGTTTGTTTTATCCCTTTTTAGTGGCAATATCAGTAAGTAAACATTATTTACCATTAGTAGATTGCAAACGTTTCCATAGTTTATTCTAGTTTGTTAATGAAGATGAGATGTGATCGCGGACTCTGCCGTATGTGTTTAAGTTTCACAATTTCTGGCATTAAATGCAATTCAGTCACAACTCTAGCCTGTTCCTTGGATCAACATGTTAGAAAGAGTTTAGCTGGCTGTGAATCTCAGTCCAGGACACTCGTCACACTGGGTTAAACAGTACACTTCCCCTAAACCAGGGGTCTGCAACCTTTACTATCAAAGGAGCCATTTTTGTCCCCTCTCCCCGAAATAAAATTCATCTGGAGCCGCAAAACCTATTTGACCCTTAAAATGAAGATAACACAGACCCCAAAATGTAAATAGGGTTAGGGTTGCTAAAGCTGCTTTCCCTTCAGCAGCCACGCGCAGATGTCCAGTAACAGTGATTTGTTATATCATCGACCTGGCTGCAACAAATGCCTCAGTTCTTTATATATAAAAAAGCGTGTGATGACATGGAGAAACTTCATCGTGCGCCTCACGACTGCGCTGTCCACATGAGCGCAAAGTCCGAAACGTCACGGTGGGCGAGACCCCGACAGGAGCAGCAAGAGATGGGGAAGAGAAAGCAGTAAAATGCTTTGATATAAATAATTATTTTCTAGTGAGCTATAAATGAAAAATAATGAAAAAAATTTGTTTTTTTCAAAGCTCCAGGGAGTCACTGCAGAGGGGCTTAAGAGCCGCATGCGGCTCTGGAGACGTGAGTTGCCAACCCCTGCCCTAAACCATGATGTTGAACAATCATTGTTTTCTGGTCATTTGAGAGTTGTTTTGAGGCTCCCATGTTGCCACTCTTCAGAGAAGATGCAAAGAGGAGAAACACTTACAATTGGCCTCCTTAAATACTCTTTCTCATGATTGGATTGATTGGAGGTCAATCAATAAGTGATTGACCTCCAATCACTTATTGGAGGTCAAGGGTCACTGAGGTTACCAAACCAATTTTGAGTTCCAATAATTAGTGCTAAAGTTGTTGAAATCATTAAAATGACAAGGGTGCCCAAACTTTTGTATAACAATGTTGTGATCCAGTCTTGTAATTGGTGAGAATATGAATACGAATGATTCATAATTTTAATAATTAATGATGCTTTCTTTTCTTAAAACCCTTGCAGGGGGCACCATTATGTTGTGGTTCACCCTCACAAGGGGCACCATTATGTTAGGATCAACAATAGTGGCAATAATTTGATTGATACAAATAAAAGTAATAAACATTAATTAATTAATTTTAATAATTAATTAACTTTAGATCCCACACTACACAGTTGTAGGTCGATGGATCATATTGATTTCATTAGCTAAGTAGTAGACCTGCTATAAAACCACTTACTGTCACCCATCACAGCAATGAGTTAAACCAGATTTTAGATTTGTTATACATATTAGCTACATGGCCCTACAGTGTAGTGATACAAGGATAACCAGAGCTTCTCACAAAGAAAAGGAGAGCAAAAAGTGGGGGACATTGAAAGGGTTTTTAGTAAGAAAAGTGCACAGGAGAAAGAGAAGGAGGGAAATGAAGGAGAAGGTAGTGAACTGGAGAGACCAGGAGGCTCAAAGCAGAAGAAGACCACAGAAGGAGATGAAAAAATAAAAGAAGGAGAAGAGGATATGAAGGATGAAAAGGAGGCCGCATGCTGCAGATTCAGAAAGAGAGACAGAGTCAGGGAGTGACAGGGAGGGTCCTGCCTTTTAAGTTTTTTTTTTTTTTTGCAAGGGCACCCCAGCCCAGATGTTACCCCCCCCCCCACCCCCGCTCCAGGGCAGAGGTATTATATATGTATGTATGTATATATATATATATTTTTTTATATTACTATTATTATTTTTTTATTATCATATTATTAAACATACATATATCCCCCCTCACCCTAGTGTTATGCAGGTAGTATGTTGTGATGAATGTTGTCTAAGGTGTAATTAAAATCTTTGGTGGGGGGGGGGGGGGGTCGTGTGCTCCACTGCTGGCTGACAGTGAAATAGCCAGCATCTTCTAGTCACAGGCTGCATGAAGCTGGCTCTACTCCGGTATTGCTGGTCTGCTCCTGTTTACCTTGGCCCCCCTCAACAACAAAGGCAAATTGCAGGGGGTTGGACGCTGAAGGTGTCTTGCAGAAACTTGGATGCAGTCGACCTTTCTAATTTGATCATTAGGCCTGTGGTAACTGCAACTGTACGCTTCATACACATGTATTGTTCTTGATCTGACAAAAAAGGGTGATCGAAAGAAGCAAAATATTTTGCAAAAACTACTTAAATCAAACGTCATCCATTTTTAAATAACTGTTATTGGAGAATGCCAAAGCAAAAAAAAATGTGACATTTGTCAAGGCACATAATTGAGTGTTGTCCATTCATACAGCTGTCTTAAATAAGCAACCTATCAGCCAATCAGAAAATACTATTTGTTGTTGCCGAGTAAAGTCTGAAAATTGGTGCTGCAAGCACTCTTCCACAAGTGCGCACAAACGTGCAAGTGCTGTGAATGCGTGCACAGATTTCCTACGAGATGGAAGTGAAAGAGCGCGGTCACGATATCACTTCATATAGCTACATATTAAAGTGTAAGTTTGAAGTATAAACTTAGTTTGCCTGTTTTTTTGTAAAAAAAAAGGTACAAATAAAACAATTTATTTGGTTTTGTGGAATATTTCCTTTACTTGATTCACATGTTATCTTTAAACCTTCTTAAGTGCTGCCCACTGCTCCTGTGTTTGTAATAAGGATGAGGTCAAATCCACTATAACTTATTAATGTGTGTGTATTAAATGACCACTTCTAAATATTCTAATTAAAGATGTGTGTATGTACGTGTCCATGTACAGAGTCACAAAGCACAGCAATGAAAAGGAAGAATGCATATACCCAGTTTCTACAAACAGTTTGATTTTTCAATAATTCAGTGGCATTTTCTTTCTGTCTCTACAGTTACACAGGTCTTGAGTGAGTTTGTAAAAGTTTCAACACAGCCGTTATAAAAGAGTGGCTCTGCGATGGACTCATGAGAATCTTTTTTTCATTCTGAGATGAAGTGTTTATGTCATTTAATCAATAAATGATTTATCAATATTCTGCACCTACTCATTCAAGCCCATAATATTTGTTGTATATGTTATTTAGTGCTTGTGGGTTAGGGTTAGGGGTTATAACAATAACCCTGAATGGAGATGTCAGTGGTAAGAGTCATGCATCTGACAGACTGACAGGCCAAACTGCCCATGAATGACCATCATGAGTTTATAATAAATCTTATATATTCTGATATAATCAGTCACCAATAGACAAAATCACTAACAGTCATATTGTGTTCACTGTATGTTTATTGTGACAACATGACCACGTCGACATGAAAATCACTCAGGATCTGCAAGAGAAAAACTAAATTATTCCCTCTTCTCTTTCCACACAGTTCTTTTTTTCTGTTGAATTACATATCAGACACAGGTACTTACGAACACACGAATAATACATCTCCAGGTTCTTGTAGGTGCCAACACAGGGATCTCCAAACACCGAGTTTGCTGCTTTGACAGTACAGCTGTTTTTCCCATTACATCTGTAAATGCAGAGTAACAAGAGTGTAAATGTAAGAAAAAAACAAAAACCTTAGACCATAACTCTGGGATTCACAGGCAGAATGACAGAGGATGCCCAACTGCTAACATCTCCTTGTTCATGTTTGGCATTGTCTCAGTTTTCCTCAGATCTGAGCTGTTTCCAATAAAGCTATACAACTTAACTCATCACTGACTCCTGAAACTCAATCCTTGGTCATCTCCCCTGATAATCAAATTTCTGCAACAGTAAACAAGTTTGTGTAGGCGATGTACAAGGCAATTGTCTCAGTTCTCCTCAGTTTTTGAGCTTTGTGCAATAAAGCTTTACAAATTATCTCATCACTGGAATTAACACATGGAATTAAATTAAAATAGATTTCAGTGTAGTGCAGACATGCAGTTCAAGACCATGTCTGAAGAAAGCTGTGAGAGAATCCTTACAAATTTAGTGTTGACTGAAACTGATCGAAAGATTAACTGCTTAGATTGAGGTGGTCAAACATGACAGATTGAAACTCCGTTAGTCAGCAGAGGCATACAACCACTTGGTGGTGTACATTTTTGGACATAATGTGGGGCTTGGAATTCATTTATTTTTATTAAATTATATTGGTTACCTTTCAGAAACAATGCCAGGTGCACTGTTGCTGTAGCAGTTGAGGTTTGAAAGTTCAGATTCAGATCGACCTGAAGAGCAGAGTTCCTTTCCAAAACGTCCATAGGTAGCGTAATTCATCATTATTACTTGTCCTTCGTCTGACAAAAAGGAAAAACAGGAACAAAATAAAGAAAAAAACATAGTCATTTAATAAAGGTCAGATAAAATATAACTGCTTTTGATGAAATGAACCCAACACAAGGGCACCACGATCTTACCACAAGACAAATGTGCTGAAGTACCCTCACATGCGACGACATATGCTGTCAAAGTAACAGGAATCCCGTTAGACAAAACCACCACAACACATTTTCATCTACAGTTTTTGATGGCAGGAGTGTAACTGACTTGTGTCACCACTCATGACTGCTGTCCAGAGCACACATGATGTTGCCAGCACTGGAAAAGAAACAAGAATTATTAAAACACCACCATTTTAACAAGGTCAAGGTCCAGGGTCAATGAGAGTTTTAAAATATAAATTGCTTCCAACATCTGTATTACATGGACCTCTGTGTTCATCATCATACACACATTCACAAAGCACAGGAAATTGAAATTGTAGAAGGTTTAGACACTATTTTTCCTGCCCTAGCATTTTTTTTTTAAATGATCGTCTACAATTTACAGTTAGGCAGTTCGATAATGAGCTTTTAAAAGAGTCAACACTCTGTTCCACAGTCGTGGGCTGTTGTAAAAGAGTGACACATCTTTGTTCTAAATTTTGGAATCATGAAAAAGACAACAAGAAGACCTGAGGGTTCTCCAGGGCTCATTATTTCAAAGCAAGAGCTTTAAAAAATGTCACAAGTAGCTTTTCTAGCTGTGTACTCACGCAGAGCGGTGCTGAGTCTGATGTGCAGCATGGTTTCAGAAGAGCCTGTCTTGTCCTGGGTCCTGATGCTGGTTGGGGCTGTCATACCCCTATTTATTGTTCAGGAACTGCCTCAAGCCATCGTGTTTCTGTGAACTTTGTGTGTCCAAGGCGTTCACCTGACCATTTAACGAGATGGCAGCGAAATGGGATATTTTTATTGCTTACATGTAAATGATATGCAGCTCTAACTAGAAAATGCAGTTTAGTAAGAAGTTGGTGGACTTGCTGCTGGTCTCTTTACAAGCCTGTTTTAGCTTTAAAGCAGTTAACTAATAAGTTAAAGGATTACAAATGAATTAAAAGTCAAGTTGCAGGGTTGTATAAGATATATATGATACAATTAAAATGTTAATTTCCTCATGTTCTCATATGAGGATTGGAATATGAATATGAGTATGAATTGGTTCCAATGCCTGTATTGTAAAATACATGTAAAGTGAAATAGCTATATAAATGATGGGTACAGGGAAATGGTGTTGGGTGCTATTTTTTGTTTGTATTTCATGTATATGTTTCATTTTCAAATAAATGATCATATTATTACATACAGTAGGAACATTTTATCCATGTACACATTAACAAAGCACAGCAATGAAAATGAAAAAGGCATATACCCATGTCTCTGTGGAGTTGCAGTGTTTATGCTTTGATACATTTGTACATACATCATCATACATACATCTGTATTTTCAAAATTGCACCATTTGCAATTTGCTTAATTTGAACATGATCCATTTTTTTATGATTCAGTTGCATTTTCTTACTGTTTCTACAGTTTACAGTTAGGTAGGTCTCACTTAGGTTAGGAGTGAGTTTTTAAAAGTATCAACGCTCTGCACTCAGGTCTTCAGGAAGTCTGATCCGCAGTCGTGGGCCATTGTAAAAGAGTGACACGTCACTGTGGATCTTTGTTCTGAATTGTATAATACTAAATACTGCCAAGTACTTAATAATAATTTATTTGCAAATGTAAAAACAGCCTCAGGATTTGAACAGTGTCTCACATGTTAGATGAACAACACAACATCTTTGAGATCCAACAGGTGCTTCTGAGTTCTAAGTATCTATTGTCTTTATTTTTTTGCCCCTCCACTTCCTGGTAGATCTGTACCAATCATTGACAGCCATGATTCATTGAAGCCAGTCAGACTGTCAGGGTCATGGAGTAGGACCTAAATGCAACACAATCACACAGACAGTTTCTAATGACTCTGTGGGTTTAACAGATCACAAGGATGCAGTAACACGTTGTAAGAAACACACTAAAGATTCAGTCCTGTTAGTGGGGGGGTGTTGGGCTGATAAGTGAGAGCAGGAAACGGAGATCCCACTGGGGAACAGTCAGGAAGTAAGACAAGTCTTTTTAATCAGTCCACCAAAAAATAAATGACAATCTGGCAAAAAAGTGACTGGTGTAGAGCTGCTTTATGCTGCCTGGATGATGAGGCACAGCTGGACCTGCCAGTGATTTTCCGGTTGTTTTTTTGAGAGTGAGCTCGTGAGCGGAGAATTGTTTGTAGTCAGATATTTCTGTAATTATAGTTCGTTTTGAAGGTCGGAGATCAGAGGCTTTTTAGAGTCTTTTTTTTTTTTTTTTGTTTGTTGGTTTGTTTATTTGTTTGTTTTATTTGTTTTGAGATATTAGTTGACATTTGAATCGTTTGGCTGTTTGGAGGGATACCGCCCGACGACTGGTATAGGTCTGGGAAGGTATTCCTGCGCAGCTCTGCGCAGTTACAGCTGGTCGATCCGAGGATCGGGTGCTGAGCCAGCAGTAAAGACATTAATCATTTATAGTCGGAGCTGAAGATCAGAGTCGGCCCATGCCCACAGGAGCGGAAGGGGATGAGGGTGAGGGGGGGAGTACAGTGAACAAGGACAGACTCAAAAGGAAAGAGAGAGGATACAACTCGTCAGAAAGTGACATGGATAACCCACAGATTAAAACAATGAGATCATACGAAAAAGGTGAAGAGGGGTTAAAAGTTCTAATCCAAGCGAAGGGAGGTGTTGGGTTTTCAGCTGTTAGTCCCCTTAAATTAACAAAGGAAATGAAAAAGAGATAGGTGATATAATGCATGCTACTATTCTGCAAAATGGGATGATTTCAATCATAAGCAAGACTGCAAAGCAACAAAACAAGGTGCTCAAGGTTAAAAATCTGATGGGTAAGGGAGTGGAGGTGTTCAATCCGCGGCTAAGCTCAGATGTGAAAGGAGTGGTGTACAATGTGTCTATGGAAGTGTCTGAGCAAGAGCTGGTAACTTGTCTAAAGGGGAGCAAGGTGATAGCAGCAAGGCGCATGGGAAGGGGTGAGAATGGGAGAGGAACCCCACCTGTCCCCCTTACATTTAAAGATGATGTGATTCCAAAGAGAGTCATGTTGGGATACATGAGTTACCCTGTGAGAGAGTATGAAAGACCCCCTCTGAGATGCTTTAAGTGCCAGAGATATGGCCATGTGGCAGCTGTGTGTAGAGGAAAGCAAAGGTGTAGACGATGTAGCGAGGATCATGATGGAAAAGAGTGTAACGAACCAGTGAAATGTTGTGGGGGTGATCATCCAGCCTCCTACAGGGGGTGCCAAAACTACATAAAAGCAGAAAGTGTTGAAAAAACAAAGAAGGAAAACTAAATATCTTATGCAGAAGCAGTCAGAAGGGTGGAGGGTAACAGTGTGGTCGGACAAAGTCAGAGCACGGCAGTTGCAAGAGAGATACCAAATGATGATATAGCTGTAAATGATGATTCAGTATTGATAAGTAAGAAAGGGCTACTGGCATTTATGGTTGAAACAATGTGGAGGGTTAAGTTGGTGGCAAACAGAAAATCAGATGTGGCACGAGAAATCGCTTCTGCTGCAGAAAGGCTTCTCGGCTTTAAGGAAGTAAATCCAAGGGAAATATGGGAGTTTACCCACTCTCAGAGTAATACAGAACAAACAGCAAATGGGAGTCAACATCTAGACTTAGATGATAATGACGAAGAAGAAATGGGAAGTACATATGGGGACTACGAAGGTGATTAGTTCATTCTGCATTATGTTTTACATAATACAATGGAATGCTAGGAGTCTAATAGCAAATGGGCAAGAATGTAAACACTTGATAGATGGGCTTGAAGAAAAACCAGAAATAATTTGCATTCAGGAAACTTGGTTGAAACCGAGACTAGATTTTATAATACCGGGATATAAATGTGAAAGGAAAGACAGAGAGAATACAGCAGGAGGGGGGTGTGCGACGTTCATTAGAAATGGAATACAATGTAGAAGAATAGAAATTAATACTGTGTTAGAATGTGTAATCACAGAAGTATGGACTGATAGAGGGAAAATCACCATTGTCAATTTATACAACCCCTGCATTAAGTTAGAAGATCATCATTTTCAGGAAATCACGGATCATATTAGGGTACCAGTGGTGTGGGTCGGGGATTCCAATGCTCATAGTGAACTGTGGGGAAGCAAGAAGAAAAACAGAAATGGGAAAATTGTAAAAGATTTTATTGATAAAAACCAACTAATTGTGTTAAATGATGGTCGTCCTACATGGTTTAGAACAAGTCGGGCAGTCTCTTCCTCCATAGATATAACAATTGCATCAGCAGAGTTGGCATCAGTTAGTTGGTGGGAGGCAATGGACCTGAATACAGTGGGAAGTGATCATGTTCCAATCATTTGTAAATTTGGCAGATGTTTAATAGAGGATCCAGTCAATCTGTCCTTGAGGCTCAACTATAAAAGGGCAAATTGGAGCAAGTTTAGGGACGATGTTAATATGGGGTTGTCAATAATAGATAGTGAGAAAGGGGAAGATGAGTGGAATAGTTCTCTAACCAAGGTATTGTGGGAAGCTGCAGGCAACAATATTCCACAGAAAAAAGTTCCTCTAAGAGGCTCAATGGTTCCATGGTGGACCGTAGAGTGTAACACTGCAGTCCGAATTAGAAACAGGGCCTATAAAAGACTAAAAAAGCATCCATTAGAGAACTATGCTGTAGAATATAAGAGACTTAGAGCTAGGGCTAGACATATCATCAAGGAGGCAAAGAAACAAAGTTGGAGACAGTTTTGCAGTGAACTAGGACCAGAAACACCCATAAAAAAGATGTGGAGTTTTGTACATAGAATGACAGGGGTTCTTCAGCAGGCAGCAATCCCTGTCCTCTGCAGTGGTGAAGAGGAAGCTGTAAATAATAAAGGAAAAGCAAATATGTTAAGTAAACATTTCCACAAAGTACACAGTTCGAATAATGTAAGTGAGGCCAATAGGAGGAGACGAGGTGAAATATTAGGAAAGCAACTGGATAAACTGCAAATAAATAGCGATAACTCTGACCATATTAATCTGTTTTTTTCATTAACAGAGCTACAAAAAGCAATAAATCAGGGAAAAGATACATCTCCAGGTAGGGATGGATTGGGGTACCAAATATTTAAACAATCTTGGGAGCTGATGGGGGAGGAAGTGCTTGCCCTAATTAATAAAGTATGGGAGAGTGGAAGTCTCCCTAAAGAATGGAAACATGCGATAATTATACCAATTACGAAACCGGGAAAGCAACCAGATAACCCAGCTCCTATAGACCAATATCTTTGACCTCTGTATTATGCAAGATTATGGAACGTATGATAACAGATACTTGTGGATAAACTGGAAATGAGAGGCTTTTTTGTGACTCAGCAGAGTGGATTCAGGCAGGGACGGTCAACATTGGATGCTGTATTATGTTTGGACATGGACATAAAGAAGGCTTTTGCACATAAAGAAGCAGTTGTAGCACCTTGAAAAAGCATATGACATGCTTTGGAGGGAAGGGCTATTGATTGCACTTTATGATGCTGGAATCAGATGGAGAATGTTTAACTGGATCAAGCATTTTTTATGTAACCGGTCAATTCAAGTGAGGATTGGAAATGTGCTATCGGATGAATTTGAGGTGGAGAATGGAACCCCACAAGGAAGCGTGATAAGTCCGATTCTTTTTAATAGTTTAGTCAATGGCATGTTTAGTAGAGTGGGGAAAGGATTTGGTGTATCACTATTTGCAGATGATGGGGCTATATGGAAACGAGGGAGGAACCTCCCCTTACATGTTTAGTCAAATTCAAGGTGCTTTAGAGAAGGTGACTGAGTGGGCTAACGATTGGGGTTTTAAAATCTCTTTGGACAAAACTAAATATATGGTGTTTGGATATAAGAAAAGTATGCCGACACAGCAAATACAACTGTACAAAAATAATCTTGAAAAAGTCAAGTATTTTTAATTTCTAGGAATGTGGTTAGATGAGAGGATGACAGGGAAAAAACATATTGAAATGGTGTGGGAAAATAATTAATGTCCTTAGATGTGTGGCTGAATCTGACTGGGGGGCTGATAGAGAATCAATGATGATGATATACAGAGCAATGATAAGATCAACTATTGACTATGGATGTATGATGTATGGCTCAGCAGCTTCTTCAGTGATCAGTAAACTTGACATAATCCAAGCATAAGATAGTCCTTTATTCATCCCGCAGTGGGGAAATTTCCAGTGTTACAGCAGCAAGACAATAAAGATAAGGATAATAAATAATAAACATGCATTACCAAAATGTAATAGAATATATAAAGTACAATATATAAAGATATTAACACTGACTATAAAAATAGGTTTAAAAATAGAATGTAGAATGTACATTACAACCGGTCTGCAGAATATACACAGTATGCACATGGTACTTACAGTGTAAGGAAACAAGGCTGAGCTATTAAATAAGGATATTAAATAAGGATATGGATATTGCACTGATGAGAAAACTACAGTATAAAAAATTTGACAGTATGAAAAATGACAATATATTGCACTTAAAAAAATTTACATTATGAAAAAATATATACAGTATATTACACCAATGAAAAACTAACAGTATATTGCACATGGAGAGTGGAGAGTGTGTGTGTGTGGTCTACTTAGAGCAGTACTTGTTGTACAGTCTAACAGCTGCAGGGAGGAACGCCCTGCGATAATGCTCCTTCAGACATTTTGGATGTTTTAGTCTGTGACTGAAGGAGCTGCCCAGTGCTGCGATGGTGTTCTGCAGGGGGTGGGAGAGATTGTCCATCAGAGATGATAGCTTGGTAGCCATTCTCCTCTCTCCCACCACCTCCACTGGTTCCAAGCCCTAAGAGTGTGTTGTGGAGCATTCAGAACAACTCCAATATCAGCATTATTAATAGAAATGGGCGAGATGCCACTAGAACTCAGGAGATATAAACTTGGGTTGAGATATTTAATGAAGCTCCAAGGACAAAATGAAATGTTACCAACAAAAAGCCTTCTGAGCGAACATTGGGAGTTTAGGGGAATATCAAGAAAGATCAAAACGAATAATGCAGAAAAGCTCAAATCTATCGCACAGGAAATTGGAATTATGGGGATTGATGTAGGTCCTCCAGTATGTCGCCCAGTGGTGTCACCATGGCTGTCACCCGGAACCCATTGTTGACCTAAAATTGATGACTAAAAGCAATCAAGGATGTCAGAAGGTATAGTAAAGGAGGTAATAGTCTGGCAGCAACTTAAATGGGGAAACCACCTACACATTTACACAGATGGGTCAAAGGATCATGAGAGTGGGAAAGTTGCAGTTGGGATTAGCATACCTGATATCGGATACAAAATAGGATACAGAGTTTCAGACCATATGTCAGTCTTCACAGCAGAAATGGTGGCAGTATTGGTGGCATTTAAATGGGAGGACAATAAACAGGGACAGTCAATCATATGCAGTGTCTCAGCAGCAACATTAATGACAATAAAAGAAGGTAAATCCAGACCTGATTTAGTTGTAGAAATCTTACAGTCTTTGTACAGAATTCACAAGGTAGGGTGTGAGGTGGGGTTTCTCTGGGTTCCAGCACATATGGGTGTGAAAGGGAATGAGGAGGCGGATGAGATGGCAAAGAAGGCAGTAAAAGGGGAAAGAGTGCAAATTCACTTGCAATATGGGGCGCCAGAGTACTCAGAGGAAATTACCAGGTCTCTAAAAAAGAAATGGCAAAAAATCTTGGAAAAAGAAGAGGAAGGGAAGAGCTTACTTTTCGGTGCAGGAAAATGTTATCAAAGACAAGGGCATTTTTAGGTGTAATAGAAAAGACTCTATGGTGCTCTCGAGATTGAGGCTTGGACACTGTGGGTTGAGGGGTGGGCTGGCTCTGATTGGTAAGCATCCTGATGGTAAATGTGACTGTGGAGATAGGGAGCCAGTGAAACATGTACTTCTCCAATGTAAATTACACTCCAGTCAAAGACAGTCTCTCTTCAGGAAACTTGGAGCAGATGGAGAAACTGTTTTTAATATGCACACACTCTTAAATCTTGATTCTCTGGCAAAGACAGTTAAACTGATGGAATATCTTCACAAAACAGGAATATACAATAGGATTTGATACGTTTCTTGTAGGACCTATTAACGAACAGTAGGGGCAGCAATACGCCATCATTGCGTCTAGCACAGCTGGAGATTATTCACTTGATGAGAGTGTGTGGCAGAGGAGCAGCAGGGCAGACATGGACATTCACAGACAGGGGTTTGAGGACATGTCAGGTTTTTGGATAAATTCCACTTAAATTGTTCCACTGCAGTACAGAAATACAGAATATTTTCACTTTGTAACAGGGTGTAAAGGCAGTGTTGTCATGTAACTGTGAGGGCACTCAATCTTCTGGCTCTGTGAGAGTGGTGGGAGAATCAACTCACTGCAGTCAGGTGTGTGTGGCACCGATTGGCGTTGATTCAGCCCAGGTGTGGGGAGTGTTCATATACCCTGAGTCTCCAGTGCTCTGTGCTGACTCAGTGTCTCACCTTCAGAGATAGTGAGAGCTTCTCCCTGTGACTTCTTAAGTTGTTGGTGTATCTGTGAACACCAACTCAGAACTTTGTGCGTGTTTGATGTCAATTGCATGTTTCCCAGTGTGGAACGTGTGGTGCTGGAGAGTTTGTTTTGACTTGACTTGAAATTAATTCTTAAGAGTACAGTATGTCAAACTATTGCTCAGCTTACATTGTAAAAATCCACCTTTTAACTTCAGTTGTGTTCATTTAAATGCACAAGGGGTTCTTTTCAATGAATAATGACATTTGCACAGTCAGATTAGTCGTGAGATCAAGTTTTGGAGGTTAGTGCTTCTGATAGTAAACCAAATTATAGAATTGTCAACTAAATCTCTGTCTTTGCTCAACCAACAGTAGAGACAAGTTGTGCACAGCAGCACCAGGTAGTCTAGCCTATTCAATAAATGTCATGTCCCATGCAACCTTAACATTCCTTCAAAATGCATATTTACAATAACAAATACATTAATGTGGCACTGGCAGTGTCACACAATGGTAAAATAAAAAAGTATTATTCTGACACAAAAATGTAGGAGAGCCTATATTATGCAAACCTAGAGTAAGAGACAAAAATAGTTGCAGAACAGATAATTATTTCAAACTCTTTATTCTCTAAATGCCCAATAATGGTTTGTTTCGGCAAAGAACAAATAGAGACATCATGGATGAACATTTTCAACAACAAATACAGCCTAACACACACACAATGGAACTGGAGTGGATAATAAAGTGGAACCGTAAACTTTAACAATGTTCTAGACCTAAAACCGGCCATGGCTCACATTTAACACACTTATAGCCAAACAATAACCCATGTAAAAATTTACATTTAAACTAGGGTTAAAATTGATTTTAAATTGACCATGGCTAATATGCTTAATCAGAAGCCAGGCCATCATCCACTTGCTATTTTTTTGCTGAATAGCTCCCTAAGTCTAAAAGCAAGACCACGCAAGGAGTAGCTGTGCAGCATAAGTCAAATGGAATTCAAATGAAGTTCTCTGATGACAACCCCCGCCATATAGCAGTAGTTTTGTTACGATCTCACCTGCACCTTCTCCTCAAATTTTATTATTAGTGTTGTTTTTGTTTTGCTGCTGTCCTTCCTTCCCTGCTCTGACTCTGCAGGGGGCGTGGCTGACCCAGTTCCTCCAAGACACCGGTGATCAACTACACCTGCGCGGCTCCGCCTCACCTGCTCCAGATGAGTAATCAGTGGGGCTTGAAGGCGGAGCCTTTCCTCCTCACCGGTGTCAGATCGTTTTCAATCCTACTGGGTAAAGACATGCTGCTAGCTATCTCGCTGTACTTACCCTAAAAAGATACTTACCTGTTCGTCTCCGCTCCAGGTCGTCACGTCTCCTGCTGGTCGTCAACTTTTTGGCTGTTCCGG
This sequence comes from Microchirus variegatus, assembly GCF_963457635.1. Classification (NCBI taxonomy): domain Eukaryota; kingdom Metazoa; phylum Chordata; class Actinopteri; order Pleuronectiformes; family Soleidae; genus Microchirus; species Microchirus variegatus. The sequence goes on from NC_139810.1 coordinate 15,203,094, forward strand.
TCTCCCTACACTCCTGGGATCTCCTGTGCCACGTTCGTGAGCTGTTTTCCACTCTGGATCATCGCCGAGTCACCCCCGCAGTAGCTGCAAGGACATTTTTTCCACCTATCTCTCTCTATCTATCCCCTATCACTTCCCACTTTTGGGAAGTCGTTTTTTGTTATACGTTTTGTCAATAAATTTATATTTGTTTTGAAATAGTCACTTCCGTCTCCGTCTGCTTTCGGGTCCACGCCACTAATCATAACAAGTTTGGCTATTATGTCTGTGAAATGTGAGCCATGGCCTGTTTTAGGTGTAGAACATTGCTAAAATCCACTTTATTTTTCTCCAGTTCTAATGTGTGATCAGTGTGTTAAGCTGGATTGTTTTGCACTTAGTTGCTTAAATACTTAATTAAATGAAGATAAGCCAATTATTTGTATTACTTTTGAGTAAAAAAAAAACATTATTTGGAGTCAATGGTGACGCGAAAATTTAAAAGGGAAGTGAAGTGTCTTATGCATTTTAACACAGCAAATATTTCGCTATAAGTCTGTGGGTTCACATACTCTGTGACTGTGGTTTACAATGGCCTACAATTAAGTTTTAGGACGGAAGTCTGCAGATTTTATCTGAGCATTGCCTGTTCAGATGGATCATCGGTTGACCATCTGTTGAATTAGCTGTTGGAATGCTGTGGGCTAACGAGCATGCTAGAAGGCTCAACGAGAATTTGTGTGGTAGCAGGCTGCGTTGTGATGATGGTGCAGAAAACTCCGTCTAAATTTGTTTTGTTTTGAGTTGTTTTTTTATGTTGAGGAAAACGTGTGAAATGAATGAAGAGTTTAAAGTAGAAGTTAGAGAGAATTATGAGTAGTAGATGAGTAGATAATGAGTAGCGTAAGCCAGACTAAATGGCCATATGAGAGGAATGAAAATTCCAATATGTGTGAATTAGAGGGCCCGCAAAAATTATTTTTTGATTAAAGAGAATAGGAAATTAGGGAAATTTTGGTTAGTAATTTGGCAAAAGAGCTAATGAGTAACTAACGGTAAAGCTGGTAAACGGTGCAAGATCTCGAAGAAGGGCCCCAATCTTCTTGAACTGTAAGGCATGGTATTCACCTATACTTTTGTGAAAGTTGAGCGCAAATTCGGTAGGGAAATCTAAATTGTAGGGAAATTTAAGTGATAAAAGAAGAATGGCTGCTGTTGACCCAGACTATTTTAGTACTGCTAGAGGAATTAAGTACCTATAAGTCAGGTGGAGTGGCAGGCAACAGTAGCTCAAAAGAATAATGAGTAGCGTGGACTAGACTATTTGTGCACTGCTCGAGGAATCGAGTACCTGTAAGTCAGGTCAAGTAGTGGAAAGCGTGAACATTGATTCAGGAAGAAGAAGAAGAGTGAAATCCAGTGCACGGGTTTATTTAACCAAAGAAGTGAAACTGCAGATGAAAAGAAATGAAAATTTGAGATTAGCGTGCACTCATGGTAAAGAAGTCAATCAAAGGATATATAATTGTAAAGAAGCGCCGTTGCCATGCGGTTTGGAGACAGGTACGGGCCTCCCCGGAACAATCTTCCCTCCAGACCCAGAAGCAGGCCAACCGCCATCGCATCCCGGCTCCAGACTACCAGCCCGGCCAGAAGGTCTGGCTTTCCTCCAAGGACCTCCCCCTTCAGGTCGAATCGAGGAAGTTGGCTGAAGATATTTTTATGAAATATCCCTTTAAACTCTTACATGGGTGGAGAATTGGTGAGACCCACTAATATTGAATTGGGATTAATTACCCTAAATACACCTATTTCATAGAATAAAAGATTACTCAGGTTACAATGCAGAGAGGCCTGGTTAGCTTATTGATGTTGCTTTACTGTTATTTTGACCATGAAATTCCTCAGAGAAGAAATCCACACCGAATTGTAACTTTGAGTACTTACTCCCAAGCCACAGAAAAACACAGCTCAGTAGCCTCCTCCAAACCGGCTCACCCAAACAGCAAGGTGTAGTGTTTTGTCGGTCATGACTGATTCTAATCATTTGAGTGAACGAACTGGCTGGGATCACTTCATGAACTGTACAACAGCTCAGCAGCGATCGTGGTGGCCGGGAGTGGAACTGCCGCGTTCTGTGAATCACTCGTGAAGTCGTTCGCCGACGCCGCCACTCACTCGTGAATCTTCGGCAAACGACACCAGCCAACGTGCGCCGAGTGGGGAGGGAGTGACTAGTAAGAAGAACTGTCTGCCATGCTGCTGTGATTCGTTCGCACTGTCAGTCACTGACTCAGTCATGATTTGCGAACGAACTGAGACAGAGAGAACTGGTGAACTGTGGCTGGACATGAATCTCGTTCGCGATGTCACTCACTCACTGACCCGCGCACGTACTGACACACACTGAACTGTGGCTGTGGACGTGAATCTCGTTCGCATCACGTACGAACTGACACACAGAGAACTGGTGAACTGTGGCTGAGGAATGAACTGACACACAGAGAACTGGAGCACTGTGGCTGAGGACATGAATCTCGTTCGTGCTGTCACTCACTCACTGACCTGCGGTGCGAACATACTGCACTCAGGGAGGACGTGAGTCACGTAGCAGGGCACTGGGCTCTTGCTAAGCACTGAACGATTCGGTGAAAAAATCTTTTTAATGAACGGATTCTAGTGATTCACTCAAATGAACTGCCGATCCCATCCCTAGCAAGGTGACGAAAGTAATCCTCAGCCTTTATCTTCGCTCCTGCTCCACTCCACCGCCATGCAGCATCCGTCTCCTCGTGGCACAACCCCAACCAAATCCAGCGTCGTCTCCGTCTCCTTTCCTCACGATAGACAATGGCTGCCGTCAACAGCTAGCGATGTGGCAACGTCCCTCACAATCTCGATTTATCGGCGCTAACTCCCTCACACTGTCCCGCACACACGTTTCACTTCTTCACAAGAAAACAAAAAAAATAGAAACCCCAACAGAGACGCCCAGGCGTAAAACAATATACCCTTCTTTTCTCTCTAGTTAGCTTTAGCATTCTATCGCAACGTGTCGCTTTTTTCTTCTCCCCTTTCATCCGTTACCCTGGATTTCGACTGGACGCGGAACGGCAGCGGCGCGGTTCTGCTTCGTCCTCTCCTCAGCGTCAATCCCCACCGGGCGCGTTACGGCAACGGCGCGGAGCCTTGGGAGCCGGCGGTATTCACGGAAGATCGCGCGATAATCTCGAACGGACGCGAGTTCGCGAGATCCATCGATAGACTGTGTGTATAAAGTAGACAACAACAACACAGCTTCTTTTCATTCTCCGACGTGGAAGAACTGTTGATCTGGTGTCATAAATGATTTTATGTTTCTCCACTTCAACAATCAGTCTCTCGTCGTACATTATGACTCTCCGAGACGCTCTGATTAATTGACTGTTTACCTGGCAGCAGCGGTGACGACGTAATGTTGATGTGAAGTTGTGACGGGCGATATTACCTTCGTATTGTGTTTTATTTTGAAAGGGGGGCGGAAATGTTTTACTTTGATTCTGTGTCGCTTTTCCTGTCTGGTGCGATCTGTTTCGTTGAAATTTACGAGGTTCAGCAGCGGCAACGGAAAAAATAGCCGCTTCTGGGCCGCTGTTGAGACGCTCTGCAGCGCGGCCGGTGGGAATGCTCTCATTGATTAGAATGGAAGCGATTTGCAACGGCGACCGCGCCGCTGCAGTTCCGCGGCCGTTCCGCGTCCAGTGCAAATCCAGGGTTAGGTCAACTCTATACCACAAAAAATAACTGACACCTGTCTAAACAAATCACAGTGTACACAACGATACTGATACGTTCAAAGACAGTGGGGAGTATGGGATATTTTGACATCTAACCTTTGATATCATGGAAGCAGATAAACAACTCATATTAACCAGTTTCACAACTTGAACATTATATGAAAATCCATTCCAACAATTAAAAGGGTGCTACACTAACATTGTTGATGTTTGTATCGCTCAGGGTTTAACTACAGGTTAAATTTCACGCAAATCAGACAATCGGACTGTTTTGTGTAAGAGAGTATTGTAAGATGCATTTAGCAACACATCTAAAGATCCAATTCTGCACTTTTCTTTACACTTAATGAATAATTTGACTGCACTATCTTGTCATATGTTTGTTGTATGTATCTGGTAAAGGTTGTGAAAGCTCTTGATCCTTGGTCAGTTAATAAATACTTGACTTAATATGCTGCCCCTGTCTTTATGTGGTTGCTGGACACATCTTGTGTCCTGTTGAGCTATTTTACATCATGCAACTTTAGATTCATGTAAATAATATTTGTTTATAAAGTTGCTATCTAGTGGACACAAGAAGGACTGTTAATCATCAATAACAAATTGATACTGTCTTGCTTTATGCACCTATTGAATGGGTCACCTTAATCATTATCAGAAAAAAATTGCCCCAACCCCCTGAAATTTTCTTCAGGAGCCGCCACTGGTAAGCAGTAACATTGAACCAGTTATGACATTGGCATTTTGAGTTTCAAAATAAATGTCCACTTCTGATCAATGCTTCTTGATCCTGTCTCGTCAAAACTACCAGCCTTCTGTCTTACCACTTATCCCTCCGATCTCCGTTTCCTGCTCTCACTTATCAGCCCAACACCCCCCCACTAACAGGACTGAACCTTTAGGGTGTTTCTTACAACATGTTACTGCATCCTTGTGATCTGTTAAACCCACAGAGTCATTAGAAACTGTCTGTGTGACTGTGTTGCATTTAGGTCCTACTCCATGACCCTGACAGTCTAACTGGCTTCAGTGAATCATGGCTGTCAATGATTGGTACAGATCTACCAGGAAGTCGAGGGGCAAAAAAATAAAGACAATAGATACTTAGAACTCAGAAGCACCTATTGGATCTCAAAGATATGTCGTGTTGTTCATCTAAAAATGTGAGACACTGTTCAAATCCTGAGGCTGTTTTTATATTTGCAAATAAATTATTATTAAGTACCTGGCAGTATTTAGTATTATACAATTTAGAACAAAGATCCACAGTGACGTGTCACTCTTTTACAATGGCCCACGACGGTGGATCAGACTTCCTGAAGACCTGAGTGCAGAGCGTTGATACTTTTAAAAACTCTCTCCTAACCTAAGTGAGACCTACCTAACTTTAAACTGTAGAAACAGTAAAAAAAATGCCACTGAATAATAATAAAAAAAAAATCATGTTCAAATTAAGCAAATTGCTAATGGTGCAATTTTGAAAATACAGATGTATGTATGATGATGTATGTACAAATGTATCAAAGCATAAACACTGCAACTCCACAGAGACATGGGTATATACCTTTTTCATTTTCATTGCTGTGCTTTGTTAATGTGTACATGGATAAAATGTTCCTACTGTATGTAATAATATGATCATTTATTTGAAAATGAAACATATACATGAAATACAAACAAAAAATAGCACCCAACACTGTTGCGGAGATTTGATTATTAGGTGAGTCGACCAAAGATGGAGTTTCCTGGAGTCAGAGATGAGTTAAGTTGAAAAGCTTTATTGGAAGCAGCTCAGATCTGAGGAGAACTGAGACAATGCCGAACATCAAACAAGTATGTTAACAGTTGGGCATCCTCTGTCAGTCTGCCTGTGAGTCCCAGAGTTAGGATACTTAAAGGTGCTTCTTCTGCTGATACATGGAGCTGACCTTGGGGAGGACTGCGCAGTAGCGTCAGTCCTCTGCCCCAATCCGGTCAGGCTCGGCGAAAACATGAAGAGACGAATTCTGTAGACAACAGTGCTATACCGAGGTCAATGTGACAACAACAGTTTCAGTAGGCGCTGTCCTGAAGTGTTTAGGCTTGTGCTTAGAGTGGGAGCTGATAACTTTAGAGAAGGCCGAATAATATTTTTCACTTACATGTTGTACAGGATGTTTGCTGTTGGCCTTTCCTTCAGCAGATGTCCATGGTTGTGTCCTGCTCTGTACTGGGGTAGGAGGAGGATGGTAATGCTGGCCAGCCGGTAGCATCAGAGATCTCTGGGTGGACAGTTCTGGGGGACATATTTCTTCTTTGGCTTTTTCTCCGGGAGTGTTCAAGGGAGGGCCTACATTTGAATATTTACTGCGAAGATCACAGCCCTTCTGTTTCTTTGCAGTCTTATTGGTGCTAATTGGCTGTCTGTTATCATTCTCTTGTGCGCTCATTTGTATGAAAGGAAGAGTGGTTTGATTTCCACACAGTTCATTAATCTCCACATTTACCTCTAACCTTTGGATTTTTGTTTCAAACAAAGTGATCTTCTGTACAAGTTTATGGAAATCATCAGTGGAGAAGGGTGGCATCCTGTTGCTACTTAGCCTCGGCTATGTACACTTACTGTAGTGTAGGCTTGAGCTGATGCTAGGCCTCACTCATGCAGTCATGAAGAAGCTGTAAAAACTTTTGAAAATGGCTTTGGTCAACTTAATCCACAATCTCCAGATGATATATTGGTATCCAGGACCAGTATTCCATAAAAGGGAGTGAAAAAAAAAAGAACGTAAAGAAGGCAAAGCGGAGAGCAGCTGCACAGCAAAGCACAACATAATACCCGGGATGTAACCGAACTGGTGCCCGGAGCAGGAGGATCTGCTGTTCAGGAGAACCGCTGTTTACGTAACCAAACCGGGTTTTTTCAGAGGTCACACTGAGCCTGTGATTAAAATAAAACACAGCATTCTCAGCAATGGCTGAACTGTTTGTTTTCGAAACTTCAGGGCTTCATAAACAAGATAATGACGCAGATACACACTAAAAAACAGCGTTAATTGGAACTTCCAGTCTGGGTCCGCTTTAAAACAATGATATATATAACAGCATTATCAATAATGCTGTGTAAATAGACCAAGCAAAGTCTGATATACAAACTTTTCACAGGAGGCAGATTTATAAGATGATTTGATCTCTCATTATCCTCCTCTTCCTCACATAATTCACACACAGTGTGTTTACATGCACAGTTTAATGGAGCTAATGTTACATTTCCTTTTAAAGGAAACGTCTATGGTTAGGTTTGGACTTGAAAGCAGACAGGACACAAGGAGTGGCATTATGTGGCACTCTGTGGCAGGCTCTGGCATTCTGTGGCACTCTGTGGCAGGCTCTGGCATTCTGTGGCAGGCTTTGTCACTGAAGAGCAAATGTTATGTTCAAATATTTTCATAATTGTATTTTGTATTAGTAATATTTCCAACACTGTCAGTGTCCATTGTCACTCTGTCACTGCTTAAGGTAACAAAGGATAAGAATAATATAAACACAGGGAAATATTAAATATAAGAATAGTACAATATGTACAATATTTTACATTCACATTTACGCTATGGAACAGATATTAATGTATATTTAGATAATATTAAGAAGTACAAAACATCATGAAAGAAATCATGAAAAACTTTGTACACTAAAATAAGTAGTTGATTTTTCCCTAATACTTTTATTTTGTATTCATTATGATCCATGGAGGAAGTGACTGTCGTAACAACAAATGTGGCCCCGCCTTTATTGGCAGCGAGTCAAGGGAGTGTTTCTGAACACCGAGCGGATGTCAGTAAATGCCACGGAAAGGCCAGAAGTTGTCCCAGGCCGTCACGGACTGCCAGTGAGGTGCCACTACCTGCCAATGCCACTGGGAGGATCTCGCTCTCTCTCTGAGCCAGAGAATACCAGAATCTTCACGGCGATCGTCAGAGTTCGTGTTGGGGTCCAGACTTGGAACAGACTCACTCGTAGTTGATGAAGAGAGGCTGGTGTGGTCCAGGAGACAAAGACGACGCTGGAGAGGAGCAGCGTCACCATGAGTGCAGACGAGAGGAGACGAAGGCGAGGAAGGCGGAAGAAGTCCCAGGAGTGCTGCTTCCGTGCACTCCTGGGACTGAGCAGGTAAGTCTTCCAGGGAGTCAAGGTTTCTATTCAGCAAATAAAGAGAGTGCGTGACTATACTGGCTGGTGAGCGGGCGGCTCCGGCGCAGGTGGAGGCGATCACCAGTGCCATTCTGGAAGTAGGTCAACCACGCCTCCTGCAGAGAGAGAGCACAGAGAACACAGAGCAGCAGGGAAACAACAATAATACTGCTGGAAGGTGCAGTGAGTGTGGATCGTGACAGCTAGGCCATCAGCATGAGTCGGGATCACAAGTTTAGTCCATGATAGACGGTCTGCAGCCAGTGCAGCAATAGTGTCAGGTCTCAGGTCACCTTCCGTGTAACCCAACAGGTTCTGGACAGGTCAGGTAGTTTTCCCTCTGACATCCTGGGCGCCTTCTGCCGTGGGATGGGACGTAAAGCGTCTCTACGGGCATCCTAAGGGTGTGTCCAATGAAGCGCAATTCACTAGAAAATAATTATTTATATCAAAGCATTTTACTGCTTTCTCTTCCCCATCTCTTGCCGCTCCTGTCAGGGCTCGCGCACCGTGACGTTTCGGACTTTGCGCCCTATTGTTCCCCCGGTAACCACCGAAACGATGTTGTGATGACACGTGGGTATAGACAGACGTGTGCTGGATGTAGTTTTTGCCAGCACACTCCTGTCTATACCCGCTTATAGTCTGTCCAAGATCAGTTTGGACCACCACAAGATTATTTAAATTTTGAGGTCTGTGTTATCTTCATTTTTAAGGGTCAAATAGGTTTTGCGGCTCCAGATCAACCCCTGATATAGGAGCACAGACACACAGGTGACGTTGAAGATTCTGATCTTTGTATCGGTGGGGAATGATGGGCTTCTTCAGATCTTATGGAGTTTCCAAAATGCAGTTCATGCAAGTGCCCTTTGCCTGGTCAAATCATTCTTGCTGGATGCCATCATGTATCCAAGGTATTTAAAGTCTGTTGCATGTTTATTAGGCTGACCATACACTGACCATACAGGACAGTCACTTATCCCACCCTACAGTAATCAGAAACCACTGATTAGCCTAGTGAACTTGTGCCAAGAACAGAAGCTCCATCCAGCAGAGACCAGATTCACCCAACCTAGAAGACGCCTCTGGACCTGGATGCACCCAGGTGGCTCCACTCTTCAGCTCGACCACATCCTAATCAACGGCAAATGGGTGAACTTGTTACCGAACGGTAGAGCATACAACTCGGTAGAGCTGGATTCAGACCATCGTATCCTGACTATATTGCTACCACCACCAGTCTCCATACATCCAACGGGAAAACCATGAAGCCTTAGTTCAACTGGGGGAAGATAAGGGTAGCCCAAATTAGGGAAGAATTTCAGATAAAGTTTTCAAACAGATTCTAGGAGCTTAAATGAGACGAGGCCTCGACACCAATCACTGAGTATGCCCAGTGGGAGAAGACTGTAGCAGCAACAGCAGAAAAGGTGGTAGGAAAATATAAAACCTTGTGGAATGCCCAGCTGGGTGTCTGTTGACTTATTTTATTGTTGTTTGTGTTCCAGTGACCTGAAAGATGCTGAATTTGATTTTATATTGTAGATATTTTTCAATAATAAATGTTTTCCAAGATTCCAGTATTGTTTATTGCATAATATATGCTTTGCATGACCAAACTCTGACCAGCTTAACCAGCTATGGTGACCAGCTAGACCCCTGTGACCAGCTTAACCAGCAATGGTGACCAGCTAGACCACTGTGACCAGCTTAACCAGCAATGGTGACCAGCCAGCCCACTGTGACCAGCTTAACCAGCTAAAGTGTCCAAAACCCTTCTAAACCAGCAAACCATCCCAGCTTAGGCTGGTCAGGCTGGTCAATCTAAGCTGTTTTTTTCAGCAGGGTCCTTAGACTACATGTGTCAAACTCAAGGCCTGGGGGCCACATGTGGCCCGCCATGTCATTTTCAGTGACCCGCGAGTGATTACTTGGTCCTAAAAATCTGTGTTGAAATAGGTCTATGCTGCTTTAAGGCTCGCGTTGACCATAAACTGCATTTCCCGCCACTAGATCACAGTGTATCATTGTATATGCCTCATGCGACGAGTGAAATTGAGATTGAGACTGTGATCGCAACAGAATTTGTGGCAACAAAAAAGCCACAACCAAAAACGATGAGGCAGTGAAAGCTAGCTTTATTGTGGCTGAAGAAATCACCCGTGCTTCAATGTCTTTTTCTGAGGGTGTGTTTTTGAAGCAGTGCATGGCAAACCAATTATTCAGGGCAGTTCTGAAAATCCATCCATTTTCTACCGATTCATCCACCACAGGAGGGTCCCTGTGCCGATATTAGCACACATAGGGCGACAGGCAGGGTCATCCCCCGGACAGTTTGATCATCTTTGTAGTTTTCTGAAAATACAGAAAATAAATACCAGTGAGACACATAGCATTATAAAGTGAAGTTAAACTCATGAAACAACACATGAAACACTCGTTTGCTGTTTTACTGGTAATAATACTTATTTTGCTGTGCTATGCCTATCTCAGCTGACATAGGGTGATAGGCGGGGTACACCCTGGATAGTTTGCGAGTCCATCGCCGGGCCATGGTGATGACATGTAGAATAATAATAATAGTTGTGGCCTCAAAACTGGATCTGGATATTTAAATAGAGAGAGAGTGTCCGTCTGTGATCGAGTGTGTATTGATCCTGATTTATTAAGTTCACGTATGGCTGAGGGTTAGAAGCTGTTACTGAATCTGTTTGTGCGAGTTTTGAGGGACCTGTACTGTCTGCCAGAGGGCAGTAGGTGGAACAGATTGTATCCGGGGTGGGAATGGTCCTTCAGGATGTTGGCTGCTCGGCAGCGCAGCGAGAGCTACAGATATCATTAAGGCAGCCAGTGATTTTTTTGGGCAGTGTTAATGACCCTCTGATGGGCTGTCCCCCCTGCTGTAGTGCAGTGAGCATACCATGTGGTTATACAGTATGCCAGCACATTCTCGATGGAGCAGCAGTAGAAGTACAGCAGCAGCTTCTCCTCCAGGTTGTTTTTCCTGAGGATCCTCAGAAAGTAAAGTCGCTGCGGGGCCTTCTTGAATACTGTGGTGGTATTTGTAGTCCAGGAGAAATCCTCTGAGATGTCTGAATCTCTTTCCACACAGACCCCATTAATCAGCAGGGGATGGGGGCTGTGCTGTTTTTTTTTTTTTTTTTTTTTTTTAAAATCTATGATGAGTTCTATTGTTTTTGTGGTGTTCAGGATGAGGTTGTTATCTGAACACCACGCTGCCAGTCTTTGGACTTCCTCCCTGTAGGCTGCCTCATCTCCTCTTGAGATAAGTCCAACTAGTAGTGCCATCTGCAAACTTGACAATGGTGTTGATGGAGGGAGTGGGGGCACAGTCGTGGGTGTAGAGGGTGTAGAGTAGGGGGCTTATCACACAGCCCTGTGGGGAGCCAGTGCTGAGTGTGATGGGGTGGAGCGATGAGGGCCCAGTCTGACGGTCTCTGGGTGGTTAGATAGAAAGTCTTTGATTCAGAGGAAGATGGGTTGGGAGAGGCCTATAGGTCTGGGAGTTTGGTGACCAGTCTGCTGGGGATGATGGTATTGAAGGGAGAGCTGAAGACAATGAAGAGCATCCGCACATAGCTCCCCAAGTGTTCAAGGTGCAGTGTGGAGAGCAGTGGCGGTGGCATCCTGAGTTGACCTAGTTGCTCTGTAGGCAAACTGGTGTGGGTTGAAGGTGGGCGGGAGGCTGCTTTGATGTGCTGCTGGACCAGTCTCTCAAAACACTTCATGATGACTGGTGTGAGAGCGACTGGGTGGTAGTCATTAAGATCGCTGATGACAGGCTTTTTTGGCACTGGGATGATTGTGGCAGACTTCAGGTATGGTGGGATAAGGTGGGAAATACGGAGCGGCGCAGGAGAGTGACGTCACTGGCCGCTCGTCTTCTTCTGGCTCTGCTACACTCCCACACAAACGAGTGAAGGACCATCGCGGACAGACTCCTCTGTTAAATATTGACAGACATTTTCCTTTTTGGATTGTTAAGTAGTTTTAACTGATCTACAGTTGTGAAATACTTTTCTTCCTCCATCCTTGTGATCTGTTAAACCCACAGAATCATTAGAAACTGTCTGTGTGATTGTGTTGCATTTAGCTTCACTGGTTTCAGTGAATCATGGCTGTCAAAAATTGGTACAGATCTACCAGGAAGTTGAGGGGCAAAAAAATAAAGACGATAGATACTTAGAACTCAGAAGCACCTGTTGGATCTCAAAGAGATGTCGTGTTGTTCATCTAAAATGTGAGACACTGTTCAACTCCTGAGGCTGTTTTAACATTTGCAAATAAATTATTATTAAGTACTTGGCAGTATTTAGTATTACACAATTTAGAACAAAGATCCACAGTGATGTGTCACTCTTTTACAATGGCCCACGACTGTGGATCAGACTTCCTGAAGACCTGAGTGCAGTGTTGATACTTTTAAAAACTCACTCCTAACCTAAGTGAGACCTACCTAACTGTAAACTGTAGAAACAGTAAGAAAATGCAACTGGATCATAACTAAAATGGATCATGTTCAAATTAAGTCAATTGCAAACAGGCTTGTACAGAGACCAGCAGCAAGTCCACCAACTTCTTACTAAACTGCATTTTCTAGTTAGAGCTGCATATCATTTACATGTAAGCAATACAAATATCCCATTTAGCTGCCATCTCGTTAAATGGTCAGGTGAACGCCTTGGACACACAAAGTTCACAGAAACACGATGGCTTGAGGCAGTTCCTGAACAATAAATAGGGGTATGACAGCCCCAACCAGCATCAGGACCCAGGACAAGACAGGCTCTTCTGAAACCATGCTGCACATCAGACTCAGCACCGCTCTGCGTGAGTACACAGCTAGAAAAGCTACTTGTGACACTTTTTAAAGCTCTTACTGGTCTTGGTCCTTCTCTCTCTGATTTGCTTTGAAATAATGAGCCCTGGAGAACCATCAGGTCTTCTTGATGCCTTTTTCATGATTCCAAAATTTAGAACAAAGATCCACAGTGAGGTGTCACTCTTTTATAACAGCCCACGAGTGTCGAACAGAGTGTTGAAACTTTTAAAAGTTCACTCTAGAACTGCCTAACTGTAAACTGTCGACAATCATTTTAAATAAAATGCTAGGGCAGGAAAAATAGTGTGTATACCTTCTTCATTTTCATTTCTGAGCTTTGTGAATGTGTATGATGATGAACACAGAGGTCCATGTAATACAGATGTTGGAAGCAATTTATATTTAAAAACTCTCATTGACCCTGGACCTTTCAATGATTCTTATTTCTTTTCCAGTGCTGGCAACATCATGTGTGCTCTGGACAGCAGGTAAACATCTGAGGGTGTTTTCATTTCCTGCAACTCCAGATGCAGTTTGTACCTTGGATACACTTCATTTTGTTCTTTCATATCTTATTTAAATAGTGTCCATGAAGATGGTTACCATCTGTGAGGGCAGCGGTGTCCAGCGCCTCAGCTGTGGTATGACTGAACTTTCACAATCATTGTGTCTACATTAATTAGGCTGTCAGTGATTTAAAATAGAACTACTAATTTCCTATTTTAGCCAATGATTCTTCTGAAGTCTCCAGATTCCTCCCATTTCCTGTTTCAGCTCTGACAGAAACACAGACAGTGGAGTGATTAAAATCCATAACAGTCAGCCGTCATCATCTAAAGTTGGACACATGCTGTGCAAAGAGTAGAAGGAGGCAGTAATGCAACATTTAGAATACCAGCTGCTGGAAAACACCTACTAACTATTATGTTCTTGCTGTGTCACCAAAGTGGTTCGAACAGAACTTACCATACTCCTAAATTATTACTGAGCTGATATTATTTCTTGACAGAGCCCATTTTCAGAGGAGGCAACACATAACTAATGTAACATAATTATAATTTCTCGAGTTCTTCTGATTGCAATGAACTTCAATTGATTTCTTGATGAAAACACTTCTTTATGAGGTCCTGGTCCTTATTTTCTCCTCTTGTGTGATAACAGACTCTGGGTCGATCGGAGTGCACACAGCACTGTACGGACGTGCAGATGAGACCTGCAGTGAGGGAAAACCTCTACAACAGTTTGCCAACACAGAATGCCCTCATGAGGGCTCAATAGTCGCCATCGATACGAGGTATACATTATGTTTATATCAACCAAATCACTCATGTGTTTCTCATCCCTGCAACCAGCGACACAAAACCATCCATTCACCCGCCGTCTATCATTTTATCCTCCACATGAGGATCATGGGGCTACTGGAGCCAATCCCAGCTGACATAGGGTGAAAGGCAGGGTCACACCCTGGACAGGTCGCCAGTCCATCACAGAGTATACATATAGAGACAAATAATCATTCACTCACACACACAAAAAAGCACCACTTTATTTAGTCATTATTAGTCACATTATCAGTCATTTAATAAAAGCGTGACGTTTCATTTAATTTTTTTGCAACCTATATATAAGTATATACATATATATATACACATATATATATACGTATATACAATTTCTCTATTTCATGTGATTTTGCTTGTTGTCATTCTAAAAGGTGTAATCACAAGAAGGAGTGCGAGATAAGCACAGATTATGTTCGTAACTCTGATCCCTGCAATGCAATGCACAAACATCTGCAGATCCAATACAACTGTTTCCCAGGTCAGTCACACTCCTGCCATCAAAAGCTGTAGATGCAAATGTGTAGTGATGTTGTTGTCTAACAGGATTTCTGTTACTTTGACAGAGCGTGTCCATGCATGTGAGGGTTCTTCAGTACATGTGAACTGTGGTAAGATAGCGGTGTCCTTGTTAGGTTCATTTAATCAAAAGCAGTTATATTTTCAACATATCTGACCTTATTTTGTTCCTGTTTTTCCTTTTTGTCAGATGAAGGACGATTAATATCTGTGCATTTAGGTATCTATGGACGTCTTGAGAAGGCAATCTGCTCTTCCAATCGACCTGAACCTCAAATTTCAAACATCTGCTACAACATGACATCGAATGACATTGTTTCTGAAAGGTAACCGATATAATTTAATGAAAATAAATGAATTCCAAGCCCCACATTATGTCCAAAAATGTACACCACCATGTGGTTGTATGCCTCTGCTGACCAATGCAGTTTCAGTGTGTCATGTTTGACCACCTAAATCTAAGCAGTTAATCTGTCAATCAGTTTTAGCCGAATTTGTAAGGATTCTCTCACAGCACAGATATTGGTCCTTTGTCCCAGTTAGGTTAGGTTCAACAAAGATATAATGAGGAAGACAAATTATGGGTGCCAGGGCTACACAGAGTTACAGCTGCCCTTTTCCTGAGTTTGTTAGGCTTGTGCTTTTAGGAATGTGAGTTGCTAATTTAAAGAAGGCTGAATAATACGTTTTTCTCTTACATTTACACTCTTGTTACTCTGCATTTACAGATGTAATGGGAAAAACAGCTGTACTGTCGAAGCAACAAACTCTGTGTTTGGAGATCCCTGTGTTGGCACCTACAAGTACCTGGAGATAAATTATTTTTGTGTTCGTAAGTACCTGTGTCTGATATGTAATTCAACAGAAAAAAAGAACTGTGTGGAAAGAGAAGACAGAATAATTTGTTTTTTCTTTTGCAGATCCTCAGTGATTATTGTGCCAACGTGATCGTCTTGTCACAATAAACATACAGTGAACATAATATGTCTGTTTGTGATTTTGTCCATTGGTGACTGATTATATGAGAATACATACTGTATATAAGATATATAACATACATTAGAAACTCATGATGGTCATTCATGGGCAGTTTGGCCTGTCAGTCTGTCAGATGCATGACTCTTACCACTGACATCTCCATTCAGGGTTATTGTTATAAACCCTAACCCTCGCCCACAGGCACTAAACAACCTATACAACAAATATTATGGGAGTGAATGAGCTAAAAAAATCCTTGATTTTTAAGAAATGTAGCAGTTAAATGCTGTTTGGATTGTTGATGACCAGGTGCAGAATATTCATACATTTATTGATTAAATGACAAAAACACTTCATCTCAGAAAGAAAAAACATTCTCATGAGTCCATCGCAGAGGCAGAGAAGTGGCAAAACTAAGAAAAATATCAGATAAGCAGAGGAGAAGGATGGTGAGAACAGTCACAGTCAACCCACAGACCAGCTCCAAAGACCTACAACATCATCTTGCTGCAGATGGTGTCACTGTGCATCGTACAACTATTCAGTGCACTTTACACAAGGAGATGCTGTATGGAAGAGTAATGCAGAAAAAGGCTTTTCTCTGCCCCAACCACAAACAGAGTCGCTTGAGATATTCTAAAGCACATTTGGACAAGCCAGCTTCATTTTGGAATAAGGTGCTGTGGACTGATGAAACTGAAATAGAGTTATTTGGGCAAAACAAGGGGCGTTATGCATGGCGGAAAAAGAACAGAGCATTCCAAGAAAAACACTTGCTACCTACAGTAAAATGTGGTGGCGGTCCCATCATGCTGTGGGGCTGTGTCCAGTGCAGCGACTGGGAATCTTGTTAAAGTTGAGGGTCGAATTGATTCCGCTCAATATCAGCAGATTCTGGAGAACTATGTCCAGGAATCAGTGACAAAGTTGAAGTTGTGCTGGGGCTGGTTCTTTTTCAACATTCGTTCGGTATCTCACTATGGGACACGCCCCTACGCGCTTGTCCCCAGAAGCTCTTTTTCATTACGCCAGTCCTGACTGGCCGGAGGACGTGACGTCTGCCTCCGGAGGAGGGACTTCCTCCTGCTTATAATAGCCCGACGTCACGTCATATCTTCAGTTTAATACCTCTTCTCGCTCTCAGAAGCATCTCTCAGAAGGCAGTTGTAGCTACGGGATAGCATTGCAGTTCACAGAGTGAGCTAACAACTCGTTCGCCGAACGCTACCTTACACTACATCGCTGACTGAGTGTAGCTGGGCTGTCACCAAACAGTAGCTGCTGCAGCTTCGCATTTTTAATACGGAGCTTAATTGTTCTCTTCTCCTCACCATGGAGAAGGCAACGAATCCACCTAAGACGTGCGCGTGTGGTTGCAAGATAGCCGGAGCGGACACCCATGCCACTTGCTCTGCGTGCCTCGGGCTGCAACACGCCCGAGACGCCCTAGCATCTCCGGTTGCCTGTGAGCACTGCGCCCGTCTTTCAACTAAGACCCGCCGGCGCCGACTAGCGCGCCAAGCTAGTCTGTCGACCACGGATCCTATGGTGGGGGTATCCATTCCCCCGCCACAGGAGTTAACGGAGAGCACCCAGGGAAACACCATCCCGGCGGGAGCCAGCTGGGATGACCAACTCGACGCTGCCGACCCCCTCTCCGATGCTGATGATCACGTTCCCGACATTTTTATGGGACAAGATGACAGCAACGATTGTGACTCTGAGATAGGAGACGAGTCCGTGAGTCTCGGATCTGATGACGACGAGCAGGGGACCGGTCTCTTTCTCCTTTCACCGGCTGCAAAGCCGACGCTCGGCGAAAGCACACGCAGCGGCTCCCCAAACCCGACTGACGGTGCGGACCTGCACGTAGTCTGTAGGAGGGCAGCTGCAAAGCTGGGCATTACGTGGCCAGAAGTCCCCATGGAGACCACCACGTCTCGTTATGAGGGAAAGCGGCTACCTAAAGCTAAATCAGCCTCTAAACAGCTGCTGCCGGCATTCCCCAAGTGCCTGGAGGAGGTGACGCGGTCGTGGAAAAACCCCCTTTCCACCAAAAACCCCATAAAGGGTGGCTCGGCGTTAGACTGGGTAGGCATGGAAGAAGATGGTTTCTCCCACCTGCCACCAGTCGAGCCCCTGCTGGCGTCTCACCTCCACCCCACACGGAAGTCCACCTTGACTCCAGTGGGCCCAGCCCTCCCCTCCAAAGCTGATTGTTTTCAGTCTTCGCTCACTGAAAAGGGGTACAAAGCTGTAGCCACGTCCGTGAGGGCGCTGAACGCGTCATCGCTGCTGCTGGCGTACCAAGCCGAGCTACAGGATGACATGTCAACCTCACCCACCCCGACTGTATGGGACGAGCTGTGCTTGGTCACGGACCTCTGCCTCCGCCTACACAGATGTGCTGTCCAAGCCTCCGGGAGAGCTATGGCTCTTATGGTCGCCCAGGAGAGAGCCAGGTGGCTGAACCTGTCTAGCCTCTCCCCAAAGGAGAAAACACACCTCCTCGACGTTCCTGTGGACCCGAAAGGCTTATTCGGCCAAGCGGTGGCCACGATGCAGAAACGCTGCGAGGAGAAGAAAAGGGAAGGTGAAGCGCTTCAGGTGTGTCTCCCCAGGAAAGTGCAACCGCCCCCTCCTCCTGCACCCCAGCACGCATTCTCCCGTGCCGTGACTCGCCCAGCTTTTCGCACCCCTAAGCCTCAACCACAACCCCAGCCGGCCGGCCGAGGTTGGGGCAAGCGACCAGAGCTCAAAGGTGCGTGGGCATGTTCCAGGCCCTACAAGAGGCGTGCAGAGGCCATGTCGGCGCTCGCCGTTCACGTCCAGGCGAAGAGGGAAAAGGTCGGACCTGCACAGAGTTCAGTGGGACCACAGCAGCGTCGATCACGCACACACCAGTGCACAAGCACACACCAGTGTTTTTTTCCCATACCAAAATGTTCAATAAAAATGTTTGTAGGCACGCATCCAGGCCATGTACCAAGGGCGCAGCCACGAATGTTAGTAAAAAACATGAAAACAAACATGAAAAAAAGAACATTGACAAACGAACAGAACAGGCCTGTGCACATGAGCCCGCTAGAGGGAGCCATCGCTCCACGAGTGGGACAGCAGCCTGCTGGGATGGGTGTAATGTGCGCGGTGGCCACACAGCCCACCGCTCCCTCTCAGCCCAGTGCTGCAGGCAGGCCACGTTTGGGCCCGCTTACAAACCAAGCCCAACAGTGGCGTGCGTGCGGGGCATCAGACTGGGTAATAAAAACTGTAACCGGGGGCTACAGGCTCCAGTTTGCATCCACCCCACCCCGTTTCACAGGGGAAGTGCAGTCACAGGCTCAGGGGGAGAAAGCTCTCGTCTTGCAAAGAGAAATAATTTCTTTACAAAACAAAGGAGCTATTCGAGTTGTACCGCCAGAACAGAGCCAGAGCGGTTTCTACTCGAGATATTTCCTAGTCCCCAAAATGGAGGGGGTTTACGACCGATATTGGATCTGCGAACACTGAACCAGTACATGAGACAGTACACATTCAAGATGTTAACACACGCAGCTCTGATACGTTTCGTGCGTCCGAGCGATTGGTTCATATCCATCGATCTGAAGGACGCGTATTTTCACATCCCTATTTACCCACCGCACAGGAAGTATCTCAGATTTGCCTTTCAAGGCATCTGTTACGAATACCTGGTGCTCCCGTTCGGGCTCTCTCTGAGTCCGCGGGTGTTTGTAAAATGCACCGAGGCTGCAATAGCACCTCTAAGGGAGAAAGGAATGCGGCTGGCAACATACATAGACGACTGGCTTCTAGCGGCGGAGTCGCCCCAGCAACTTCAGGCACACACCAGACTGCTCACGTCGCATCTGATGTCCCTGGGGTTTAGAATAAACTGGGAAAAGAGTGTTTTGACACCAACTCAGAACATCTCTTTTATAGGTCTTTCTCTGAATTCAGTCACGTTCAAGGCATGTTTGTCGGCGGAAAGGGTGAAAGCCTTTCAGGCTTGTCTGGCACTTTTTTCGCTGAGGGACACTGCTAAAGTTCAGACTGTGTCTCCGGTTCTCGGGCTGATGGCATCGGCTTTGGTCGTAGTCCCATTCGGCCGCTTGCAGATGAAGCCGTTTCAGAGATGGGTTGCGTCACTCAAACTGAACCCGACGCACCACGGCCACCGCCAGGTTTTGGTCTCTGTGGCATGTGTCATGGCGCTGCGCCCTTGGAAACGCATGTCGTTTCTGAAATCAGGCGTTGCCATGGGAACGGTCCTGGCGAGGAAAGTGATTACAACGGATGCCTCCTTGACGGGCTGGGGTGCCACGCATGAAGGCAGGACAGTGAATGGAGTTTGGAGCTCTCAGATGCGTGCGGTGCACATAAATTGTCTGGAGCTCCAGGCCGTCATACTGGGGCTGAAACATTTCCTGCCCTACCTGAGAGGGCGACATGTTCTCGTCAGGACAGACAACACCACAGTGGTGGCGTATATCAACAAACAGGGGGGATTACGCTCACGTCATCTGCACACAGACTGATCGTATGGAGCAGCTCTCGCCTGTTATCGCTGAAAGCCACGCACGTGCCCGGCATCCTGAACCGGGGTGCGGATTTGCTGTCCAGAGGCAGTCCCCGCTACAAGGAGTGGAAACTCCACAGCGCGGTGGTGGCTCAAATTTGGGAAAGATTCGGTCGGGCGGAGGTGGACCTCTTTGCGTCAGAGGAGAACACACAGTGTCCTCTGTTTTATTCCCTGACCGACCAGGACGCACCGATGGGGCTGGATGCTTTGGCGCACACATGGCCGCATGTCCTCCTGTATGCGTTTCCCCCATTAGAGCTGATCATTCCTACTCTCGCCAGGGTGAGAGAGAGGGGTCTCTCTCTAATTCTGATAGCTCCCCGCTAGCCAGCGAAACACTGGCTAGCGGAGGTACATCTGTTGCTATGCGACCGACCGTGGCCGCTGCCTCTCCGCAGGGACCTCCTGTCGCAGGCGCGCGGAGAGATTTTTCATCCTCATCCAGAGCGCATGGCTCTGTGGGCCTGGCCCGTGAAAGGCTGAATCTGACCACTGTCGGGCTGCCACGAAATGTCATTGAAACCATTCAGTGCGCCAGGGCATCCTCTACACGTTGTGCTTATGATGGCAAATGGCGTGCGTTTGAGGAATGGTGCGTAAAAACAGGTGTCATTGCTTTCCAGAGCCCTATTCCTGTTATTTTGACATTTTTGCAGAGTCTGGTGGATAAAGGGCTGGCTTTCTCCACCGTTAAGGTGTATTTAGCCGCTATTTCGGCTTGTCACGTGGGCTTTGGGGACAAAACGGCAGGTCAACATCCTCTCGTTTGCCAATTCATGAAGTGAGCGCGGCGCCTTCGTCCTGTGTCAAGGAGCCTGGCGGCTCCGTGGGATTTGCCGATGGTGCTTGATGCTTTGTCTCTACCACCTCTCGAGCCGCTGCAAAAGGTAGAGCTCAAGATGCTCTCCTTTAAAACGGCTTTATTGCTGGCACTGGCATCTGCTAAGCGAGTCAGTGACATCCATGCGCTGTCGGTGAACCCGGCATGCACGCAGTTCTTAAATGGGGATTTGAAGGTTTTACTTAAACCTAACCCAGCGTTTGTACCCAAGGTATTCAACGCGGTGTACCGCCCTATTGAACTGTCAGCCTTCTATCCTCCGCCCTTTTCGACGCAGGAGCATGAACGGCTGCATGCGCTCTGCCCGGTGCGGGCATTACGCACGTACATAGACAGGACAGCTGAGTTCAGGAAATCGGAACAGCTGTTTGTGTCTTGGGCTACGTCACATTTGGGAAAACCCTTGACGAAGCAGCGTCTGTCGCACTGGATTGTGGGTGCTATTACTATGGCATATAACAGCAAGGGGCAGCGTCCTCCTGTGGGTGTACGTGCTCATTCCACGCGTGGTATGGCCACGTCCTGGGCGCTGTTTCGTGGTGTGTCTGTTGAAGAGATCTGTGCGGCTGCCAACTGGGCAACACCGCACACCTTCACCAGGTTTTACAGATTAGACGTCACGACGCATGCACTGTCTCAGACGGTCTTGGGCGTGTCTGCTGTTCTAAGTGCGTCTATATAACTGGTCATAGACTGGTAACGGGTCTTCGAGATAAGCTTGTCTGGCAATACGGGAGTCTCTATATCCCATAGTGAGATACCGAACGAATGTTGAAAAAGAACTTTAGGTTAAGAAATTAACCCCGGTTCTTTGAAACATGAGTGAGGTATCTCACCAGACAACCCTCCTTGCCTGGAGCGAGGAAGAGGTATGCTTATTGAAACTGAAGATATGACGTGACGTCGGGCTATTATAAGCAGGAGGAAGTCCCTCCTCCGGAGGCAGACGTCACATCCTCCGGCCAGTCAGGACTGGCGTAATGAAAAAGAGCTTCTGGGGACAAGTGCGTAGGGGCGTGTCCCATAGTGAGATACCTCACTCATGTTTCAAAGAACCGGGGTTAATTTCTTAACCTAAAGATCTTTCAACAAGACAATGACCTAAACACTGCTCAAAATCTACGAAGGCATTCATGCAGAGGAACAAATACGTTCTGGAATGGCCACCTCAGTCCCCAAACCTGAATATTATTGAAAATTAGTGGTGTGATTTAAAGCGGGCTGTCCATGCTCGGAAACCATCAAACCTGATTGAACTGGAGATGTTTTGTAAAGAAGAGTGGTCCAAAATACCTTCTGCTAGAATCCAGACTCTAATTGGAAGCTATAGGAAGTGTTGAGAGGCTGTTGTTGGGCCTAGCCATTACAGACTGTTGAGGCTTCCTGAAAGTTATAAAGCCTAACTATGTGGTGACTTGAGATGGAATTCATGGTAAGTATCGAGTAGAGTCAAAGTTTCAGATGGCGAGGTGAGTAGCGACTGTACCAGGCTGAGTGAAACGAGGAACTGACACCAGAGAGGCGAAGCCAGAGAGGCGAAGCCCCGCCTTATAAGCCTGAGTGATGGCTGATCAGGAACAGCTGGGGAGGAGCTGCGCAGGTGGAGACGATCTCTGATGTCATCTAGGAAGTGGGTCAACCACGCCCCCTGCTGGGTGAGAGAAAAGACACAGAGCAGCAGAAAAAGACAACAGAGAAACTATGGAAATGTGAGAATTTAGATCGTGACATATTCATGTGGCATGACAATATAGATATATTCATATTTCATAAACTAAAGCAGCACAAACAAAACTTTTTGCAGCACAAACCAGCACAAACGAAGCACAAACAAATGAGACCATTTTCATCTCATTTGGACAAATCTGGCTGGTTCTGCTTCATCCTCCTCTTCCTCACCTACCGAGTGGTGAAGGGGCTTGCTCAGTATGTCGCGGGCACGCGCGTGCGCCCCATTTTGCAATAATGTTTAATATCTCAAAAACTAAAGCAGCACAAACGAAAATTTTTGCAGCACAAACCAGCACAAACGAAGCACAAACAAACAAGACCATTTTCAGCTCATTTGGACGATATGGTGGGCTGGATATAAACATTTAAATATCTCAAAAACTAAAAAAACACAAACGGAAATTTGTTTCTGACGGGCTCAGTCTTTTGGCCGAATGGGGCAGAAGTTACGCCGATTGTCCAGAGCCCCACAGTATAAGCAAGCTCCACTCTTAAGCCTCACTGTCCGCTCTGCGGACCATTGTCAGTCGTGACGGTATTGGGCACACCCCAGCGGGCGAACAGAGACGACAGGAAGTCGATGACCACCATGGCAGTGACAGAACCGGTGGGCAGCACCTCAGGCCACTTAGAGTGAAGGTCGTAGGCCACTAGGAGGAAGCGTTGGTGCAGAGGGACGCCACGAAGTTCACCGCAGATGTCCACCTGGATGTGGGTCCACAGTGCTGGCGGCCACGGCAGGGGCTGCAGTGGCGGAGGTGGGGGCAGGCCTGTCTTACCACTTGTGAGGAAAGCTGTACAGTCCTTCACCATTGTCTCCACGTCCCTGTCGATGCCCGGCCACCAGACCAAGCCCCTGCAGCGTTGTTTGACTTTCACAACGCCCAGGTGACCTTCATGCATCATGGCCAGGACACGTGCCCTCAAGGCACTTGGGACCACCATGCACAGAACCCTTGCCACGCAGAGGTCGTTCCAGCAGGAGAGATCGTCCTTGATGCGGTGAAAGGGCGCTAGTTCCTCCGAAAATTTCCTGGGCCAGCCCTCTCGGATGAAAGTGCGGAGTTGGTTGAGGACAGAATCCTGTGCCGACGCGTCTTGGAGCTCCTGCAGGGAAACGGCTCCTTGGCGGGTCGTGTGCAGCATGAGGACAAGCTCCGGCTCCGAAGGGTTCTGGGAAATGTCTCCAGCAGAGTCTAGCTTGACCCTGGAGAGCAGATCTGCCACAATGTTGTCCCGACCAGGGGTGAACTGTGTCGTGAAATTGTATGCTAGCAAACTCTCCGACCACCGGTATAGGCGTAGTGGCTTGTGTCCTGATCTTGTCGTGGCCAGCAGGGCTGTAAGGGCCTGGTGGTCCGTCCGCAGTGTGAAGTGGCGTCCGTACAGGTACATATGCCACCGTTCACATGCCCAAACGCAGGCCAGCACTTCCCTCTCACACACAGAGTACTTCTGCTCAGCTGGAGTGAGTGACCTTGAAGCAAACGCCACTGGGCGTTCGTCCCCTTGCTGGAGTTGAGACAGAACAGCACCAACTGCGGTGTTAGAGGCATCACAGGTCACAAACGTAGGGCTCTGCAGGTCGAGGTGGGCAAGCACAGGCGGGGAAGTGAGCAGTGATTTGAGCCTAGAGACTGCGGCAGAGCAGGCAGGGGTCCAAGACCAGGCTGCATCCTGCTTGAGGAGGGCACGCATCGGTGCAGTGGTTTCAGAGTAGCGGGGAAGGAAGCGCAGATAAAAGGCAGTCATTCCCAGGAACGACGATAGTTGTGCAGGATAGGAGGGCTCAGGCAGGCGCAGGAAGGCATCGAAGTTTGAGTGAAGTGGGCTGAGGCCAGAGGCAGATAGACGGAACCCCACAAACTCGATGACAGGAAATGCAAAGATGCACTTCTCCCCGTTCACTGTGAGGTTGTGGCGAGAAAGCACATTAAGCACTCTGGAAAGGCGGTTATCGTGGGACACAACTGTCTGCCCGTGCACCACAATGTCAAACTTTAATACCATATAGCTGTAAAACAACAAATAACATTAAACATCAGGCAGACTTTAGGAGACAAACTTACATTTTGCAATGCTAGATACTTTTTTGTAATAGAGAGGTAATATTGTGGTTTCCTCTTCCCTTCTTAAGTCGTTTGTCTCCTGGTTTTGTTTGTCAGTGCGTTGTATGTCTTCACGAAACGTGTATATCCTGTTTCCATGCTGAGAATTCTAGATTCAACTTAAAGGTTGCATTATGTAATAAATCTAAAGCAATTGGCCATAAAATCCTACTAATTTGTCACAGAGACTCAGGAATAATGTTCATATAACAAACTGAACTCACCAACAACAACAGTACAGCCAAAATATTTGCATTACAAAAATCTTTTGCAGACTGCAAATCATGTTTATGTTTTGAAATCATATTTTGGCATGTGGCGCCACCTACTGCCGTCTACCAATCATTGCAGTCAGTAGAGTCTCAGCTGCCAAGCAGCCACGGGTTGCCAGTTACGTCAGAAAACGAAACCTAAAAGACCTCGTTATTTTGAATTCGAATGCAGTAACCACTTTTGGCCACATTCTTACATATGCATAGGAGGTTTTTGACCATAGAAACAAGTTAATGTATGTAAGTAGACCTCCATAACTAACCCCGGATTTCCACTGGACGGCCGTGGCGCGGTTCTGCTTCGTCCTCTGCCCGGCGGCAATCCCCACCTGGCGCGTTACGGCAGCGGCGCGAAGCCTTGGGAGCCGGCGGTATTCACGGAAGTTCACGCGATAATCTCGAACGGCCGCGAGTTCGCAAGATCCTGCGATAGACTGTGTGTATAAAGGAAACAACAACTACACAGCTTATTTCATTCTCCCACGTGGAAGAACTGTTGATCTGGTGTCATAAATGATTGTATGTTTCTTCACTTCAACAACCAGTCTCTCATCGTACATTATGACTCTCCGAGACACTCTGATTAATTGACTGTTTACCTGGTAGCACCGGCCACGACGTAATGTTGATGTGAAGTTGTGACAGGATGCATGACCTGCGTATTGTGTTTTATTTTGAACGGGGGGCAGAAATCGGCGCGGCGAGCAGCTTCTGGGACGCTGCTGAGATGCTCCGCTCTGGTGGAAATGCTCTCATTGATTAGAATGGGAGCGATTTGCAACGGCGACTGCGCCGCTGCCGTTCCGCGTCCAGTGGAAATCCAGGGTAACATATTATGTGCAACAGGACCACTCTATGTGAGCTTTAAGAGAAAGAAAGCAATGGTTTTCTGCTGGTGTTGGCAATGACTGGTATGGGTTTAATTATTCAATTATATAAGGATACTGGCAATGGACTTTGTATTCACTTTGATTTTTTTAAATTTCAACAAGAAACAAGGTTTTCAAATTACATTAACACCTTGTTGAAATAATAACAAAATAGTCTTCTTCACCCTGAGACGCCTAGTGCACTCATTGTCCAAAATATATTAGTTTTGTTTTTGTTTCAGTCCTTCAGGCACATTTTTAATGTTGGCAAATACAGTTTGTGTGTGTGTGTGTGTGTGTGTGTGTGTGTGTGTGTGTGTGTGTGTGTGTGTGTGTGTGTGTGTGTGTGTGTGTGTGTGTGTGTGTGTGTGTGTATGTGTCTACTATCTGCATGATGTGAAGGTGTGTGTGTGAGTCCAGAGAGCCATGAGAGCCAGGGATGTTGCAGCATTTGCTTTAGAGTGGCTCCATCTTCAGGTTCCAAAGCTAAACACGCTTTTAAAACATCTGTGAAACGATACAGCAAAAGACAAAGAGACAGTAAGGCTGGTGTCTGCATTTAATGAAACAAAGAGGAAAATGATAACTGTGTACACTGTTAATACCAAAACTCAGCTACAGTATTCAGTGTGGAGGGGCAGTTGCTCAAGTGACAAAATGGGCAGGATAATAGCATAAATAAATACAAGCCGCTGGCAAACAACCGCCAGAGTCTTTTTGTCACAGGCTGCACGAAGCTGGCTATTCTCCGGTATTGCTGGTCTGCTCCTGTTTACCTTGGCCCCCCTCATGAACAAAGGAATTTGTTTTGCAGGGGGTTGGACGCTGAAGGTGTCTTGAGTTGGTCGCAACTGTACCTTGCAGAAACTTGGATTCTCTCGACCTTTCTAATTTGATCATTAGGCCTGTGGTAACTGCAACTGTCTCCTTGTCACAACGTCCATAGTAAGTTTCATAAACATGTATGACTGTTCTTGATCTGACAAAAAGGAGGTGATTGAAGGAAGCAAAAATCATGAAATAAAGCAACCATATATGTTGCAAAACTTCAATCAAATATCACCCCTTTTTACCTGTTATTTGAGAATGACAAAGCAAAACAAACAAAAGAAAATTCATACAAATACGTCCAACTACTGTGCTCCTAAAATCAAATGTCCTGACGTGTTATTCAGTTGTCATGTGTTCCCTCAGATGTCAACCTGCTGTCCAGAGCACACGTGATGTTGTCACAGAGACACACACTTCAATATGTTCACACACTCACATGTGACATTTTGTCACTGCACATAAATGAGTAATCTATGAATGGATGATGTGAGGACAGACTGCTCTGTGTCATCCAGTCATACAGCTGTCTTGAATAAGCAACCTATCAGCCAATCAGAAAATAGTATTTGTTGTTGCCGAGTAAAGTCTGAAAATAGGTGCTGCAAGCACTCTTCCACAAACACACACAAACGTGCACGAGTGCTGTGAATGAGTGCACAGATATCAGACGAGAAGGAAGTGAAAGAGCGCGGTCACGATATCACTTCATAGCTACTTATTAAAGTGTAAGTTTGAAGTATAAACTTAAAGTTTTTAAAAAGGCAAACATAAAACAATTTATTTGGTTTTGGACAATATGTCCTTTACTTGATTCAAATGCTATCTTTAAACCTTCTTAAGTGCTGCCCACTGCTCCTGTGTATGTAATAAGGATGAGGTCAAATCCACTATCACTTATTAATGTGTGTGTATTAAATGACCACTTCTAAATATTCTAATTAAAGATGTCTGTATGTACGTGTCCATGTACAGAGTCACAAAGCACAGCAATGAAAAGGAAGAATGCATATACCCAGTTTCTACAAACAGTTTGTTTTTTCAATAATTCAGTGGCATTTTCTTTCTGTCTCTACAGTTTACAGTTACACAGGTCTTGAGTGAGTTTGTAAGTTTCAACACAGCCGTTATAAAAGAGTGGCTCTGCGATGGACTCATGAGAATCTTTTTTCTTTCTGAGATGAAGTGTTTATGTCATTTAATCAACAAATTATATATCAATATTCTGCACCTGGTCACAAACAATCCAAACAGCATTTAACTGCATCATTTATTAAAAACCAAGTATTTTTTAGCTCATTCAAGCCCATAATATTTGTTGTATATGTTATTTAGTGCCTGTGGGTTTCGGTTAGGGGTTATAATAACCCTGAATGGAGATGTCAGTGGTAAGAGTCATGCATCTGACAGACTGACAGGCCAAACTGCCCATGAATGACCATCATGAGTTTATAATGTATGTTATATATCTTATATATTCTGATATAATCAGTCACCAATGGACAAAATCACAAAGTCATATTGTGTTCACTGTATGTTTATTGTGACAACACGACCATGTCGACATGAAAATCACACAGGACCTGCAAGAGAAAAAACAAAATTATTCTCTCTTCTCTTTCCACACAGTTCTTTTTTTCTGTTGAATTACATATCAGACACAGGTACTTACGAACACACATATAATACATCTCCAGGTACTTGTAGGTGCCACGACAGGGATCTCCAAACACCGTGTTTGTTGCGCCGACAATACAGCTGTTTTTCCCATTACATCTGTAAATGCAGAGTAACAAGAGTGTAAATGTAAGAGAAAAACGTATTATTCAGCCTTCTTTAAATTAGCATCTCACATTCCTAAAAGCACAAGCCTAACAAACAAAAGGGCAGCTGCAACTCTGTGTAGCCCTGGCACCCATAGTCTGTCTTCCTCATTATATCTTTGTTGAACCTAACCTAACTGGGACAAAGGACCAATATCTCAACTATGCAGTCCTCCCCAACGTTGACTCTATGTATCAGCAAAGGAAGGCACCAGACATCTTGACCTGACGTCTCTGCCCTCTCCCCCTTTTCTCCAAATCCTTAGACCATAACTCTGGGATTCACAGGCAGAATGACAGAGGATGCCCAACTGTTAACATCTCCTTGTTCATGTTTGGCATCGTCTCAGTTATCCTCAGATCTGAGCTGTTTCCAATAAAGCTTTACAATTGTTCAACGTCACTACAAACAATTGAGTACAACGATGAACTTAATAGATTTCAGTGTAGTGCAGACATGCAGTTCAAGACCATGTCTGAAGAAAGCTGTGAGAGAATCCTTACAAATTTAGTGTTGACTGAAACTGATTGACAGATTAACTGCTTAGATTTAGAAACATGACAGACTGGTTACCTTCCAATAGCAATGCAAGGTGCTTCTCCGCTGTCGCAGTTGATGTTTGAAACAGCTCTAGTGTCACTTGAAGGGCAGACTTTCTTTTCAAAACGTCCATAGGAAATGTAAGTCAGCATTATTACTTGTCCGTTACCTGACAAAAAGGAAAAACAGGAACAAAATAAAGAAAAAAACATAGTCATTTAATAAAGGTCAGATAAAATATAACTGCTTTTGATTAAATGAACCCAACACAACGGCACCACTATCTTACCACAAGACAAAATTGCTGAATTATTCTCACATGCGACGACATGATCTGTCAAAGTAACAGGAATCCCGTTAGACAAAACCATCACAACACATTTGCATCTACAATTTTTGATGGCAGGAGTGTAACTGACGTAGTTTTCCACTCATTACTGCTGTCCAGAGCACACATGATGTTGCCAGCACTGGAAAAGAAACAAGAATTATTAAAACACCACCATTTTAACAAGGTCAAGGTCCAGGGTCAATGAGAGTTTTAAAATATAAATTGCTTTCAACATTTGTATTACATGGACCTCTGTGTTCATCATCATACACACATTCACAAAGCACAGGAAAATGAAAATGAAGAAGGTAAAGACACTATTTTTCCTGCCCTAGCATTTAAATTAAAATGATCATCTACAGGCATCTATGCAGTTTTCGAGTGAGCTTTTAAAAGATTCAACACTCGCGGGCTGTTATAAAAGAGTGACACCTCACTGTGGATCTTTGTTCTAAATTTTGGAATCATGAAAAAGGCATCAAGAAGACCTGATGGTTCTCCAGGGCTCATTATTTCAAAGCAAATCAGAGAGAGAAGGACCAAGACCAGTAAGAGCTTTAAAAAGTGTCACAAGTAGCTTTTCTAGCTGTGTACTCACGCAGAGCGGTGCTGAGTCTGATGTGCAGCATGGTTTCAGAAGAGCCTGTCTTGTCCTGTGTCCTGATGCTGGTTGGGGCTGTCATACCCCTATTTATTGTTCAAGAACTGCCTCAAGCCATCGTGTTTCTGTGAACTTTATGTATACAAGGCGTTCACCTGCTGTTTAAAGAGATGGCAGCGAAATGGCATAATTATTGCTTACATGTAAATGATATGCAGCTCTAACTAGAAAATGCAGTTTAGTAAGAAGTTGGTGGAGCAGTTAACTAATAAGTCAAAGGATTACAAATGAATTAAGAGCCAAGTTCCAGGGTTGTATAAGATATATAAGATATAATTAAAATGTTAACTTCCTCATGTTCTCATATGAGGATTTTTGTTTGTATTTCATGTATATGTTTCATTTTCAAATAAATGATTATATTATTACATACAGTAGGAACATTTTATCCATGTACACATTAACAAAGCACAGCAATGAAAATGAAAAAGGCATATACCCATGTCTCTGTGGAGTTGCAGTGTTTATGCTTTGATACATTCGTACATACATCATCATACATACATCTGTATTTTCAAAATTGCACCATTTACATTTGAACATGATTTTTTTTTTTTTATGATTCAGTGGCATTTTTTTACTGCTTCTACAGTTTATAGTTAAGTAGGTCTCACTTAGGTTAGGAGTGATTTTTTTAAGTATCAACGCTCTGCACTCAGGTCTTCAGGAAGTCTGATCCACAGTCGTGGGCCATTGTAAAAGAGTGACACTCGGTGGAGGCACCGCGACGGGGCCCCTCGTGGGGCTCCTGTGTCAGATGGGGCGTCTCAGTCTCGCTCGGGGGTCTGCGCACCCGGGGTAGTGTGGGGAGAGCGGTTGAGGGGGGTTAGCTACGAGGTATAGCCCCATAGTGGCGTCCCCCCTCCCCAAGCCCCGTCTCTCCACGTGCCCCCGGGACCGGTGGAAGCGAACCCGCAGGTTGGAGGAACCGTCCACCCGAACACCGGGCAGAAGCCCGGCCGGCAGCGGCCCTCCTATGGCGGGTCACGTTGTCTGCTCGGTCAGCATGGTTATATGGTTCCATGTGCTTCACAGTGCATGTAAAACGGGTAAAATGGAAAAAAAATCCCCCCTCTCAGGAATTTCTTTCCATGTCCCGTGGGCAAATCGAAGAAATTCCACCATCTCAGAATTTTTCTAAGTATTTTCTAAGTTCTTTTTGGACTCCTCAAAAGTTACCTGAAAAAGCTCTCCCTGATATTGTGCGGCGACTACCACAGAGAGACTTTGAGAAAATAATTTCGCACCCCACTAGGACTTTTTTTCACTATTTTCAATGGGAACCACTCCAAACTCACTGAGGACCCTCCTGGGGGTAATATTAACTGTTTTCCGAGGTTGAATTTTTTTGGACCTCCAGGCTCCGGACTGGGACTTCCGCGGAGGTCTACCCGGGCCCCGGATCGCCTTTTCCCACAGGGCCGCAGCCACACACCGCCCCTAAACCCTGGAAGTCACTTTTTTTTTTTTTTTCACTAACTCCTGGTGCTCAACACCCAGGCTTCCACAGACACTTACCCGCCCCAGAGGGGTCGGCGCACGTTGGCTGGCGTCGTTTGCCGAAGATTCACGAGTGAGTGACGGCGTCGGCGAACGACTTCACGAGTGATTCACAGAACGCGGCAGTTCCACTCCCGGCCACCACAATCACTGCTGAGCTGTTGAACAGTTCATGAAGTGATCCCAGCCAGTTCGTTCACTCAAATGATTCGAATCAGTCATGACCGACACAACACTACACCTTGCTGTTTCGGTGAGCCGGTTTGGAGGAGGCTACTGAGCTGTGTTTTTCCGTGGCTTTAGAGTAAGTACTCAAAGTTACAATTCGGTGTGGATTTCTTCTCTGAGGAATTTCATGGTCAAAATAACAGTAAAGCAACATCAATAAGCTAACCAGGCCTCTCTGCATTGTAACCTGAGTAATCTTTTATTCTATGAAATAGGTGTATTTAGGGTAATTAATCCCAATTCAATATTAGTGGCTATCACCAATTCTCCACCCATGTAAGAGTTTAAAGGGGTATTTCATAAAAAATATCTTCATAATCTAGGTTGAATTGAGTGAGAGGGCTACATTAGCAAACAAGCTAACGAACGTAGCTTCAAATGACTGTTGTCTGCTGCTATGAGCCATAAACAGCTAACACGTATGAAAGCATGAACTCCGTGGCACTGGTAAAACTATGTGTACTTAGTGTACCCAGTTAGTGCTGCGACTGATTAAACGAGCACAATCCTCCGTGTATTTTTAAAACAGTGAGCTTCGCTGAGAGTGCTGCCACCAGAGAGGCGAACAACTTATCGGGAGACGTGATGTGAAGAGAAGAAAAGATATCCCCTCCTCTCTTTGCTCAATTTACATATGACGCAAGCACGTTAGTGCATGCACATGAATCGTCATTTAAAAATGCATTGGAGGGTATGTCTTTCGAAAAAACACTTTTTTAACATGAGAGTCAAGGGGAGAATTTTCGGACGATTCTCCACGTCAATAAAATCGCCTTGAATCTGACGATTCTGATTGGACAATGACAGATAATATGTCTGGAACACTGATAATAACTACCTTTGCTGGCAGAGACGGCTGAAAGGAATATAAGTACTAAGGATCTTTGGAATTGCTAAAAAAAATTCTCTTTCTCCTCCTAGTTGGTAGGGCGTCACCCAAATCGTCCCTATACACCGTCCGCCCCTGCAGCTTACTATATTGCTCCATGACACTACACAATGTTGCGATTTATGTTAATCTTTCACTGGTATATATGTATATGCATACTGAACTGTACAGTCAGGTCGGCGAAAGGAGGCTTCAAAACACGCATTTGATTTTAGGTATTATGGCACTAAAGGTTTTAAATTTTAAAAGAAAAACAAAAGTTCTCAGAATGGACTGCTTCACTTGTTGATGGGTTCCGCCCAGCGACCAGAACTGCCGGTGACACTGTTGGTCTGCACAACAGGCGGATTTCAGTGCGTGAACTTGGATCATCGACCCCATTGTGTTCTTTCTGCCATTACTCCAGGACTTTTGTTTTGAAATTTATCCTAATGCTCGCAAATTAAAAAGCCATAAAGTTTATATTTTTATTGAGTGTATGTTTCATTTTCAAATAAATGATCAAATTGTTACATACAGTAGTTGCAGTGTTTATGCTTTGATATTTTCAAAATTGCACCATTTGTAATTTACTTGAACATTTTTTTTATGATCCAGTGGCATTTTCTTACTGTTTCTACAGTTTACAGTTGGTTAGGTTCAGAATGAATTTATAAAAATATCAACGCTGCACTTCAGGAAAGCTGATCCACAGTCGTGGGCCATTGTAAAAGAGTGACACGTCACTGTGGATCTTTGTTCTAAATTGTATAATACTAAATACTGCCAAGTACTTAATAATAATTTATTTGCAAATGTAAAAACAGCCTCAGGATTTGAACAGTGTCTCACATTTTAGATGAACAACACGACATATCTTTGAGATCCAACAGGTGCTTCTCATTTATAAGTATGATGATGTATATACAGAATGTATATAAGTATAAACACTGTAACTCTACAGAGACATGGTATATATGCCTTTTTCATTTTCATTGCTGTGCTTTGTGAATGTGTACATAGATAAAATGTTCCTACTGTATGTAATAATATGATAATTTGTTTGAAAATGAAACATATACATGAAAGACAAACAAAAATAGCACCCCATACCATTTCCCTGCACCCATAATTTATATGGATATATTTGTATGGTTATATGGCATATTCAAATCCTCATATGAGAACATGAGGAGGAAACACACTAAAGGTTCAGTCCTTTTAGTGGGCTGGTGTTGGGCTGATAAGCGAGAGCAGGAATCGGAGATCCCACTGGGGAACAGTCAGGGATAAGTGGTCAAAGACAGAAGGCTGGTAGTTTTGCCGAGACAGGATCAAGAAGCATCGATCAGAAGTAACACAAGTCTTTTAATCAGTCCACCAAAAAAAATTATAATCTGGCAAAAAGTGACTGGTGTAGAGCTGCTTATATGCTGCCTGGATGATGAGGCACAGCTGGAGATTATTCACTTGATGAGAGTGTGTGGCAGAGGAGCAGCAGGGAAACTGATTCAATACACACAAGCCTATAGAGATACAGTGCCACAATAAATGTACTCTTGACTCGACAAGTTGTCTGATTGCCCGTCTTAGTCTGACTATGGCCTTAGCTCCATTGAACTGTGCATGTAAACACAGTGTGTGTGAATTATATGTGAGGAAGAGGATGATGATGAGTGATCAAATCATCTTATAAATCTGCCTCCTGTGAAAAGTCTGTATATCAGACTTTGCTCGGTCTATTTACACTTCTGTATTGTAACGTCGGTAATAATGCTGTTATACCTCGAGAGCTCAACATGTTCTCAGGTGGTACTTGTATAAAAGATTAGAGAACCACTGGTCGAGATTATTGTTTTTTAAAGAGAAAGAAAGCAATGCTTTTCTGCTGGTGTTGGCAATGACTGGTATGGGTGTAATTCTTCAATTATATGAGGTAACTGGAAATGGGCTTTGTATTCAATTTTATGTTTTAAAATTTGAATTGTTGAAATAATATATAAATATAGTCTTCTTCACCCTGAGATACCGAGTGCATTCATTGTCCAAAATTAAAAAATATTTTAATAATAAATATTAGTTTTGTTTTTCAGTTTCGGTCCTTCAGGCATATTTTAAATTTTTAACAACTGTGTGTGTGTGTGTGTGTGTGTGTGCGTGCGTGTGCGTGCGTGCGTGCGTGCTTGCATGATGTGAAGGTGTGTGTGTTGTCACAGCTGGCTCCATGACAAATGGAGACGCACCGTTAAAAGAATAACAAATCATATTTATTTAGATCAATAATGAAGATAAATCAGGAAATACAATAACGTGAGGTGTGAGAGTCAGTCAGATCAGTCATGTAGGGTGTGCATGCATGGTAAATATGGTGTGTGTGAATGTTGTATGATGCATAAAAGAAATCAAAAGAACTAAGGCTTTAAGCTGTCGCGTCACCCGGGGAGACAGGCGTCTGTCTGCAAGGGAAAAAAGAGAGAGAGACACAATGAATGAGAACCTGCTTATATGGCAAACCCAAATACTGCCCAGGTATCCCCAGTTACCAAATTGCCAAACTGGGCACAGCCCCCTGCCATCCAGCAACCTACTCCAAACTACCATGTCAGACACCAGCAGGAGTCGCCACAGTGTGAGTCCAGGATCATGAGAGCCAGGGATGTTGCAGCATTTGCTTTAGAGAAGCTCGATCTTCAGGCTCCAAAGCTAAACACGCTTTAAAAAAGTCCAGGCAATCTGCGAAAAGAGACGGCAAAAGACAAAGAGACAGTGAGGCTGGGGTCTGCATTTAATGTAACAAAGAGGAAAATTATAACTGTGTACACTGTTAATACCAAAACTCAGCTACATTATTCAGTGTGGAGGGGCAGGTGCTCAAGTGACAAACAGGGCAAACTGACATTTTGCAATGCTGGATACTTTTTTGTAATATAGAGGTAATATTGTGGTAATACCATCTTAATTCTGATGCAGTTTTCACCTTGATGGAAAAAGCTGTAATCTTGTGGTAAAAAGAAGAAGACAATATAACACAAATACTGTGCTACTTCCATAGTAATATCCAGGTAATAGTGGAATGCCTTCACATAACAAAGTCAGGGAAAAATAATTGATAATATAGTATAATGTTGAAATTCATCCTCACTTATGTCCCACATACTTTTTCTATTGCACTTACCAAAGCTATACTTTGTCAATACCAAAGCACAATATTACTTCTCCATCACATAATTATTGCCATACTGTTACTGGATGAGGGATGAGAATCGCCAGAGACTCCACGATATTTAATTCACAATACGATATTATCACGTTGTTATCACAACACTTCTCAATATAATATTGTGAGATGAAATTCACGGTATAATATTATCACTATATTTAACCTCCTAAGACCCAGACATTTGTTTGATGTGCATTTGTTTATCTCTCTTTACTATTTGGGATAAGTAGGACCTCATTTTAGTTGAAATTAAATTTTTGTTTTCTATGTGCTCTCGATGTCAAAACCATTGTCTGTATATGAGGACAATGGGTCTGTCTTTGCTTTAAAAAAATGTTCCTTGCTATTTGGGATCAGAAGGACTGAATCAGCCACATCGGCATGTTAATTGTGTTTTATTTTGGGAGTCACGTTTTTTTCATTCCCAGTTTTATTTTGGTGAGGGTTCCCTTTCTGTTTTTTGTCTGCACTGTCGCTGTCTTTATCTTGGTCCTGTCTAATTTGTCTGATGTCTGCACCTGGTGTTAATTCCCTGATTGTCAGCACCTGGTCCCGGTTTCCTCTTCCCTTCTTAAGTCGTTTGTCTCCTGGTTTTGTTTGTCAGTGCGTTGTATGTCTTCACGAAATGTGTATATACTGTTTCCATGCTGAGAATTCTAGATTCAACTTAAAGGTGCATTATGTAATAAATCTAAAGCAATTGGCCATAAAATCCTACTAATTTGTCACAGAGACTCAGGAATAATGTTCATATAACATACTGATCTCACCAACAACAACAGTACAGCCAAAATATTTGCATAAAAATATATTTTGCAGACTGCAAATCATGTTTATGTTTTGAAATCATGTATTGGCATGTGGGGACACCTACTGCCATGTACCAATCATTGCAGTCAGTAGAGTCTCAGCTGCCAAGCAGCCACGGGTTGCCAGTTACGTCAGAAAACGAAACCTAAAAGACCTTGTTATTTTGAATTTGAATGTAGTAACCACTTTTGGCTACATTCTTACATATGGCACCTTTAATTTTGCAGCTTATTACAACTAGGAGGTTTTTGACCATAAAAACAAATTAATGTATGAAAGTACGAATCATTTGAGTGAACAAACTGACTGGGATCACTTCATGAACTGATTTGTTCCTTTCTTAGTTCAGTTGAGCTCAGCAGCGATCGTGGCGGCCGGGAGTGGAACTGCCGCATTCTGTGAATCACTCGTGAAGTCGTTCGCTGACGCCGTCACTCACTCGTGAATCTTCGGCAAACGACGCCAGCCAACGTGCGCCGAGCGGGGAGGGAGTGACTAGTAAGAAGAACTGTGTCTACCGTGCTGCTGTGATTCGTTCGCACTGAACTGAGACAGAGAGAACTGGTGAACTGTGGCTGGACATTAATCTTGTTCGCGCTGTCACTCACTCACTGACCCGCGCACGCACTAACTGACACACAGAGAACTGGTGAACTGTGGCTGAGGAATTAACTGACACATAGAGAACAGGAGAACTGTGGCTGAGGAACGAACTGACACACAGAGAACTGGAGAACTGTGGCTGAGGACATGAATCTCGTTCGCGCTGTCACTCACTGACCCGCGGTGCGAACATACTGCACTCAGGGAGGACGTGAGTCACGTAGCAGGGCACTGGGCTCTTGCTAAGCACTGAACGATTCGGTGAAAAAATCTTTTTAATGAACGGATTCTAGTGATTCACTCAAATGAACTGCCGATCCCATCACTAGCAAGGTGACGAAAGTAATCCTCAGCCTTTGTCTTCGCTCTTGCTCTACTCCACCGCCATGCAGCATCCGTCTTCTCGTGGCACAACCCCACCCGAATCCAGCGTCGTCTCCGTCTCCTTTCCTCACGATAGACAATGGCTGCCATCAACAGCTAGCGATGTGGCAACGTCCCTCACAATCTCGATTTATCGGCGCTAACTCCCTCACACTGTCCCGCACACACGTTTCACTTCTTCACAAGAAAACAAAAAAAATAGAAACCCCAACAGAGACGCCCAGGCGTAAAACAATATACCCTTCTTTTCTCTCGAGTTAGCTATAGTATTCTATTGCAACGTGCCGCTCTATTTTCTTCTCCCCTTTCATCCGTTAGGTCAACTCTATACCACAAAGAATAACTGACACCTGTCTAAACAAATCACAGTGTACACAACGATACTGATACGTTCAAAGACAGTGGGGAGTATGGGATATTTTGACATCTAACCTTTGATATCATGGAAGCAGATAAACAACTCATATTAACCAGTTTCACAACTTGAACATTATATGAAAATCCATTCCATCAATTAAAAGGGTGCTACACTAACATTGTTGATGTTTGTATCGCTCAGGGTTTAAATGCAGGTTAAATTTCACGCAAATCAGACAATCGGACTGTTTTGTGTAAGAGAGTATTGTAAGATGCATTTAGCAACACATCTAAAGATCCAATTCTGCACTTTTCTTTACACTTAATGAATAATTTGACTGCACTATCTTGTCATATATTTGTTGTATGTATCTGGTAAAGGTTGTGAAAGCTCTTGATCCTTGGTCAGTTAATAAATACTTGACTTAATGCTGCCCCTGTCTTAATGTGGTTGCTGGACACATCTTGTGTCCTGTTGAGCTATTTTACATCATGCAACTTTAGATTCATGTAAATAATATTTGTTTATCAAGTTGCTATCTAGTGGACACAAGAAGGACAGTTAATCATCAATAACAAATTGATACTGTCTTGCTTTATGCACCTATTGAATGGGTCACCTTAATCATTATCAGAAAAAATTGCCCCAACCCCCTGAAATTTTCTTCAGGAGCCGCCACTGGTAAGCAGTAACATTGAACCAGTTATGACATTGGCATTTTGAGTTTCAAAATAAATGTCCACTTCTGATCAATGCTTCTTGATCCTGTCTCGGCAAAACTACCAGCCTTCTGTCTTACCACTTATCTCTCCGATCTCCGTTTCCTGCTCTCACTTATCAGCCCAACACCCCCCCACTAACAGGACTGAACCTTTAGTGTGTTTCTTACAACATGTTACTGCATCCTTGTGATCTGTTAAACCCACAGAGTCATTAGAAACTGTCTGTGTGACTGTGTTGCATTTCGTTCCTACTCCATGACCCTGACAGTCTGACTGGCTTCAGTGAATCATGGCTGTCAATGATTGGTACAGATCTACCAGGAAGTCGAGGGGCAAAAAAATAAAGACAATAGATACTTAGAACTCAGAAGCACCTGTTGGATCTCAAAGACATGTCGTGTTGTTCATCTAAAAATGTGAGACACTGTTCAAATCCTGAGGCTGTTTTTACATTTGCAAATAAATTATTATTAAGTACCTGGCAGTATTTAGTATTATACAATTTAGAACAAAGATCCACATTGACGTGTCACTCTTTTACAATGGCCCACGACTGTGGATCAGACTTCCTGAAGACCTGAGTGCAGAGCGTTGATACTTTTAAAAACTCACTCCTAACCTAAGTGAGACCTACCTAACTTTAAACTGTAGAAACAGTAAAAAAAATGCCACTGAATCATAAAAAAAAAAAAAATCATGTTCAAATTAAGCAAATTGCAAATGGTGCAATTTTGAAAATACAGATGTATGTATGATGATGTATGTACAAATGTATCAAAGCATAAACACTGCAACTCCACAGAGACATGGGTATATGCCTTTTTCATTTTCATTGCTGTGCTTTGTTAATGTGTACATGGATAAAATGTTCCTACTGTATGTAATAATATGATCATTTATTTGAAAATGAAACATATACATGAAATACAAACAAAAAATAGCACCCAACACCATTTCCCTGTACCCATCATTTATATAGCTATTTCACTTTACATGTATTTTACAATACAGGCATTGGAACCAATTCATACTCATATTCATATTTCAATCCTCATATGAGAACATGAGGATGTTAACATTTTAATTCTATCTTATATATCTTATACAACCCTGGAACTTGGCTCTTAATTCATTTGTAATCCTTTGACTTATTAGTTAACTGCTCCACCAACTTCTTACGAAACTGCATTTTCTAGTTAGAGCTGCATATCATTTACATGTAAGCAATAATTATGCCATTTCGCTGCCATCTCTTTAAACAGCAGGTGAACGCCTTGGACACATAAAGTTCACAGAAACACGATGGCTTGAGGCAGTTCCTGAACAATAAAAAGGGGTATGACAGCCCCAACCAGCATCAGGACCCAGGACAAGACAGGCTCTTCTGAAACCATGCTGCACATCAGACTCAGCACCGCTCTGCGTGAGTACACAGCTAGAAAAGCTACTTGTGACACTTTTTAAAGCTCTTACTGGTCTTGGTCCTTCTCTCTCTGATTTGCTTTGAAATAATGAGCCCTGGAGAACCATCAGGTCTTCTTGATGCCTTTTTCATGATTCCAAAATTTAGAACAAAGATCCACAGTGAGGTGTCACTCTTTTATAACAGCCCACGAGTGTTGAATCTTTTAAAAGCTCACACGAAAACAGGCATAGATGCCTGTAGACGATCATTTTAATTAAAATGCTAGGGCAGGAAAAATAGTGTCTTTACCTTCTACTTTTTCATTTTCCTGTGCTTTGTGAATGTGTGTATGATGATGAACACAGAGGTCCATGTAATACAAATGTTGAAAGCAATTTATATTTTAAAACTCTCATTGACCCTGGACCTTGACCTTGTTAAAATGGTGGTGTTTTAATAATTCTTGTTTCTTTTCCAGTGCTGGCAACATCATGTGTGCTCTGGACAGCAGTAATGAGTGGTGACGCACGTCAGTTACACTCCTGCCATCAAAAACTGTAGATGAAAATGTGTTGTAATGGTTTTGTCTAACAGGATTCCTGTTACTTTGACAGATCATGTCCTTGCATGTGAGGGTACTTCAGCACATTTGTCTTGTGGTAAGATAGTTGTGCCCTTGTGTTGGGTTCATTTCATCAAAAGCAGTTATATTTTATCTGACCTTTATTAAATGACTATGTTTTTTTCTTTATTTTGTTCCTGTTTTTCCTTTTTGTCAGGTCAAGGACAAGAAATAATGCTGACTTACGCTTCCTATGGACGTCTTGGAAAGCAAGCCTGCCCTTCAAAGTACTCTCACGCTATTTCAAACACCAACTGCGAAACCAAAGGAGCAACTTGCATTGTTTCTGAAAGGTAACCAATATTACTTAATAAAAATAAATGAATTCCAAGCCCCACATTATGTCCAAAAATGTACACCACTGTTTGGTTGTATGCCTCTGCTGACCAATGCAGTTTCAGTCTGTCATGTTTCTAAATCTAAGCAGTTAATCTGTCAATCAGTTTCAGTCAACACTAAATTTGTAAGGATTCTCTCACAGCTTTCTTCAGACATGGTCTTGAACTGCATGTCTGCACTACACTGAAATCTATTAAGTTCATCTTTGTATTCAATTGTTTGTAGTGACGTTGAACAATTGTAAAGCTTTATTGGAAACAGCTCAGATCTGAGGAGAACTGAGACGATGCCAAACATGAACAAGGAGATGTTCACAGTTGGGCATCCTCTGTCATTCTGCCTGTGAATCCCAGAATTGTGGTCTAAGGATTTGGAGAAAAGGGGGAGAGGGCAGAGACGTCAGGTCAAGATGTCTGGTGCCTTCCTCTCCTGATACATAGAGTCAACGTTGGGGAGGACTGCATAGATGAGATATTGGTCCTTTGTCCCAGTTAGGTTAGGTTCAACAAAGATATAACGGGGAAGACAAATTATGGGTGCCAGGGCTACACAGAGTTGCAGCTGCCCTTTTCCTGAGTTTGTTAGGGTTATGTTTTTAGGAATGTGAGTTGCTAATTTAAAGAAGGCTGTATAATAAGTTTTTCTCTTACATTTACACAATTATTACTCTGTATTTACAGATGTAATGGGCTAAACAAATGTTCTGTCGAATCAGCAAACTTTGTGTTTGGAGATCCCTGTTATGGCACCTACAAGTACCTGGAGATAAATTATTTGTGTGTTCGTAAGTACCTGTGTCTGATATGTAATTCAACAGAAAAAAAGAACTGTGTGGAAAGAGAAGAGAGAATAATTTTGTTTTTTCTCTTGCAGGTCCTGAGTGATATTCATGTCAACGTGGTCGTGTTGTCACAATAAACATACAGTGAACACAATATGACTGTTTGTGATTTTGTCCATTGGTGACTGATTATATCAGAATATATAAGATATATAACATACATTATAAACTCATGATGGTCATTCATGGGCAGTTTGGCCTGTCAGTCTGTCAGATGCATGACTCTTACCACTGACATCTCCATTCAGGGTTATTGTTATAACCCCTAACCCAAACCCACAGGCACTAAATAACAAATATTATGGGCTTGAATGAGCTAAAAAAATACTTTAATTTATTGATTAAATGACAAAAACACTTCATCTCAGAATAAAAAAAGATTCTCATGAGTCCATCGCAGAGCCACTCTTTGATAACGGCTGTGTTGAAACTTTTACAAACTCACTCAAGACTTGTGTAGCTGTAAACTGTAGAGACAGAAAGAAAATGCATTAGAACATTATTGAAAAAACAAACTGTTTGTAGAAACTGGGTATATGCATTCTTCCTTTTCATTGCTGTGCTTTGTGACTCTGTACATGGACACGTACATACAGATATCTTTAATTAGAATATTTAGAAGTGGTCATTTAATACACACATTAATAAGTGATAGTGGATTTGACCTCATCCTTATTACAAACACAGGAGCAGTGGGCAGCACTTAAGAAGGTTTAAAGATAACATGTGAATCAAGTAAAGGACATATTGTCCAAAACCAAATAAATTATTTTATGTTTGCCTTTTTTTTCATTTTAAAAACAGGCAAACTTTAAGTTTATACTTCAAACTTACACTTTAATAAGTAGCTATGAAGTGATATCGTGACCGCGCTCTTTCACTTCCTTCTCGTCTGAAATCTGTGCACGCATTCACAGCACTCGTGCACGTTTGTGTGTATTTGTGGAAGAGTGCTTGCAGCACCTATTTTCAGACTTTACTCGGCAACAACAAATACTATTTTCTGATTGGCTGACAGGTGATTCCGCCAGGCGTTCCCAGCAGACCCTCACAACACGCTTGGGTCTGCCAAGTCTGTCCAGCTTCCTCCCCCGCCAGCGGATCCAACTCACCACCAGGTGGTGATCGGTTGACAGCTCAGCCCCTCTCTTCACCCGAGTGTCCAAGACATGCGGTCGGAGGCCAGATGACACGACCACAAAGTCGATCATTGACCTCCGGCCTAGGGTGTCCTGGTGCCACGTGCACTGATGGACACCCTTATGCCTGAACATGGTGTTCGTTATGGACAAACCATGACTAGCACAGAAGTCCAATAACAAAACACCACTCGGGTTCAGATCGGGGAGGCCATTCCTCCCAATCACACCCCTCCAGGTTACACTGTCGTTACCCACGTGAGCATTGAAGTCTCCCAACAGAACTACGGAGTCCCCGGTTGGAGCACTTTCCAGTACGCCTTCCAGGGACTCCAAAAAGGCCGGGTACTCTGCACTGCCGATCGGCCCGTAAGCCGAAACAACAGTGAGAGACCTAACCCCCACCCGAAGGCGGAGGGACGCGACCCTTTCGCTCTGCGGGGAGAACTCCAACACATGGCGGCTGAGCTGGGGAGCTATAAGCAAGCCCACACCAGCCCGTCGCCTCTCACCTTGGGCAACTCCAGAGTAGTAGAGAGTCCAGCCTCTCTCAAGGAGTTGGGTTCCAGAGCCCAGACTGTGCGTGGAGGTGAGCCCGACTATTTCTAGTCGGTATCGCTCCACCTCCCGAACAAGCTCAGGCTCTTTCCCCCCCAGCGAGGTGACATTCCATGTCCCCATAGCTAGGGTTGTTGTCCCGCGATTGGGCCGCCGGGGCCCCCGCCCACGACTGCCACCCACTTATTAATGTGTGTGGATTAAATGACCACTTCTAAATATTCTAATTAAAGATGTCTGTATTTACGTGTCCATGTACAGAGTCACAAAGCACAGCAATGAAAAGGAAGAATGCATATACCCAGTTTCTACAAACAGTTTGTTTTTTCAATAATTCAGTGGCATTT
This sequence comes from Microchirus variegatus, assembly GCF_963457635.1. Lineage (NCBI taxonomy): Eukaryota > Metazoa > Chordata > Actinopteri > Pleuronectiformes > Soleidae > Microchirus > Microchirus variegatus. The sequence continues at coordinate 15,247,224 of NC_139810.1, forward strand.
TCTTTCTGTCTCTACAGTTTACAGTTACACAGGTCTTGAGTGAGTTTGTAAGTTTCAACACAGCCGTTATAAAAGAGTGGCTCTGCGATGGACTCATGAGAATCTTTTTTCATTCTGAGATGAAGTGTTTATGTCATTTAATCAATAAATTATATATCAATATTCTGCACCTGGTCACAAACAATCCAAACAGCATTTAACTGCATCATTTATTAAAAACCAAGTGTTTTTTTAGCTCATTCAAGCCCATAATATTTGTTGTATATGTTATTTAGTGCCTGTGGGTTTGGGTTAGGGGTTATAACAATAACCCTGAATGGAGATGTCAGTGGTAAGAGTCATGCATCTGACAGACTGACAGGCCAAACTGCCCATGAATGACCATCATGAGTTTATAATGTATGTTATATATCTTATATATTCTGATATAATCAGTCACCAATGGACAAAATCACAAACAGTCATATTGTGTTCACTGTATGTTTATTGTGACAACACGACCATGTCGACATGAAAATCACACAGGATCTGCAAGAGAAAAAACAAAATTATTCTCTCTTCTCTTTCCACACAGTTCTTTTTTTCTGTTGAATTACATATCAGACACAGGTACTTACGAGCACACAAATAATTTATCTCCAGGTACTTGTAGGTGCCATGACAGGGATCTCCAAACACCGAGTTTGTTGCTTGGACAGAACAGCTGTTTTTCCCATTACATCTGTAAATACAGAGTCATTATTGTGTAAATGTAAGAGAAAACGTATTATTCAGCCTTCTTTAAATTAGCAACTCACATTCCTAAAAGCATAAGCCTAACAAACTCAGGAAAAGGGCAGCTGCAACTCTGTGTAGCCCTGGCACCCATAATTTGTCTTCCTCATTATATCTTTGTTGAACCTAACCTAACTGGGACAAAGGACCAATATCTCATCTATGCAGTCCTCCCCAACGTCCACTCTATGTATCAGCAGAGGAAGGCACCAGACATCTTGACCTGACGTCTCTGCCCTCTCCCCCTTTTCTCCAAATCCTTAGACCACAATTCTGGGATTCAAAGGCAGAATGACAGAGGATGCCCGACTGTTAACGTCTCCTTGTTCATGTTTGGCATCGTCTCAGTTCTCCTCAGATCTGAGCTGTTTCCAATAAAGCTTTACAATTGTTCAACGTCACTACAAACAATTGAATACAAAGATGAACTTAATAGATTTCAGTGTAGTGCAGACATGCAGTTCAAGACCATGTCTGAAGAAAGCTGTGAGAGAATCCTTACAAATTTAGTGTTGACTGAAACTGATTGACAGATTAACTGCTTAGATTTAGAAACATGACAGACTGAAACTGCATTGGTCAGCAGAGGCATACAACCAAACGGTGGTGTACATTTTTGGACATAATGTGGGGCTTGGAATTCATTTATTTTTATTAAGTAATATTGGTTACCTTTCAGAAACAATGCAAGTTGCTCCTTTGGTTTCGCAGTTGGTGTTTGAAATAGCGTCAGCGTAATGTGAAGGGCAGGCTTGCTGTGCAAAACGTCCATAGGAAGCGTAAGTCAGCATTATTACTTGTCCGTGACCTGACAAAAAGGAAAAACAGGAACAAAATAAAGAAAAAAACATAGTCATTTAATAAAGGTCAGATAAAATATTACTGCTTTTGATGAAATGAACCCAACACAAGGGCACCACTATCTTACCACAAGACATATGTGCTGAAGTACCCTCACATGCGATGAGATGATCTGTCAAAGTAACAGGAATCCTTTTAGACAAAACCATCACAACATATTTGCATCTACAGTTTTTGATGGCAGGAGTGTAACTGACGTGTTTGACGACTCATGACTGCTGTCCAGAGCACACATGATGTTGCCAGCACTGGAAAAGAAACAAGAATTATTAAAACACCACCATTTTAACAAGGTCAAGGTCCAGGGTCAATGAGAGTTTTAAAATATAAATTGCTTTCAACATTTGTATTACATGGACCTCTGTGTTCATCATCATACACACATTCACAAAGCACAGGAAAATGAAATTGTAGAAGGTTTAGACACTATTTTTCCTGCCCTAGCATTTTAATTAAAATGATCGTCTACAGGCATCTATGCCTGTTTTCGTGTGAGCTTTTAAAAGATTCAACACTCGTGGGCTGTTATAAAAGAGTGACACCTCACAATGGATCTTTGTTCTAAATTTTGGAATCATGAAAAAGGCATCAAGAAGACCTGATGGTTCTCCAGGGCTCATTATTTCAAAGCAAATCAGAGAGAGAAGGACCAAGACCAGTAAGAGCTTTAAAAAGTGTCACAAGTAGCTTTTCTAGCTGTGTACTCACGCAGAGCGGTGCTGAGTCTGATGTGCAGCATGGTTTCAGAAGAGCCTGTCTTGTCCTGGGTCCTGATGCTGGTTGGGGCTGTCATACCCCTATTTATTGTTCAAGAACTGCCTCAAGCCATCGTGTTTCTGTGAACTTTATGTATACAAGGCGTTCACCTGCTGTTTAAAGAGATCGCAGCGAAATGGCATATTTTTTTTGCTTACATGTAAATGATATGCAGCTCTAACTAGAAAATGCAGTTTAGTAAGAAGTTGGTGGAGCAGTTAACTAATAAGTCAAAGTATTACAAATGAATTAAGAGCCAAGTTCCAGGGTTGTATAAGATATATAAGATAGAATTAAAATGTTAACATCCTCATGTTCTCATATGAGGATTGAAATATGAATATGAGTATGAATTGGTTCCAATGCCTGTATTGTAAAATACATGTAAAGTGAAATAGCTATATAAATGATGGGTACAGGGAAATGGTGTTGGGTGCTATTTTTTGTTTGTATTTCATGTATATGTTTCATTTTCAAATAAATGATCATATTATTACATACAGTAGGAACATTTTATCCATGTACACATTAACAAAGCACAGCAATGAAAATGAAAAAGGCATATACCCATGTCTCTGTGGAGTTGCAGTGTTTATGCTTTGATACATTTGTACATACATCATCATACATACATCTGTATTTTCAAAATTGCACCATTTGCAATTTGATTAATTTGAACATGATTTTTTTTTAATTATTATTCAGTGGCATTTTCTTACTGTTTCTACAGTTTAAAGTTAGGTAGGTCTCACTTAGGTTAGGACTGAGTTTTTAAAAGTATCAACGCTCTGCACTCAGGTCTTCAGGAAGTCTGATCCACAGTCGTGGGCCATTGTAAAAGAGTGACACGTCACTGTGGATCTTTGTTCTAAATTGTATAATACTAAATACTGCCAGGTACTTAATAATAATTTATTTGCAAATGTAAAAACAACCTCAGGATTTGAACAGTGTCTCACATTTTTAGATGAACAACACGACATATCATATTTTTTGCCCCTCGACTTCCTGGTAGATCTGTACCAATCATTGACAGCCATGATTCACTGAAGCCAGTCAGACTGTCAGGGTCATGGAGTAGGACCTAAATGCAACACAATCAAACAGACAGTTTCTAATGACTCTGTGGGTTTAACAGATCACAAGGATGCAGTAACATGTTGTAAGAAACACACTAAAGGTTCAGTCCTGTTAGTGGGGGGGTGTTGGGCTGATAAGTGAGAGCAGGACACAGAGATCGGAGGGATAAGTGGTAAGACAGAAGGCTGGTAGTTTTGCCGAGACAGGATCAAGAAGCATTGATCAGAAGTGGACATTTATTTTGAAACTCAAAATGCCAATGTCATAACTGGTTCAATGTTACTGCTTACCAGTGGCGGCTCCTGAAGAAAATTTCAGGGGGTTGGGGCAATTTTTTCTGATAATGATTAAGGTGACCCATTCAATAGGTGCATAAAGCAAGACAGTATCAATTTGTTATTGATGATTAACTGTCCTTCTTGTGTCCACTAGATAGCAACTTGATAAACAAATATTATTTACATGAATCTAAAGTTGCATGATGTAAAATAGCTCAACAGGACACAAGATGTGTCCAGCAACCACATTAAGACAGGGGCAGCATTAAGTCAAGTATTTATTAACTGACCAAGGATCAAGAGCTTTCACAACCTTTACCAGATACATACAACAAATATATGACAAGATAGTGCAGTCAAATTATTCATTAAGTGCAGAATTGGATCTTTAGATGTGTTGCTAAATGCATCTTACAATACTCTCTTACACAAAACAGTCCGATTGTCTGATTTGCGTGAAATGTAACCTGCAGTTAAACCCTGAGCGATACAAACATCAACAATGTTAGTGTACGTGACTAACGTGACGTCCATCCATCTTTGCCGAAGATTCACGAGTGAGTGACTGCGTCGGCAAACGACTTCACGAGTGATTCACAGAACACGTCAGTTCCACTCCCGGCCACCACGATCGCTGCTGAGCTCAACTGAACTAAGAAAGGAACGAATCAGTTCATGAAGTGATCCCAGTCAGTTCGTTCACTCAAATGATTCGTTCTTTTGAACAAATCAGTTATGACCGACACAACACTACACCTTGCTGTTTGGGTGAGCCGGTTTGGAGGAGGCTACTGAGCTGTGTTTTTCCATGGCTTTGGAGTAAGTACTCAAATTTACAATTCGGTGTGGATTTCTTCTCTGAGGAATTTCATGGTCAAAATAACAGTATAGCAACATCAATAAGCTAACCAGGCCTCTCTGCATTGTAACCTGAGTAATCTTTTATTCTATGAAATAGGTGTATTTAGGGTAATTAATCCCAATTCAATATTAGTGGCTCTCACCAATTCTCCACCCATGTAAGAGTTTAAAGAGGTATTTCATAAAGATATCTTCGTAACCTAGGTTGAATTGAGTGAGAGGGCTAGATTAGCAAACAAGCTAAGGAACGTAGCTTCAAATGACTGTTGTCTGCTGCTATGAGCCATAAACAGCTAACACGTATGAAAGCGTGAACTCCGTGGCACTGGTAAAACTATGTGTACTTAGTGTACCCAGTTAGTGCTGGGACTGATTAAACGAGCACAATCCTCCGTGTATTTTTAAAACAGTGAGCTTCGCTGAGAGTGCTGCCACCAGAGAGGCGAACAACTTATCGGGAGACGTGATGTGAAGAGAAGAGAAGATATCCCCTCCTCTCTTTGCTCAATTTACATATGACGCAAGCACGTTAGTGCATGCACATAAATCGTCATTTAAAAATGCATTGGAGGGTATGTTTTTCGAAAAAAAACTTTTTTAACATGAGAGTCAAGGGAAGTGTAGGTGGGAACTGCCGTTCAGGTAACTGGTGTTGCTGGACAGAGGGGAGCACACACAGTTTTTGACCGCTTCGCTTCGCTCCACTTAACTTTGCTTTGTTGCGCGTTGTTGCTGTCGTGGACTCGTGGTATAATGTGAATGAATACAAGTGAACAAATGTGAACAGTGGATAAATGGATTATCACGGTGAGCTGCAATAAATATACCGAAATATAAGCCATGAAGACTGTTTTATTTCCGTACACAAGTACAAAGTGGATAAAGTTAAGCGCGTCAGGCAGGTGCTTGTCTAGCAACCCCCGAGAGACTTCAAGTATTTGGCTTAGCCTCTACAGGGAGAATTTTCGGACGATTCTCCACGTCAATAAAATCGCCTTGAATCTGACGATTCTGATTGGACAATGACAGATAATATGTCTGGAACACTGATAATAACTACCTTTGCTGGCAGAGACGGCTTAAAAGGAATATTAGTACTAAGGATCTTTGGAATTGCTAAAAAAAATTCTCTTTCTCCTCCTAGTTGGTAGGGCGTCACCCAAATCGTCCCTATACACCGTCCGCCCCTGCAGCTTACTATATTGCTCCATGACACTACACAATGTTGCGATTTATGTTAATGTTTCACTGGTATAAATGTATATGCATACTGAACTGTACAGTCAGGTCGGCGAAAGGAGGCTTCAAAACACGCATTTCATTTTAGGTATTATGGCACTAAAGGTTTTATATTTTAAAAGAAAAACAAAAGTTCTCAGAATGGACTGCTTCACTTGTTGATGGGTTCCGCCCAGCGACCAGAACTGCCGGTGACACTGTTGGTCTGCACAACAGGCGGATTTCAGTGCGTGAACTTGGATCATCGACCCCCATTGTGTTCTTTCTGCCATTACTCCAGGACTTTTCTTTTGAAATTGATCCTAATGCTCGCAAATTAAAGCCACTTTATTGATAAAGTTGTACTGTTTTTTTTGCATAACAACAACTACAAGTTTTTCTTTGTGCGTTTATATTTTTATTGAGTGTATGTTTCATTTTCAAATAAATGATCAAATTATTACATACAGTAGTTGCAGTGTTTATTCTTTGATACATTCTGTATTTTCAAAATTGCACCATTTGTAATTTACTTGAACATTTTTTTTATGATTCAGTGGCATTTTCTTCTAAAAATATCAACGCTGCACTTCAGGAAAGCTGATCCACAGTCGTGGGCCATTGTAAAAGAGTGACACGTCACTGTGGATCTTTGTTCTAAATTGTATTATACTAAATACTGCCAAGTACTTAATAATAATTTATTTGCAAATGTAAAAACAGCCTCAGGATTTGAACGTCGGTAATAATGCCGTTATACCTCGAGAGCTCAATTTTTTCAAGATTTTCAAATTACATTAATACATTAATACATTAATAATTGTTGAAATAATAAAATATAGTCTTCTTCACCCTGCGACACTGTGCATTAATTGTCCAAAATGAATAAATATTTTAATAATAAATATTAGTTTTGTTTTTCAGTTTCGGTCCTTCAGGCATATTTTTCATTTTTAACAACTGTGTGTGTGTGTGCGTGTGTGTGTGTGTGTGTGTGTGTGTGTGTGCGTGCGTGCTTGCATGATGTGAAGGTGTGTGTGTTGTCACAGCTGGCTCCATGACAAATGGAGACGCACCGTTAAAAGAATAACAAATCATATTTATTTAGATCAATAATGAAGATAAATCAGGAAATACAATAACGTGAGGTGTGAGAGTCAGTCAGATCAGTCATGTAGGGTGTGCATGCATGGTAAATATGGTGTGGATGTTGTATGATGCATAAAAGAAATCAAAAGAACTAAGGCTTAAAGCTGTCGTGTCACCCGGGGAGACAGGCGTCTGTCTGCAAGGGAAAAAAGAGAGAGAGACACAATGAATGAGAACCTGCTTATATGGCAAACCCGAATACTGCCCAGGTGTCCCCAGTTACCAAATTGCCAAACTGGGCACAGCCCCCTGCGTGTGTGCATGTGTGCGTGCGTGCATGCGTGTGGGTGTAGTATCTGCATGATGTGAAGGTGTGTGTGTGAGTCCAGGATCATGAGAGCCAGAGATGTTGCAGCATTTGCTTTAGAGAAGCTCGATCTTCAGGCTCCAAAGCTAAACACGCTTTTAAAACATCTGCGAAAAGAGACAAAGAGACAGTGAGGCTGGGGTCTGCATTTAATATAACAAAGAGGAAAATGATAACCGTGTACACTGTTAATACCAAAACTCAGCTACATTATTCAGTGTGGAGGGGCAGGTGCTCAAGTGACAAACAGGGCAAACTGACATTTTGCAATGCTGGATACTTTTTTGTAATATAGAGGTAATATTGTGGTAATACCATCTTAATTCTGATGCAGTTTTCACCTTGATGAAAAAAGTTGTAATCTTGTGGTAATAAGAAGAAGACAATATAACACAAATACTGTGCTACTTCCATAATAATATCCAGGTAATAGTGGAATGCCTTCACATAACAAAGTCAGGGAATAATAATTGATAATATAGTATAATGTTGAAATTCATCCTCACTTATGTCCCACATACTTTTTCTATTGCACTTACCAAAGCTATACTTTGTCAATACCAAAGCACAATATTACTTCTCCATCACATAATTATTGCCATACTGTTACTGGATGAGGGATGGGAATCGCCAGAGACGCCACGATATTTAATTCACAATACGATATTATCACGTTGTTATCACAACACTTCTCAATATAATATTGTGAGATGCAATTCACGGTATAATATTATCACTATATTTAACCTCTTGCAAATAAATTATTATTAAGTACCTGGCAGAATTTAGTATTATACAATTTAGAACAAAGATCCACAGTGACGTGTCACACTTTTACAATGGCCCACGACTGTGGATCAGACTTCCTGAAGACCTGAGTGCAGAGCGTTGATACTTTTAAAAACTCACTCCTAACCTAAGTGAGACCTACCTAACTTTAAACTGTAGAAACAGTAAAAAAAAATGCCACTGAATAATACAAATAAAAAAAATCAGGTTCAAATTAAGCAAATTGCAAATGGTGCAATTTTGAAAATACAGATGTATGTATGATGATGTATGTACAAATGTATCAAAGCATAAACACTGCAACTCCACAGAGACATGGGTATATGCCTTTTTCATTTTCATTGCTGTGCTTTGTTAATGTGTACATGGATAAAATGTTCCTACTGTATGTAATAATATGATCATTTATTTGAAAATGAAACATATACATGAAATACAAACAAAAAATAGCACCCAACACCATTTCCCTGTACCCATCATTTATATAGCTATTTCACTTTACATGTATTTTACAATACAGGCATTGGAACCAATTCATACTCATATTCATATTTCAATCCTCATATGAGAACATGAGGATGTTAACATTTTAATTCTATCTTATATATCTTATACAACCCTGGAACTTGGCTCTTAATTCATTTGTAATACTTTGACTTATTAGTTAACTGCTCCACCAACTTCTTACTAAACTGCATTTTCTAGTTAGAGCTGCATATCATTTACATGTAAGCAAAAAAAATATGCCATTTCGCTGCGATCTCTTTAAACAGCAGGTGAACGCCTTGTATACATAAAGTTCACAGAAACACGATGGCTTGAGGCAGTTCTTGAACAATAAATAGGGGTATGACAGCCCCAACCAGCATCAGGACCCAGGACAAGACAGGCTCTTCTGAAACCATGCTGCACATCAGACTCAGCACCGCTCTGCGTGAGTACACAGCTAGAAAAGCTACTTGTGACACTTTTTAAAGCTCTTACTGGTCTTGGTCCTTCTCTCTCTGAAATAGTGTCTAAACCTTCTTCATTTTCATTTTCCTGTGCTTTGTGAATGTGTGTATGATGATGAACACAGAGGTCCATGTAATACAAATGTTGAAAGCAATTTATATTTTAAAACTCTCATTGACCCTGGACCTTGACCTTGTTAAAATGGTGGTGTTTTAATAATTCTTGTTTCTTTTCCAGTGCTGGCAACATCATGTGTGCTCTGGACAGCAGTCATGAGTGGTCAAACACGTCAGTTACACTCCTGCCATCAAAAACTGTAGATGAAAATGTGTTGTGATGGTTTTGTCTAACAGGATTCCTGTTACTTTGACAGATCATGTCGTCGCATGTGAGAATACTTCAGCACATTTGTCTTGTGGTAAGATAGTAGTGCCCTTGTGTTGGGTTCATTTCATCAAAAGCAGTTATATTTTATCTGACCTTTATTAAATTACTATGTTTTTTTCTTTATTTTGTTCCTGTTTTTCCTTTTTGTCAGGTCACGGACAAGAAATAATGCTGACTCACGCTTCCTATGGACGTCTTGGAAAGCAACTCTGCCCTTCACAGTACTCTCACGCTGTAGCAAACACCAACTGCGAAACCAAAGGAGCAACTTGCATTGTTTCTGGAAGGTAACCATTATTACTTAATAAAAATAAATTAATTCCAAGCCCCACATTATGTCCAAAAATGTACACCACTGTTTGGTTGTATGCCTCTGCTGACCAATGCAGTTTCAGTCTGTCATGTTTCTAAATCTAAGCAGTTAATCTGTCAATCAGTTTCAGTCAACACCAAATTTGTAAGGATTCTCTCACAGCTTTCTTCAGACATGGTCTTGAACTGCATGTCTGCACTACACTGAAATCTATTAAGTTCATCTTTGTATTCAATTGTTTGTAGTGACGTTGAACAATTGTAAAGCTTTATTGGAAACAGCTCAGATCTGAGGAGAACTGAGACGATGCCAAACATGAACAAGGAGATGTTAACAGTTGGGCATCCTCTGTCATTCTGCCTGTGAATCCCAGAATTGTGGTCTAAGGATTTGGAGAAAAGGGGGAGAGGGCAGAGACATCAGGTCAAGATGTCTTCCTCTCCTGATACATAGAGTCAACGTTGGGGAGGACTGCATAGTTGAGATATTGGTCCTTTGTCCCAGTTAGGTTAGGTTCAACAAAGATATAATGAGGAAGACAAATTATGGGTGCCAGGGCTACACAGAGTTGCAGCTGCCCTTTTCCTGAGTTTGTTAGGCTTGTGCTTTTAGGAATGTGAGATGCTAATTTAAAGAAGGCGGAATAATACGTTTTTCTCTTAAATTTACACAATTATTACTCTGTATTTACAGATGTAATGGGCGAAACAAATGTACTGTCTCATCAGCAAACTGGTTGTTTGGAGATCCCTGTCGTGGCACCTACAAGTACCTGGAGATAAATTATATGTGTATTCGTAAGTACCTGTGTCTGATATGTAATTCAACAGAAAAAAAGAACTGTGTGGAAAGAGAAGAGAGAATAATTTAGTTTTTTCTCTTGCAGGTCCTGTGTGATTTTCATGTCAACGTGGTCGTGTTGTCACAATAAACATACAGTGAACACAATATGACTGTTTGTGATTTTGTCCATTGGTGACTGATTATATCAGAATATATAAGATATATAACATACATTATAAACTCATGGTGGTCATTCATGGGCAGTTTGGCCTGTCAGTCTGTCAGATGCATGACTCTTACCACTGACATCTCCATTCAGGGTTATTGTTATAACCCCTAACCCAAACCCACAGGCACTAAATAACAAATATTATGGGCTTGAATGAGCTAAAAAAATACTTTAATTTATTGATTAAATGACAAAAACACTTCATCTCAGAATAAAAAAAGATTCTCATGAGTCCATCGCAGAGCCACTCTTTGATAACGGCTGTGTTGAAACTTTTACAAACTCACTCAAGACTTGTGTAGCTGTAAACTGTAGAGACAGAAAGAAAATGCATTAGAACATTATTGAAAAAACAAACTGTTTGTAGAAACTGGGTATATGCATTCTTCCTTTTCATTGCTGTGCTTTGTGACTCTGTACATGGACACGTACATACAGACATCTTTAATTAGAATATTTAGAAGTGGTCATTTAATACACACATTAATAAGTGATAGTGGATTTGACCTCATCCTTATTACAAACACAGGAGCAGTGGGCAGCACTTAAGAAGGTTTAAAGATAACATGTGAATCAAGTAAAGGACATATTGTCCAAAACCAAAGAAATTATTTTATGTTTGCCTTTTTTTTCATTTTAAAAACAGGCAAACTTTAAGTTTATACTTCAAACTTACACTTTAATAAGTAGCTATGAAGTGATATCGTGACCGCGCTCTTTCACTTCCTTCTCGTCTGAAATCTGTGCACGCATTCACAGCACTCGTGCACGTTTGTGTGTGTTTGTGGAAGAGTGCTTGCAGCACCTATTTTCAGACTTTACTCGGCAACAACAAATACTATTTTCTGATTGGCTGTTAGGTGATTCCGCCAGGCGTTCCCAGCAGACCCTCACAACACGCTTGGGTCTGCCAAGTCTGTCCAGCTTCCTCCCCCGCCAGCGGATCCAACTCACCACCAGGTGGTGATCGGTTGACAGCTCAGCCCCTCTCTTCACCCGAGTGTCCAAGACATGCAGTCAGAGGCCAGATGACACGACCACAAAGTCGATCATTGACCTCCGGCCTAGGGTGTCCTGGTGCCACGTGCACTGATGGACACCCTTATGCCTGAACATGGTGTTGGTTATGGACAAACCATGAAGAGCACAGAAGTCCAATAACAAAACACCACTCGGGTTCAGATCGGGGAGGCCATTCCTCCCAATCACACCCCTCCAGGTTACACTGTCGTTACCCACGTGAGCATTGAAGTCTCCCAACAGAACTACGGAGTCCCCGGTTGGAGCACTTTCCAGGGACTCCAAAAAGGCCGGGTACTCTGCACTGCCGTTCGGCCCGTAAGCCGAAACAACAGTGAGAGACCTAACCCCCACCCGAAGGCGGAGGGACGCGACCCTTTCGCTCTGCGGGGAGAACTCCAACACATGGCGGCTGAGCTGGGGAGCTATAAGCAAGCCCACACCAGCCCGTCGCCTCTCACCTTGGGCAACTCCAGAGTAGTAGAGAGTCCAGCCTCTCTCAAGGAGTTGGGTTCCAGAGCCCAGACTGTGCGTGGAGGTGAGCCCGACTATTTCTAGTCGGTATCGCTCCACCTCCCGAACAAGCTCAGGTTCTTTCCCCCCCAGCGAGGTGACATTCCATGTCCCCATAGCTAGGGTTGTTGTCCCGCGATTGGGCCGCCGGGGCCCCCGCCCACGACTGCCACCCACTTATTAATGTGTGTGTATTAAATGACCACTTCTAAATATTCTGATTAAAGATGTGTGTATGTACGTGTCCATGTACAGAGTCACAAAGCACAGCAATGAAAAGGAAGAATGCATATACCCAGTTTCTACAAACAGTTTGTTTTTTCAATAATTCAGTGGCATTTTCTTTCTGTCTCTACAGTTTACAGTTACACAGGTCTTGAGTGAGTTTGTAAGTTTCAACACAGCCGTTATAAAAGAGTGGCTCTGCGATGGACTCATGAGAATCTTTTTTCATTCTGAGATGAAGTGTTTATGTCATTTAATCAATAAATTATATATCAATATTCTGCACCTGGTCACAAACAATCCAAACAGCATTTAACTGCATCATTTATTAAAAACCAAGTATTTTTTCAGCTCATTCAAGCCCATAATATTTGTTGTATATGTTATTTAGTGCCTGTGGGTTAGGGTTAGGGGTTATAACAATAACCCTGAATGGAGATGTCAGTGGTAAGAGTCATGCATCTGACAGACTGACAGGCCAAACTGCCCATGAATGACCATCATGAGTTTATAATGTATGTTATATATCTTATATATTCTGATATAATCAGTCACCAATGGACAAAATCACAAACAGTCATATTGTGTTCACTGTATGTTTATTGTGACAACACGACCATGTCGACATGAAAATCACACAGGATCTGCAAGAGAAAAAACAAAATTATTCTCTCTTCTCTTTCCACACAGTTCTTTTTTTCTGTTGAATTACATATCAGACACAGGTACTTACGAGCACACAAATAATTTATCTCCAGGTACTTGTAGGTGCCATGACAGGGATCTCCAAACACCGAGTTTGTTGCTTGGACAGAACAGCTGTTTTTCCCATTACATCTGTAAATACAGAGTCATAATTGTGTAAATGTAAGAGAAAACGTATTATTCAGCCTTCTTTAAATTAGCATCTCACATTCCTAAAAGCATAAGCCTAACAAACTCAGGAAAAGGGCAGCTGCAACTCTGTGTAGCCCTGGCACCCATAATTTGTCTTCCTCATTATATCTTTGTTGAACCTAACCTAACTGGGACAAAGGACCAATATCTCAACTATGCAGTCCTCCCCAACGTTGACTCTATGTATCAGCAGAGGAAGGCACCAGACATCTTGACCTGATGTCTCTGCCCTCTCCCCCTTTTCTCCAAATCCTTAGACCACAATTCTGGGATTCAAAGGCAGAATGACAGAGGATGCCCGACTGTTAACGTCTCCTTGTTCATGTTTGGCATCGTCTCAGTTCTCCTCAGATCTGAGCTGTTTCCAATAAAGCTTTACAATTGTTCAACGTCACTACAAACAATTGAATACAAAGATGAACTTAATAGATTTCAGTGTAGTGCAGACATGCAGTTCAAGACCATGTCTGAAGAAAGCTGTGAGAGAATCCTTACAAATTTAGTGTTGACTGAAACTGATTGACAGATTAACTGCTTAGATTTAGAAACATGACAGACTGAAACTGCATTGGTCAGCAGAGGCATACAACCAAACGGTGGTGTACATTTTTGGACATAATGTGGGGCTTGGAATTCATTTATTTTTATTAAGTAATATTGGTTACCTTTCAGAAACAATGCAAGTTGCTCCTTTGGTTTCGCAGTTGGTGTTTGAAATAGCGTCAGCGTAATGTGAAGGGCAGGCTTGCTGTGCAAAACGTCCATAGGAAGCGAAAGTCAGCATTATTACTTGTCCGTTACCTGACAAAAAGGAAAAACAGGAACAAAATAAAGAAAAAAACATAGTCATTTAATAAAGGTCAGATAAAATATTACTGCTTTTGATGAAATGAACCCAACACAAGGGCACTACTATCTTACCACAAGACATATGTGCTGAAGTACCCTCACATGCGATGAGATGATCTGTCAAAGTAACAGGAATCCTATTAGACAAAACCATCACAACATATTTGCATCTACAGTTTTTGATGGCAGGAGTGTAACTGACGTGTTTGACGACTCATGACTGCTGTCCAGAGCACACATGATGTTGCCAGCACTGGAAAAGAAACAAGAATTATTAAAACACCACCATTTTAACAAGGTCAAGGTCCAGGGTCAATGAGAGTTTTAAAATATAATTTGCTTTCAACATTTGTATTACATGGACCTCTGTGTTCATCATCATACACACATTCACAAAGCACAGGAAAATGAAAATGTAGAAGGTAAAGACACTATTTTTCCTGCCCTAGCATTTTAATTAAAATGATCGTCTACAGGCATCTATGCCTGTTTTCGTGTGAGCTTTTAAAAGATTCAACACTCGTGGGCTGTTATAAAAGAGTGACACCTCACTGTGGATCTTTGTTCTAAATTTTGGAATCATGAAAAAGGCATCAAGAAGACCTGATGGTTCTCCAGGGCTCATTATTTCAAAGCAAATCAGAGAGAGAAGGACCAAGACCAGTAAGAGCTTTAAAAAGTGTCACAAGTAGCTTTTCTAGCTGTGTACTCACGCAGAGCGGTGCTGAGTCTGATGTGCAGCATGGTTTCAGAAGAGCCTGTCTTGTCCTGGGTCCTGATGCTGGTTGGGGCTGTCATACCCCTATTTATTGTTCAGGAACTGCCTCAAGCCATCGTGTTTCTGTGAACTTTATGTATACAAGGCGTTCACCTGCTGTTTAAAGAGATCGCAGCGAAAATGGCATATTTTTTTTGCTTACATGTAAATGATATGCAGCTCTAACTAGAAAATGCAGTTTAGTAAGAAGTTGGTGGAGCAGTTAACTAATAAGTCAAAGGATTACAAATGAATTAAGAGCCAAGTTCCAGGGTTGTATAAGATATATAAGATAGAATTAAAATGTTAACATCCTCATGTTCTCATATGAGGATTGAAATATGAATATGAGTATGAATTGGTTCCAATGCCTGTATTGTAAAATACATGTAAAGTGAAATAGCTATATAAATGATGGGTACAGGGAAATGGTGTTGGGTGCTATTTTTTGTTTGTATTTCATGTATATGTTTCATTTTCAAATAAATGATCATATTATTACATACAGTAGGAACATTTTATCCATGTACACATTAACAAAGCACAGCAATGAAAATGAAAAAGGCATATACCCATGTCTCTGTGGAGTTGCAGTGTTTATGCTTTGATACATTTGTACATACATCATCATACATACATCTGTATTTTCAAAATTGCACCATTTGCAATTTGCTTAATTTGAACATGATTTTTTTTTTATTATTATTCAGTGGCATTTTCTTACTGTTTCTACAGTTTACAGTTAGGTAGGTCTCACTTAGGTTAGGACTGAGTTTTTAAAAGTATCAACGCTCTGCACTCAGGTCTTCAGGAAGTCTGATCCACAGTCGTGGGCCATTGTAAAAGAGTGACACGTCACTGTGGATCTTTGTTCTAAATTGTATAATACTAAATACTGCCAGGTACTTAATAATAATTTATTTGCAAATGTAAAAACAGCCTCAGGATTTGAACAGTGTCTCACATTTTTAGATGAACAACACGACATATCATATTTTTTGCCCCTCGACTTCCTGGTAGATCTGTACCAATCATTGACAGCCATGATTCACTGAAGCCAGTCAGACTGTCAGGGTCATGGAGTAGGACCTAAATGCAACACAATCACACAGACAGTTTCTAATGACTCTGTGGGTTTAACAGATCACAAGGATGCAGTAACATGTTGTAAGAAACACACTAAAGGTTCAGTCCTGTTAGTGGGGGGTGTTGGGCTGATAAGTGAGAGCAGGACACAGAGATCGGAGGGATAAGTGGTAAGACAGAAGGCTGGTAGTTTTGCCGAGACAGGATCAAGAAGCATTGATCAGAAGTGGACATTTATTTTGAAACTCAAAATGCCAATGTCATAACTGGTTCAATGTTACTGCTTACCAGTGGCGGCTCCTGAAGAAAATTTCAGGGGGTTGGGGCAATTTTTTCTGATAATGATTAATTTGACCCATTCAATAGGTGCATAAAGCAAGACAGTATCAATTTGTTATTGATGATTAACTGTCCTTCTTGTGTCCACTAGATAGCAACTTGATAAACAAATATTATTTACATGAATCTAAAGTTGCATGATGTAAAATAGCTCAACAGGACACAAGATGTGTCCAGCAACCACATAAAGACAGGGGCAGCATATTAAGTCAAGTATTTTTTAACTGACCAAGGATCAAGAGCTTTCACAACCTTTACCAGATACATACAACAAATATATGACAAGATAGTGCAGTCAAATTATTCATTAAGTGTAAAGAAAAGAGCAGAATTGGATCTTTAGATGTCTTGCTAAATGCATCTTACAATACTCTCTTACACAAAACAGTCCGATTGTCTGATTTGCGTGAAATTTAACCTGCAGTTAAACCCTGAGCGATACAAACATCAACAATGTTAGTGTACGTGACTAACGTGACGTCAATCCATCTTTGCCGAAGATTCACGAGTGAGTGACTGCGTCGGCGAACGACTTCACGGGTGATTCACAGAACGCGTCAGTTCCACTCCCGGCCACTACGATCGCTGCTGAGCTCAACTGAACTAAGAAAGGAACGAATCAGTTCATGAAGTGATCCCAGTCAGTTCGTTCACGCAAATGATTCGTTCTTTTGAACAAATCAGTTATGACTGACACAACACTACACCTTGCTGTTTGGGTGAGCCGGTTTGGAGGAGGCTACTGAGCTGTGTTTTTCCGTGGCTTTGGAGTAAGTACTCAAATTTACAATTCGGTGTGGATTTCTTCTCTGAGGAATTTCATGGTCAAAATAACAGTATAGCAACATCAATAAGCTAACCAGGCCTCTCTGCATTGTAACCTGAGTAATCTTTTATTCTATGAAATAGGTGTATTTAGGGTAATTAATCCCAATTCAATATTAGTGGCTCTCACCAATTCTCCACCCATGTAAGAGTTTAAAGAGGTATTTCATAAAGATATCTTCGTAACCTAGGTTGAAGAGGGCTAGATTAGCAAACAAGCTAACGAACGTAGCTTCAAATGTCTGTTGTCTGCTGCTATGAGCCATAAACAGCTAACACGTATCAAAGCGTGAACTCCGTGGCACTGGTAAAACTATGTGTACTTAGTGTACCCAGTTAGTGCTGGGACTGATTAAACGAGCACAATCCTCCGTGTATTTTTAAAACAGTGAGCTTCGCTGAGAGTGCTGCCACCAGAGAGGCGAACAACTTATCGGGAGACGTGATGTGAAGAGAAGAGAAGATATCCCCTCCTCTCTTTGCTCAATTTACATATGACGCAAGCACGTTAGTGCATGCACATAAATCGTCATTTAAAAATGCATTGGAGGGTATGTTTTTCGAAAAAAAACTTTTTTAACATGAGAGTCAAGGGAAGTGTAGGGGCCATTTGGCCTCTTCCCTGTTTAGCGTTTTATGGCCACTAGGTGGCATAATGAGGTAACTGTGGGTCATGTCAATATAGGTGGGAACTGCCGCTCAGGTAACTGGTGTTGCTGGACAGAGGGGAGCACACACAGTTTTTGACCGCTTCGCTTCGCTCCACTTAACTTTGCTTTGTTGCGCGTTGTTGCTGTCGTGGACTCGTGGTATAATGTGAATGAATACAAGTGAACAAATGTGAACAGTGGATAAATGGATTATCACGGTGAGCTGCAATAAATATACCGAAATATAAGCCATGAAGACTGTTTTATTTCCGTACACAAGTACAAAGTGGATAAAGTTAAGCGCGTCAGGCAGGTGCTTGTCTAGCAACCCCCGAGAGACTTCAAGTATTTGGCTTAGCCTCTACAGGGAGAATTTTCGGACGATTCTCCACGTCAATAAAATCGCCTTGAATCTGACGATTCTGATTGGACAATGACAGATAATATGTCTGGAACACTGATAATAACTACCTTTGCTGGCAGAGACGGCTTAAAAGGAATATAAGTACTAAGGATCTTTGGAATTGCAAAAAAAAATTCTCTTTCTCCTCCTAGTTGGTAGGGCGTCACCCAAATCGCCCCTATACACCGTCCGCCCCTGCAGCTTACTATATTGCTCCATGACACTACACAATGTTGTGATTTATGTTAATGTTTCACTGGTATAAATGTATATGCATACTGAACTGTACAGTCAGGTCGGCGAAAGGAGGCTTCAAAACACGCATTTCATTTTAGGTATTATGGCACTAAAGGTTTTATATTTTAAAAGAAAAACAAAAGTTCTCAGAATGGACTGCTTCACTTGTTGATGGGTTCCGCCCAGCGACCAGAACTGCCCGTGACACTGTTGGTCTGCACAACAGGCGGATTTCAGTGCGTGAACTTGGATCATCGACCCCCATTGTGTTCTTTCTGCCATTACTCCAGGACTTTTGTTTTGAAATTGATCCTAATGCTCGCAAATTAAAGCCACTTTATTGATAAAGTTGTACTGTTATTTTTGGATAACAACAACTACAAGTTTTTCTTTGTGCGTTTATATTTTTATTGAGTGTATGTTTCATTTTCAAATAAATGATCAAATTATTACATACAGTAGTTGCAGTGTTTATTCTTTGATACATTCTGTATTTTCAAAATTGCACCATTTGTAATTTACTTGAACATTTTTTTTATGATTCAGTGGCATTTTCTTCTAAAAATATCAACGCTGCACTTCAGGAAAGCTGATCCACAGTCGTGGGCCATTGTAAAAGAGTGACACGTCACTGTGGATCTTTGTTCTAAATTGTATTATACTAAATACTGCCAAGTACTTAATAATAATTTATTTGCAAATGTAAAAACAGCCTCAGGATTTGAACGTCGGTAATAATGCCGTTATACCTCGAGAGCTCAATTTTTTCAAGATTTTCAAATTACATTAATACATTAATACATTAATAATTGTTGAAATAATAAAATATAGTCTTCTTCACCCTGAGACACCGAGTGCATTAATTGTCCAAAATGAATAAATATTTTAATAATAAATATTAGTTTTGTTTTTCAGTTTCGGTCCTTCAGGCATATTTTTAACAACTGTGTGTGTGTGTGTGTACGTGTGCGTGCGCGTGTGCGTGTGCGTGTGCGTGTGCGTGTGTGTGTGTGTGTGTGCGTGTGTGCGTGTGTGCGTGCGTGCTTGCATGATGTGAAGGTGTGTGTGTTGTCACAGCTGGCTCCATGACAAATGGAGACGCACCGTTAAAAGAATAACAAATCATATTTATTTAGATCAATAATGAAGATAAATCAGGAAATACAATAACGTGAGGTGTGAGAGTCAGTCAGATCAGTCATGTAGGGTGTGCATGCATGGTAAATATGGTGTGTGTGGATGTTGTATGATGCATAAAAGAAATCCCCCTGGAACACCTCCCGAGGGAGGCGTCCAGGGGGCATCCGATTCAGATGCCCGAGCCACCTCAGCTGGCTCCTCTCAATGTGGAGGAGCAGCGGCTCTACTCCGAGCTCCTCCCGGGTGACAGAGCTCCTCACCCTATCTCTAAGGGAGCGCTCCGCCACCCTGCGGAGAAAACTCATTTCAGCCGATTGTATCCGGGATCTTGTTCTTTCGGTCATAACCCAAAGCTCATGACCATAGGTGAGGGTAGGAACGTAGATTGACCGGTAAATCGAGAGCTTTGCCTTTCGGCTCAGCTCCTTCTTCACCACAACGGACCGATACAACGACCACATTACTGCGGCCGCTGCACCGATCCGCCTGTCAATCTCACGCTCCATCCTTCCCTCACTCGTGAACAAGACCCCAAGATACTTAAACTCCTCCACCTGAGGCAGGATCTCTCCACTGACCCGGAGGGAGCAAGCCACCTTTTTCCGGTCGAGAACCATGGCCTCGGACTTAGAGGTGCTAATTCTCATCCCCGCCGCTTCACACTCGGCTGCAAACCGCCCCAGCGCATTCTGGAGTTCCTGGTTCGTAGGAGCCATCAAGACCACATCATCTGCAAAAAGCAGAGATGGAATCCAACCGCTCCCGAACTGGACCCCTTCCGGCCCCCGGCTGTGCCTAGAAATTCTGTCCATAAAAATAATGAACAGAACCGGTGACAAAGGGCAGCCCTGCCGGAGTCCGACATGCACTGGGAACAAGTCTGACTTACTGCCGGCGATGCGAACCAAGCTCCTGCTCCGGTCGTACAGGGACCGCACGGCCCTTAGCAAAGGGCCCCCGACCCCATACTCCCGGAGCACCCCCCACAGAATGCCACGAGGGACACGGTCGAAAGCCTTCTCCAAGTCCACAAAACACATGTGGACTGGTTGAGCAAACTCCCATGAACCCTCGAGCACCCTGCGAAGGGTATAGAGCTGGTCCAGTGTTCCACGGCCAGGACGAAAGCCGCATTGTTCCTCTTGAATCCGAGGTTCGACTATCGGCCGAACTCTCCTCTCCAGTATCCTGGAATAGACTTTCCCCGGGAGGCTGAGGAGTGTGATCCCCCGATAGTTGGAACACACCCTCCGATCTCCCTTTTTAAAAAGAGGGACCACCACCCCGGTCTGCCATTCCAGAGGCACTGTCCCCAACCGCCACGCAATGCTGCAGAGACGTGTCAACCAGGACAGCCCTACAGCATCCAGAGACTTAAGGTACTCAGGTCGGATCTCATCCACTCCCGGTGCCTTGCCACTGGGCAGCTTCCTAACCACCTCAGTAAATTCAGCTTGGGTAATGGATGAGTTGACCCCTGAGTCCCCAGCCTCTGCTTCCTCTGGGGAATGCGTGTCAGTGGGATTGAGGAGATCCTCGAAGTATTCCTTCCACCGCCCAACGATGTCCCCAGTCGAGATCAACAGCTCCCCACCCCCACTGTAGACAGTGTTGGCGGAGTACTGCTTCCCCCTCCTGAGGCGCCGGACAGTTTGCCAGAATCTCTTCGAGGCCGACCGGTAGTCCTCCTCCATGGCCTCCCCGAACTTTTCCCAGACCCGAGTTTTTGCTTCTGCGACTGCTCAGGCCGCCGTCCGCTTGGTCTGTCGGTACCTGTCAGCTGCCTCAGGAGTCCCTCGAACCAACCAGACTCCTTCTTCAGCTTGACAGCATCCCTTACTTCCGGCGTCCACCACCGGGTTCGGGGATTGCCACCACGACAGGCACCGGAGACCTTACGGCCGCAGCTTCGAACAGCCGCGTCCACAATGGAAGTGGAGAACATGGTCCACTCTGACTCAATATCTCCAGCTTCCCTCGGGATCTGGTCAAAGCTCTCCCGGAGGTGGGAGTTGAAGACCTCCCTGACAGGTGATTCCGCCAGGCGTTCCCAACAGACCCTCACAACACGCTTGGGCCTGCCAAGTCTGTCCAGCTTCCTCCCCCGCCAGCGGATCCAACTCACCACCAGGTGGTGATCGGTTGACAGCTCAGCCCCTCTCTTCACCCGAGTGTCCAAGACATGCGGTCGGAGGCCAGATGACACGACCACAAAGTCGATCATTGACCTCCGGCCTAGGGTGTCCTGGTGCCACGTGCACTGATGGACACCCTTATGCTTGAACATGGTGTTTGTTATGGACAAACTATGACTAGCACAGAAGTCCAATAACAAAACACCACTCGGGTTCAGATCGGGGAGGCCATTCCTCCCAATCACGCCCCTCCAGGTCACACTGTCATTACCCACGTGAGCATTGAAGTCTCCCAACAGAACTACGGAGTCCCCGGTTGGAGCACTTTCCAGTACGCCTTCCAGGGACTCCAAAAAGGCCGGGTACTCCGCACTGCTGTTCGGCCCGTAAGCCGAAACAACAGTGAGAGACCTACCCCCCACCCGAAGGCGGAGGGACGCGACCCTTTTGCTCTGCGGGGAGAACTCCAACACATGGCGGCTGAGCTGGGGAGCTATAAGCAAGCCCACACCAGCCCGCCGCCTCTCACCTTGGGCAACTCCAGAGTAGTAGAGAGTCCAGCCTCTCTCAAGGAGTTGGGTTCCAGAGCCCAGACTGTGCGTGGAGGTGAGCCCGACTATTTCTAGTCGGTATCGCTCCACCTCCCGCACAAGTTCAGGCTCCTTCCCCCCCAGCGAGGTGACATTCCATGTCCCCATAGCTAGGATTGTTGTCCCGCGATTGGGCCGTCGGGGCCCCCGCCCACGACTGCCACCCATATCACATTGCACCGGCCCCCTTATGGCCCTTCATGTGGGTGGTGGGCCCACTTGAAAGGGCGCCCACGTCGCTCTTTCGGGCTGAGCCCGGCCGGGTCTCGTGGGCAAAGACCCGGCCACCAGTCGCTCGCCTGCAAGCCCCCCTCCCGGGCCTGGCTCCAGGATGGGGCCCCAGTAACGCCAGTCCGGGCGACGTACTCGTCTTGTTGTAGCATTTTCTCATAAGGGGTTAAGTGAACTGCTCTTCGTCTGATCAGGACCTGTTTGCCTTGGGAGACCCTACCAGGGGCATTAAGCCCCAGACAACGTAGCTCCTGGGATCATACGGATTTGTCAATACCAAAGCACAATATTACTTCTCCATCACATAATTATTGCCATACTGTTACTGGATGAGGGATGGGAATCGCCAGAGACGCCACGATATTTAATTCACAATACGATATTATCACGTTGTTATCACAACACTTCTCAATATAATATTGTGAGATGCAATTCACGGTATAATATTATCACTATATTTAACCTCTTGCAAATAAATTATTATTAAGTACCTGGCAGAATTTAGTATTATACAATTTAGAACAAAGATCCACAGTGACGTGTCACTCTTTGACAATGGCCCACGACTGTGGATCAGACTTCCTGAAGACCTGAGTGCAGAGCGTTGATACTTTTAAAAACTCACTCCTAACCTAAGTGAGACCTACCTAACTTTAAACTGTAGAAACAGTAAAAAAAATGCCACTGAATCATAAAAATAAAAAAAATCAGGTTCAAATTAAGCAAATTGCAAATGGTGCAATTTTGAAAATACAGATGTATGTATGATGATGTATGTACAAATGTATCAAAGCATAAACACTGCAACTCCACAGAGACATGGGTATATGCCTTTTTCATTTTCATTGCTGTGCTTTGTTAATGTGTACATGGATAAAATGGTCCGGGTACTAAAGTATAATCCCTTTTTTTCACAATACCAACAAACGAGAACACGGAAATTTCCTTGTTTCGTATTGAACCAAAATACGAAAAAACGGAAACAGCGCCCCTATTTCCTTGTTTCGTATTCAACCCAAATATGAACAAACGGAAACAGTGCTCCTTTTTTCGTATTTAACCAAAATACGGAAAAACGAAAGAAACAAAACAAAATAACGGCCCAAATTTGTTTTTTGCAAATTCCTTCTTTTGTTTTTCGTTTCTTAATTCTCGAGACGGCGGCTGACAGACCGGAAGCAGAAGTGAAGTGTAAAAACTTCAAAATAAAAGCGTGCTAATTTATTGTCATACAGATTATATACCATTCTTTTTATACACTGTAATGTAGTACATGTATTTTTGTGAAAAGTGAAACTATAACAGCTGGTTGTTTGGGAGAAGGACATGTAGGCTATAATTATTATTTTAGCTGAGTGTGTGAATGGATATTGTAGAAAACGTTTACCCTGCCGAAATAAGCTAGCATCGAATGTCACCAGCAGAGGTCGCCATCAGCCGCAGTCGAGACAGACATGGCCAATAATAGTGTTAATAATTATTTGAAAATCAAAACTTGTGATTAAGTTATGATGACTTCAGCGTCGATGTTTAGCCACAAGGTGGCGCCCGCATCCACCCAGGGATTTATTATGTTTTGTCTTATAGCCTATAACCCTGTATGATTTAGAATACAAATATGCTGAGATGGAGCTATAGTATGTAAACTGGCTCATGACAGGTCATCTGAAATACAAAGCAAACGTACCTGTCTCAAATGGATCAACATCTATGGAAGTCTTGTATTGTCGTCCCAGGGCAAAATACAGTAATGTAATAATATATATATATTTAAATGCATAGTAATTATTGATTGTTTTTATTATTTAATTAAGGGTTTTCTTATTCACGCTCAAGTTCAGTTTTGTTCCCTCTGTTATAAACTCTTCCAATTGGTAATATTGTGTTGTGATCAGTTCAGTAATTAAGTAAGTAAGTCAGTTGCATTTGACAAATGCACTTTTAGACAGAAGTCAAGTGGAAAAGGTCACCTTGTGTCACTGGAGTGTGACACAAGGTGAGATAGAACCCAACAATCTTCAGTGTTGCTTTGATTACACCCTGAAGCCTCTTCCTGTTGGTCTCAGGTCCAATACCATACTGTGATACAGAATGCCAAGGAGCTCTCAACACATGATGGTATTGAGAGCCTGTTAAAGTAAAACACACCTGACATACAGTTAAGAGTGAACATGTCAGAGCCTGTAATGTGACTGTACATTTTGCTCATTTGAAAACAGCTTAAAGGTTGCAGGTGTACTGACAAAGTGGAGTATCATTTCAATGGTTTGAATGTGTGAAAACAAAGCAATTTTAGGCTATTCATATCTGTGTGTTATGTGATTAACTAATAGAACTAGCACTTGAACCCCAATGCACAACCCAGGAAACAAATAAGTACTCAGTCAACAAAAGACTACAAACAAATTGTCATTAATCTAATCCATAATCTCAACTGAACTACTGTATATAGCACATACATGAACTTTCCTGTTTTGAACTATAACTAACAAAAACAACAAGTAAAAGAAACAAACAATTATAAAACAATCAAATGAATATTTTCAGTGAATTTTCACAAATAGTGTCTTAAAGGATTCCTATGGTCTCCTCAATCCCTGTTATTGTCCTGTCATGAAAACATTTTATGTTCACCCTTAACTGTATGTCAGGTGTATTTTACTGTAATCTCCAGCGATCCAGACATGGACCCAACAGTGAGGAGCACGGGACCTTTTCCACTTGACTTCTGTCTAAAAGCGCATTTGTCAAACGAAAATGACTTACTTACTTAATTACTGAACTGATCACAACACAATATTACCAATTGGAAGAGTTTAAAACAGAGGGAACAAAACTGAACTTGAGCGTGAATAAGAAAACCCTTAATTAAATAATAAAAACATTCAATAATTACTATGCATTTAAATATATATATTATTACATTACTGTATTTTGCCCTGGGACGACAATGCAAGACTTCCATAGATGTTGATCCATTTGAGACAGGTATGTTTGCTTTGTATTCCAGATGACCTGTCATGAGCCAGTTTACATACTATAGCTCCATCTCAGCATATTTGTATACCAAATCATACAGGGTTATAGACTATAAGACAAAACATAATAAATCCCTGGGTGGATGCGGGCGCCACCTTGTGGCTAAACATC
Organism: Microchirus variegatus; assembly: GCF_963457635.1. Classification (NCBI taxonomy): domain Eukaryota; kingdom Metazoa; phylum Chordata; class Actinopteri; order Pleuronectiformes; family Soleidae; genus Microchirus; species Microchirus variegatus. Next base: position 15,273,010 of record NC_139810.1, read on the forward strand.
GACGCTGAAGTCATCATAACTTAATCACAAGTTTTGATTTTCAAATAATTATTAACACTATTATTGGCCATGTCTGTCTTGACTGTGGCTGATGGCGACCTCTGCTGGTGACATTAGATGCTAGCTTATTTCGGCAGGGTAAACGTTTTCTACAATATCCATTCACACACTCAGCTAAAATAATAATTATAGCCTACATGTCCTTCTCCCAAACAACCAGCTGTTATAGTTTCACTTTTTCACGAAAATACATGTACTGCATTACAGTGTATAAAAAGAATGGTATATAATCTGTATGACAATAAATTAGCACGCTTTTATTTTGAAGTTTTTACACTTCACTTCCGCTTCCGGTCTGTCAGCCGCCGTCTCGAGAATTAAGAAACGAAAAACAAAAGAAGGAATTTGCAAAAAACTAATTTAGGCCGTTATTTTGTTTTGTGTCTTTCGTTTTTCCGTATTTTGGTTAAATACGAAAAAAGGAAAAAGGAGCACTTTTTCCGTTTGTTCATATTTGGGTTGAATACGAAACAAGGAAATAGGGGCGCTGTTTCCGTTTTTTCGTATTTTGGTTCAATACGAAACAAGGAAATTTCCGTGCTCTCGTTTGTTGGTATTGTGAAAAAAACGGATTATACTTTAGTACACGGACCTAAAATGTTCCTACTGTATGTAATAATATGATCATTTATTTGAAAATGAAACATATACATGAAATACAAACAAAAAATAGCACCCAACACCATTTCCCTGTACCCATCATTTATATAGCTATTTCACTTTACATGTATTTTACAATACAGGCATTGGAACCAATTCATACTCATATTCATATTTCAATCCTCATATGAGAACATGAGGATGTTAACATTTTAATTCTATCTTATATATCTTATACAACCCTGGAACTTGGCTCTTAATTCATTTGTAATCCTTTGACTTATTAGTTAACTGCTCCACCAACTTCTTACTAAACTGCATTTTCTAGTTAGAGCTGCATATCATTTACATGTAAGCAAAAAAAATATGCCATTTTCGCTGCGATCTCTTTAAATAGCAGGTGAACGCCTTGTATACATAAAGTTCACAGAAACACGATGGCTTGAGGCAGTTCTTGAACAATAAATAGGGGTATGACAGCCCCAACCAGCATCAGGACCCAGGACAAGACAGGCTCTTCTGAAACCATGCTGCACATCAGACTCAGCACCGCTCTGCGTGAGTACACAGCTAGAAAAGCTACTTGTGACACTTTTTAAAGCTCTTACTGGTCTTGGTCCTTCTCTCTCTGAAATAGTGTCTAAACCTTCTTCATTTTCATTTTCCTGTGCTTTGTGAATGTGTGTATGATGATGAACACAGAGGTCCATGTAATACAAATGTTGAAAGCAATTTATATTTTAAAACTCTCATTGACCCTGGACCTTGACCTTGTTAAAATGGTGGTGTTTTAATAATTCTTGTTTCTTTTCCAGTGCTGGCAACATCATGTGTGCTCTGGACAGCAGTCATGAGTGGTCAAACACGTCAGTTACACTCCTGCCATCAAAAACTGTAGATGAAAATGTGTTGTGATGGTTTTGTCTAACAGGATTCCTGTTACTTTGACAGATCATGTCGTCGCATGTGAGAATACTTCAGCACATTTGTCTTGTGGTAAGATAGTAGTGCCCTTGTGTTGGGTTCATTTCATCAAAAGCAGTTATATTTTATCTGACCTTTATTAAATTACTATGTTTTTTTCTTTATTTTGTTCCTGTTTTTCCTTTTTGTCAGGTCACGGACAAGAAATAATGCTGACTCACGCTTCCTATGGACGTCTTGGAAAGCAACTCTGCCCTTCACAGTACTCTCACGCTGTAGCAAACACCAACTGCGAAACCAAAGGAGCAACTTGCATTGTTTCTGGAAGGTAACCATTATTACTTAATAAAAATAAATTAATTCCAAGCCCCACATTATGTCCAAAAATGTACACCACTGTTTGGTTGTATGCCTCTGCTGACCAATGCAGTTTCAGTCTGTCATGTTTCTAAATCTAAGCAGTTAATCTGTCAATCAGTTTCAGTCAACACTAAATTTGTAAGGATTCTCTCACAGCTTTCTTCAGACATGGTCTTGAACTGCATGTCTGCACTACACTGAAATCTATTAAGTTCATCTTTGTATTCAATTGTTTGTAGTGACGTTGAACAATTGTAAAGCTTTATTGGAAACAGCTCAGATCTGAGGAGAACTGAGACGATGCCAAACATGAACAAGGAGATGTTAACAGTTGGGCATCCTCTGTCATTCTGCCTGTGAATCCCAGAGTTATGGTCTAAGGATTTGGAGAAAAGGGGGAGAGGTCACAGAGACGTCAGGTCAAGATGTCTGGTGCCTTCCTCTGCTGATACATAGAGTCAACGTTGGGAAGGACTGCATAGATGAGATATTGGTCCTTTGTCCCAGTTAGGTTAGGTTCAACAAAGATATAATGAGGAAGACAAACTATGGGTGCCAGGGCTACACAGAGTTGCAGCTGCCCTTTTCCTGAGTTTGTTAGGCTTGTGCTTTTAGGAATGTGAGTTGCTAATTTAAAGATTGCTGAATAATACGTTTTTCTCTTAAATTTACACAATTATTACTCTGTATTTACAGATGTAATGGGCGAAACAAATGTACTGTCTCATCAGCAAACTGGTTGTTTGGAGATCCCTGTCGTGGCACCTACAAGTACCTGGAGATAAATTATATGTGTATTCGTAAGTACCTGTGTCTGATATGTACTTCAACAGAAAAAAAGAACTGTGTGGAAAGAGAAGAGAGAATAATTTAGTTTTTTCTCTTGCAGGTCCTGTGTGATTTTCATGTCAACGTGGTCGTGTTGTCACAATAAACATACAGTGAACACAATATGACTGTTTGTGATTTTGTCCATTGGTGACTGATTATATCAGAATATATAAGATATATAACATACATTATAAACTCATGGTGGTCATTCATGGGCAGTTTGGCCTGTCAGTCTGTCAGATGCATGACTCTTACCACTGACATCTCCATTCAGGGTTATTGTTATAACCCCTAACCCAAACCCACAGGCACTAAATAACATATACAACAAATATTATTGGCTCGAATGAGCCAAAAAATCCTTGGTGTTTAATAAATGATGCAGTTAAATGCTGTTTGGATTGTTTGTGACCAGGTGCAGAATATTGATATATAATTTATTGATTAAATGACAAAAACACTTCATCTCAGAATGAAAAAAGATTCTCATGAGTCCATCGCAGAGCCACTCTTTGATAACGGCTGTGTTGAAACTTTTACAAACTCACTCAAGACCTGTGTAACTGTAAACTGTAGAGACAGAAAGAAAATGCCACTGAATTATTGAAAAAACAAACTGTTTGTAGAAACTGGGTATATGCATTCTTCCTTTTCATTGCTGTGCTTTGTGACTCTGTACATGGACACGTACATACAGACATCTTTAATTAGAATATTTAGAAGTGGTCATTTAATACACACACATTAATAAGTGATAGTGGATTTGACCTCATCCTTATTACAAACACAGGAGCAGTGGGCAGCACTTAAGAAGGTTTAAAGATAACATGTGAATCAAGTAAAGGACATATTGTCCAAAACCAAATAAATTGTTTTATGTTTGCCTTTTTAAAAACTTTAAGTTCATACTTCAAACTTACACTTCAATAAGTAGCTATGAAGTGATATCGTGACCGCGCTCTTTCACTTCCTTCTCGTCTGATATCTGTGCACTCATTCACAGCACTCGTGCACGTTTGTGTGTGTTTGTGGAAGAGTGCTTGCAGCACCTATTTTCAGACTTTACTCGGCAACAACAAATACTATTTTCTGATTGGCTGATAGGTTGCTTATTCAAGACAGCTGTATGACTGGATGACACAGAGCAGTCTGTCCTCACATCATCCATTCATAGATTACTCATTTATGTGCAGTGACAAAATGTCACGTGTGAGTGTGTGAACATATTGAAGTGTGTGTCTCTGTGACAACATCACATGTGCTCTGGACAGCAGGTTGACATCTGAGGGAACACATGACAACTGAATAACACGTCAGGACATTTGATTTTAGGACCACAAGAGTTGGACGTATATTTGTATGAATTTTCTTTTGTTTGTTTTGCTTTGTCATTCTCAAATAACAGGTAAAAAGGGGTGATATTTGATTGAAGTTTTGCAACATATATGGTTGCTTTATTTCATGATTTTTGCTTCCTTCAATCACCTCCTTTTTGTCAGATCAAGAACAGTCATACATGTTTATGAAACTTAATATGGACGTTGTGACAAGGAGACAGTTGCAGTTACCACAGGCCTAATGATCAAATTAGAAAGGTCGAGAGAATCCAAGTTTCTGCAAGGTACAGTTTTGAGCAGACCAGCAATACTGGAGAATAGCCAGCTTTGTGCAGCCTGTGACTAAAAGACTCTGGCGGTTGTTTGCCAGAGGCTTGTATTTATTTATGCTATTATCCTGCCCTTTTTGTCACTTGAGCCACTGCCCCTCCACACTGAATACTGTAGCTGAGTTTTGGTATTAACAGTGTACACAGTAATAAATTTCCTCTATGTTACATTAAATGCAGACACCAGCCTCACTGTCTCTTTGTCTTTTGCCGTATCGTTTCACAGATGTTTTAAAAGCGTGTTTAGCTTTGGAACCTGAAGATGGAGCCACTCTAAAGCAAATGCTGCAACATCCCTGGCTCTCATGGCTCTCTGGACTCACACACACACCTTCACATCATGCAGATAGTAGACACACACACACACACACACACACACACAAACTGTATTTGCCAACATTAAAAATGTGCCTGAAGGACTGAAGCAAAAACAAAACTAATATATTTTGGACAATGAATGCACTAGGCGTCTCAGGGTGAAGAAGACTATTTTGTTATCATTTCAACAAGGTGTTAATGTAATTTGAAAACCTTGTTTCTTGTTGAAATTTAAAAAAAATTAAAATTCAATACAAAGTCCATTGCCAATATCCTTATATCATTGAATAATTAAACGCATACCAGTCATTGCCAACACCAGCAGAAAACCATTGCTTTCTTTCTCTTAAAGCTCACATAGAGTGGTCCTGTTGCACATATGGTGTGTGTGTGGATGTTGTATGATGCATAAAAGAAATCAAAAGAACTAAGGCTTAAAGCTGCCGTGTCACCCGGGGAGACACGGCAGGGAAAAAAGAGAGAGAGACACAATGAATGAGAACCTGCTTATATGGCAAACCCGAATACTGCCCAGGTGTCCCCAGTTACCAAATTGCCAAACTGGCCCAGCCCCCTGCCATCCAGCAACCTACTCCAAACTACCCTGTCAGACACCAGCAGGAGTCGCCACAGTGTGAGTCCAGGATCATGAGAGCCAGGGATGTTGCAGCATTTGCTTTAGAGAAGCTCGATCTTCAGGCTCCAAAGCTAAACACGCTTTTAAAACATCTGCGAAAAGAGATGGCAAAAGACAAAGAGACAGTGAGGCTGGGGTCTGCATTTAATGTAACATAGAGGAAAGTTATTACTGTGTACACTGTTAATACCAAAACTCAGCTACATTATTCAGTGTGGAGGGGCAGTTGCTCAAGTGACAAAAAGGGCAGGATAATAGCATGAATAAATACAAGCCGCTGGCAAACTGTTATGTTTTCCCTTTAAAGGGAAAACCTAGAACTTTAAGGGTTGGACCCGAATGCAGAGCAGGACGCAGGTAAGTATATACAATAATAATATTTATTAAACACAAATATAAATATATATATATATATATATATATATATATATATATATATATATATATTTTATATATATATATATATATATATATATATATATATATATATATATATATATATATCATCCAGCGATCATCCGGGCTTTATATGCCCGGATGATCGCTGATCAGGAGCAGCTGGGCAGGAGCTGCGCAGGTGGAAGTCATCTCTGGCGTCATGGCGGGAAACTGGGTCAACCACGCCCCCTGCAGGGTGAAACAGAGAGAGAAACACGGAGCAGCAGGCAATAAAACAAAACAGGAAGCCATGAAATGTGGATCGTGACAGTACCTCCCCCTCAACGGCTCGCCACCTGGCGCCAAGACAGGAGCATCATGGTGGTCACGGTGGAAATCCTGGATCAGGGTCTGGTCCAGGATGAAGCGGCGTGGAACCCAAGACCTCTCCTCCGGGCCGTACCCCTTCCAATCGACCAGGTATTGGTGCCCCCGGCCGCGTCTGCGAATATTCAAAATATGGTTAACGATGAAGGCCTCTCCGCCCTCGATCATCCTGGGTGGAGGGGGTGGGTCAGAGGGAGGAACCAGGTCTGACTCGATCACAGGCTTGAGGAGAGACACATGGAACGTCGGGTAGATCTTCAGGGATTGTGGCAACTTGAGACGGACGGAGGTAGCGTTGATGACCCTGTCTACAGGGAAGGGACCGATGAACTTCGGAGCCAGCTTGCGGGATTCAACTTGGAGAGGCAGGTCTTTAGACGAGAGCCATACTTTTTGGCCAGGTAAGTACTCTGGGGTACTGGGGTGCGATGGTGATTGGCTTGCTTCTGGGACTGTAGGGACGCCCTCTGGAGAGATGCTCTGACCTCCACCCATACGGCCTGGCAGCGTTCCATGTTGGCATGGACGGAAGGAACCGCTACCTCCCTCTCCTGGAAGTCGGAGAGCGGGGGTTCGTAGCCTAGGGAAGCCATAAATGGAGAGACGCCGGTAGAGGCAGAAGTGAGGGAGTTATGTGCATACTCTATCCATGGTAGGAAAGAGCTCCAGTCAAACGTGCACGAGTGCTGTGAATGAGTGCACAGATTTCAGACGAGAAGGAAGTGAAAGAGCGCGGTCACGATATCACTTCATAGCTACTTATTAAAGTGTAAGTTTGAAGTATAAACTTAAAGTTTGCCTGTTTTTTTTATGAAAAAAAAAGGCAAACATAAAATAATTTATTTGGTTTTGGACAATATGTCCTTTATTTGATTCACATGTTATCTTTAAACCTTCTTAAGTGCTGCCCACTGCTCCTGTGTTTGTAATAAGGATGAGGTCAAATCCACTATCACTTATTAATGTGTGTGTATTAAATGACCACTTCTAAATATTCTAATTAAAGATGTCTGTATGTACGTGTCCATGTACAGAGTCACAAAGCACAGCAATGAAAAGGAAGAATGCATATACCCAGTTTCTACAAACAGTTTGTTTTTTCAATAATTCAGTGGCATTTTCTTTCTGTCTCTACAGTTTACAGTTACACAGGTCTTGAGTGAGTTTGTAAAAGTTTCAACACAGCCGTTATAAAAGAGTGGCTCTGCGATGGACTCATGAGAATCTTTTTTCATTCTGAGATGAAGTGTTTATGTCATTTAATCAATAAATTATATATCAATATTCTGCACCTGGTCACAAACAATCCAAACAACATTTAACTGCATCATTTATTAAAAACCAAGTATTTTTTAGCTCATTCAAGCCCATAATATTTGTTGTATATGTTATTTAGTGCCTGTGGGTTAGGGTTAGGGGTTATAACAATAACCCTGAATGGAGATGTCAGTGGTAAGAGTCATGCATCTGACAGACTGACAGGCCAAACTGCCCATGAATGACCATCATGAGTTTATAATGTATGTTATATATCTTATATATTCTGATATAATCAGTCACCAATGGACAAAATCACAAAGTCATATTGTGTTCACTGTATGTTTATTGTGACAACACGACCACGTCGACATGAAAATCACACAGGACCTGCAAGAGAAAAAACAAAATTATTCTCTCTTCTCTTTCCACACAGTTCTTTTTTTCTGTTGAATTACATATCAGACACAGGTACTTACGAAGACACATATAATACATCTCCAGGTTCTTGTAGGTGCCACGACAGGGATCTCCAAACACCGTGTTTGTTGCTTCGATAGTACATGTGTTTAGCCCATTACAGCTGTAAATACAGAGTAATACGAGTGTAAATATAAGAGAAAAACGTATTATTCAGCCTTCTTTAAATTAGCAACTCACATTCCTAAAAGCACAAGCCTAACAAACTCAGGAAAAGGGCAGCTGCAACTCTGTGTAGCCCTGGCACCCATAGTTTGTCTTCCTCATTATATCTTTGTTGAACCTAACCTAACTGGGACAAAGGACCAATATCTCATCTATGCAGTCCTTCCCAACGTTGACTCTATGTATCAGCAGAGGAAGGCACCAGACATCTTGACCTGATGTCTCTGCCCTCTCCCCCTTTTCTCCAAATCCTTAGACCACAATTCTGGGATTCAAAGGCAGAATGACAGAGGATGCCCGACTGTTAACGTCTCCTTGTTCATGTTTGGCATCGTCTCAGTTCTCCTCAGATCTGAGCTGTTTCCAATAAAGCTTTACAATTGTTCAACGTCACTACAAACAATTGAATACAAAGATGAACTTAATAGATTTCAGTGTAGTGCAGACATGCAGTTCAAGACCATGTCTGAAGAAAGCTGTGAGAGAATCCTTACAAATTTAGTGTTGACTGAAACTGATTGACAGATTAACTGCTTAGATTTAGAAACATGACAGACTGAAACTGCATTGGTCAGCAGAGGCATACAACCAAACGGTGGTGTACATTTTTGGACATAATGTGGGGCTTGGAATTCATTTATTTTTATTAAGTAATAATGGTTACCTTCCAGTAACAATGCAATATGCTCCTTTGCTGTAGCAGTTGGTGTCTGAAAGAGAGTTAGAGTGACCTGCAGAGCAGAGTTCCTTTCCAAAACGTCCATAGGTAGCGTAATTCACCATTATTACTTCTCCGTTACCTGACAAAAAGGAAAAACAGGAACAAAATAAAGAAAAAAACATAATAATTTAATAAAGGTCAGATAAAATATAACTGCTTTTGATGAAATGAACCCAACACAAGGGCACCACTATCTTACCACAAGACAAATTTGCTGAAGTACCCTCACATGCGACGACATATTCTGTCAAAGTAACAGGAATCCCGTTAGACAAAACCATCACAACACATTTGCATCTACAGTTTTTGATGGCAGGAGTGTAACTGACTTAGGTCACCACTCATTATTGCTGTCCAGAGCACACATGATGTTGCCAGCACTGGAAAAGAAACAAGAATTATTAAAACACCACCATTTTAACAAGGTCAAGGTCCAGGGTCAATGAGAGTTTTAAAATATAAATTGCTTTCAACATTTGTATTACATGGACCTCTGTGTTCATCATCATACACACATTCACAAAGCACAGGAAAATGAAAATGAAGAAGGTAAAGACACTATTTTTCCTGCCCTAGCATTTTAATTAAAATGATCGTCTACAGGCATCTATGCGGTTTTCGAGTGAGCTTTTAAAAGATTCAACACTCGTGGGCTGTTATAAAAGAGTGACACCTCACAATGGATCTTTGTTCTAAATTTTGGAATCATGAAAAAGGCATCAAGAAGACCTGATGGTTCTCCAGGGCTCATTATTTCAAAGCAAATCAGAGAGAGAAGGACCAAGACCAGTAAGAGCTTTAAAAAGTGTCACAAGTAGCTTTTCTAGCTGTGTACTCACGCAGAGCGGTGCTGAGTCTGATGTGCAGCATGGTTTCAGAAGAGCCTGTCTTGTCCTGGGTCCTGATGCTGGTTGGGGCTGTCATACCCCTATTTATTGTTCAAGAACTGCCTCAAGCCATCGTGTTTCTGTGAACTTTATGTGTCCAAGGCGTTCACCTGCCGTTTAAAGAGATGGCAGCGAAATGGCATTTTTTTATTGCTTACATGTAAATGATATGCAGCTCTAACTAGAAAATGCAGTTTAGTAAGAAGTTGGTGGAGCAGTTAACTAATAAGTCAAAGGATTACAAATGAATTAAGAGCCAAGTTCCAGGGTTGTATAAGATATATAAGATAGAATTAAAATGTTAACATCCTCATGTTCTCATATGAGGATTGAAATATGAATATGAGTATGAATTGGTTCCAATGCCTGTATTGTAAAATACATGTAAAGTGAAATAGCTATATAAATGATGGGTACAGGGAAATGGTGTTGGGTGCTATTTTTTGTTTGTATTTCATGTATATGTTTCATTTTCAAATAAATGATCATATTATTACATACAGTAGGAACATTTTATCCATGTACACATTAACAAAGCACAGCAATGAAAATGAAAAAGGCATATACCCATGTCTCTGTGGAGTTGCAGTGTTTATGCTTTGATACATTTGTACATACATCATCATACATACATCTGTATTTTCAAAATTGCACCATTTGCAATTTGCTTAATTTGAACCTGATTTTTTTTAATTTTTATGATTCAGTGGCATTTTTTTTTACTGTTTCTACAGTTTAAAGTTAGGTAGGTCTCACGTTAGGAGTGAGTTTTTAAAAGTATCAACGCTCTGCACTCAGGTCTTCAGGAAGTCTTTTTGTGGTATAGAGTTGACCTAACGGATGAAAGGGGAGAAGAAAAAAGAGTGCACGTTGTGATTGAATGCTATAGCTAACTCGAGAGAAAAGAAGGGTATATTGTTTTACGCCCGGGCGTCTCTGTTGGGGTTTCTATTTTTTTTTGTTTTCTTGTGAAGAAGTGAAACGTGTGTGCGGGACAGTGTGAGGGAGTTAGCGCCGATAAATCGAGATTGTGAGGGACGTTGCCACATCGCTAGCTGTTGATGGCAGCCATTGTCTATCGTGAGGAAAGGAGACGGAGACGACGCTGGATTCGGTTGGGGTTGTGCCACGAGAAGACGGATGCTGCATGGCGGTGGAGTGGAGCAGGAGCGAAGATAAAGGCTGAGGATTACTTTCGTCAACTTGCTAGTGATGGGATCGGCAGTTCATTTGAGTGTACTGAATCACTAGAATCCGTTCATTTAAAAGATTTTTTCACCAAATCGTTCAGTGCTTAGCAGGAGCCCAGTGCCCTGCTACGTGACTCACGTCCTCCCTGAGTGCAGTATGTTCGCGCCGCGGGTCAGTGAGTGAGTGACAGCTGACAAACGACGCCAGCCAACGTGCGCCGAGCGGGGAGGGAGTGACTCGTAAGAAGAACTGTGTCTGCCGTGCTGCTGTGATTCGTTCACACTGTCAGTATACTGACTCACTCATGATTCGCGCGTACGAACGAACTGAGACAGAGAACTGTGACGGAGGAGGACACGAATCATGTTCAGCTCGCGCTGTTACTGACTCTTCATGATTCGCGAACACAGAACTGTCACGGATTCAGTCCACGCGAAACGATTGCGGCAGCGTGCTGCATTATGGAAGACTTTTACAGAAACGGGAAACAGACAATTTAGCGTCCTTTTCTCCAAGCTAACGGCTAATGTTGAGTCAAGCTACACCACTTGAAAACAAGCACACACACACACACGTGAGTCAGTGTACTGACAGTGTGAACGAATCACAGCAGCATGGCAAACACAGTTCTTCTTACGAGTCACTCCATCGCCGTTCGGCGCACGTTGGTTGGCTGGCGTCGTTTTCCGTGGCTTGGGAGTAAGTACTCAAAGTTACAATTCGGTGTGGATTTCTTCTCTGAGGAATTTCATGGTCAAAATAACAGTATAGCAACATCAATAAGCTAACCAGGCCTCTCTGCATTGTAACCTGAATAATCTTTTATTCTATGAAATAGGTGTATTTAGGGTAATTAATCCCAATTCAATATTAGTGGCTCTCACCAATTCTCCACCCATGTAAGAGTTTAAAGGGGTATTTCATATAAATATCTTCATGGCCTAGGTTGAATTGAGTGAGAGGGCTACATTAGCAAACAAGCTAACAAACGTAGCTTCAAATGACTGTTGTCCTGACTCTTTCCTTCTCTTTTATTTTAACGCAGTCGACTTCGGGATTAGTTCAAAACTAATGCTGTCCTTCCAAAGACAGAACGCTCGATCTTGGAACCAAACAAGAGGTTTTTTTTTTCAAACCCCCCTGAAATTAAGTTTCCGATGATTTGGCCCTCATAAAATATTTCTAATCTTGGTGCCAAACGAGGTGGTATTTTTTCAACCTCCGCGAAATTAGGTTTCCGATGATTTGGCCTTCACGAAATATGTTTAATCTTGGTGCCAAACGAGGTGGTATTTTTTCAACCTCCCCGAGACTAATTCTCCAATGATTTGGCCCCTTAGTATGCTTGATCCTGATGCCAAATGAATAGCTATTTTTTCAACCAATCCAAAATTAAATTTCCAACGATTTGGCTCCTCACAAGACATGTCTTACCTTTGTGATTGTTTGAATCCCTGGCTGGTCCGTCCCCCCTCTCTGGTCGGTCACCGTCACTGTCCCACTCTTCAGGGGACCTGGCCTCCCTGGCCAAACAAAGCTTTAAGAGCCCCCAGGCGGTTTCTTTTCTCCGCCTTGCAAGGTCTTCAGGTCCACCGTTGTGAAGAGAGGGACAGATATTGGCGCCCCAGTGCGGGTGCCAATATTGTCAAAATAATTTGGTAAAAGAAGGAAGGTGGGGCCAGATCAGGAATCAAACAAGAGTTTATTCTTGTACAAGAAGAGTAATCACAAAGGTACATGCAGGCCTGTTACCCTGTAATGACTGCCAGAACAATGGGCATCTCTCTAGTTAACCTTGATCTTAGGTCACTGCAGGTCATACTTTTACATTTATCTCATATTAGGACAAAATTTCCATAACAGATCGCTTACTGCAAATGGATCTCAATGCTTCTCATTGTAAGCCTGTGGACTCGTTTCAGAGAGACTGGAACGACAGCGAACCGTTCACATGCCCGCCGGCCACGTGTTACCACGCCCGCTCAGGACCGGTACATGCGGCTCCAGCACCTCCATGATCGGTTCCGCCCAGCGACCAGAACTGTCGGAGACACTGTTGGTCTTCACAACAGGTGGATTTCAGTGCGTGAACTTGGATCATCGACCCCCATTGTGTTCTTTCTGCCATTACTCCAGGACTTTTGTTTTGAAATTGATCCTAATGCTCGCAAATTAAAGCCACTTTATTGATAAAGCTGTACTGCTATTTTTGGATAACTGCAAGTTTTTCTTTGTGCGTTTATATTTTTATTGAGTGTATGTTTCATTTTCAAATAAATGATCAAATTGTTACCTACAGTAGTTGCAGTGTTTATGCTTTGATACATTCTGTATTTTCAAAATTGCACCATTTGTAATTTACTTGAACATTTTTTTTATGATCCAGTGGCATTTTCTTACTGTTTCTACAGTTTACAGTTGGTTAGGTTCGGAGTGAGTTTATAAAAATATCAACACTGCACTTCAGGAAGGCTGATCCACAGTCGTGGGCCATTGTAAAAGAGTGACACGTCACTGTGGATCTTTGTTCTCAATTGTATAATACTAAATACTGCCAAGTACTTAATAATAATTTATTTGCAAATGTAAAAACAGCCTCAGGATTTGAACAGTGTCTCACATTTTAGATGAACAACACGACATGTCTTTGAGATCCAACAGGTGCTTCTCATTTATAAGTATGATGATGTATATACATGATGTATATAAGTATAAACACTGTAACTCTACAGAGACATGGTATATATGCCTTTTTCATTTTCATTGCTGTGCTTTGTGAATGTGTACATAGATAAAATGTTCCTACTGTATGTACTAATATGATAATTTGTTTGAAAATGAAACATATACATGAAAGACAAACAAAAATAGCACCCCATACCATTTCCCTGCACCCATAATTTATATGGATATATTTGTATGGTTATATGGCATATTCAAATCCTCATATGAGAACATGAGGAGGAAACACACTAAAGGTTCAGTCCTTTTAGTGGGCTGGTGTTGGGCTGATAAGCGAGAGCAGGAATCGGAGATCCCACTGGGGAACAGTCAGGGATAAGTGGTCAAAGACAGAAGGCTGGTAGTTTTGCCGAGACAGGATCAAGAAGCATCGATCAGAAGTAACACAAGTCTTTTAATCAGTCCACCAAAAAAAATTATAATCTGGCAAAAAGTGACTGGTGTAGAGCTGCTTATATGCTGCCTGGATGATGAGGCACAGCTGGAGATTATTCACTTGATGAGAGTGTGTGGCAGAGGAGCAGCAGTGAAACTGATTCAATAAACACTAGCCTATAGAGATACAGTGCCACAATAAATGTATACTCTTGACTCGACAAGTTGTCTGATTGCCCGTCTTAGTCTGACTATGGCCTTAGCTCCATTGAACTGTGCATGTAAACACAGTGTGTGTGAATTATATGTGAGGAAGAGGATGATGATGAGTGATCAAATCATCTTATAAATCTGCCTCCTGTGAAAAGTCTGTATATCAGACTTTGCTCGGTCTATTTACACTTCTGTATTGTAACGTCGGTAATAATGCTGTTATACCTCGAGAGCTCAACATGTTCTCAGGTGGTACTTGTATAAAAGATTAGAGAACCACTGGTCGATATTATTGTTTTTTAAAGAGAAAGAAAGCAATGCTTTTCTGCTGGTGTTGGCAATGACTGGTATGGGTTTAATTCTTTAATTATATGAGGAAACTGGAAATGGGCTTTGTATTCAATTTTATTTTTTTAAATTTCAACAAGAAAAACAAGATTTTCAAATAACATTAATACCTTGTTGAAATAATAAAATATAGTCTTCTTCACCCTGAGACACTGAGTGCATTCATTGTCCAAAATAAATAAATATTTTAATGATAAATATTAGTTTTGTTTTTCAGTTTCGGTCCTTCAGGCATATTTTTAATTTTTAACAACTGTGTGTGTGTGTGTGTGTGTGTGTGTGTGTGTGTGTGTGTGTGTGTGTGTGTGTGTGTGTGTGTGTGTGTGTTTGTGTGTGTGTGTGTGTGTGTGTGTGTATGTGTGTGTGCATGCGTGTGTGTGTGCGTGCGTGCATGCGTGTGGGTGTAGTATTTGCATGATGTGAAGGTGTGTGAGTCCAGGATCATGAGAGCCAGGGATGTTGCAGCATTTGCTTTAGAGAAGCTCGATCTTCAGGCTCCAAAGCTAAACATGCTTTAAAAAAATCCAGGCAATCTGCGAATAGAGACGGCAAAAGACAAAGAGACAGTGAGGCTGGGGTCTGCATTTAATGTAACAAAGAGGAAAATGATAACTGTTTACACTGTTAATACCAAAACTCAGCTACATTATTCAGTGTGGAGGGGCAGGTGCTCAAGTGACAAACGGGGCAGG
Source organism: Microchirus variegatus (assembly GCF_963457635.1). Taxonomy (NCBI): domain Eukaryota; kingdom Metazoa; phylum Chordata; class Actinopteri; order Pleuronectiformes; family Soleidae; genus Microchirus; species Microchirus variegatus. The sequence goes on from NC_139810.1 coordinate 15,288,242, forward strand.
ATAATAGTAAAATATGATGTTTATTTGCTGAGTCCACTCCATTACAAACAGTAACTGTAATCTGTCATAGTCAAACTTTAATACCATATAGCTACTGTAAAACAACAAATAACATTAAACATCAGGCAGACTTTAGGAGACAAACTGACATTTTGCAATGCTGGATACTTTTTTGTAATATAGAGGTAATATTGTGGTAATACCATCTTAATTCTGATGCAGTTTTCACCTTGATGAAAAAAGTTGTAATCTTGTGGTAATAAGAAGAAGACAATATAACACAAATACTGTGCTACTTCCATAGTAATAGCCAGGTAATAGTGGAATGCCTTCACATAACAAAGTCAGGGAATAATAATTGATAATATAGTATAATGTTGAAATTCATCCTCACTTATGTCCCACATACTTTTTCTATTGCACTTACCAAAGCTATACTTTGTCAATACCAAAGCACAATATTACTTCTCCATCACATAATTATTGCCATACTGTTACTGGATGAGGGATGGGAATCGCCAGAGACGCCACGATATTTAATTCACAATTCGATGTTATCACAACACTTCTCAATACATTATCGCGAGATGTAATTCACTGTATAATATTATCACGATATTTAACCTCCTAAGACCCAGACATTTGTTTGATGTGCATTTGTTTATGTCTCTTTACTATTTGGGATAAGTAGGACCTCATTTTATTTGAAATTAAATTATGTGCTCTTGATGTCAAAACCATTGTCTGTATATGAGGACAATGGGTCTGTCTTTGCTTTAATTTTTTTCCTTGCTATTTGGGATCAGGACTGAATTAGCCTAAAAATGTAATTTTTGATTTCTACAATAAGTAGTTATCTAAAAATCCATTATCCTCAATGGGTCTTGACAGAAAACTGACCAACAGATGGACACAGATTGATGAATGTTCTATATTATAATATTTACACCTGTATCAATCTGTTTCACAATATGTACATTTTCACTGCTTTCTGTCCAGATGGCTGCTGTGAAACCTAAAAAGCAAAAAATGAATAATACCAAGCTGAATAGTACCTTGGAAACTATATAAAACATATACCTGCTGATATAAAACATATACCTGCTTCTCCAGCATGCATTCCACAGCTGATAGATACACTGAGCAATTGTTCAGCTCTCGAAAAGGAAATTTTCCCTGTGATTTAAATGATAAAAAAATATGCCAATAGACCAGATGTCCTCAAACGAGGACTTCATGTTTACAGATGTTGTAGCTTGCTAATATTGCAGAAGCTGCAGACGTTATTGTTTATACATATACAAGTTTCATTCATAAAATTAAATTAAATTGGTATTTTTCCCTTGTCCATATTCGGACAATACACTCGGTCGGGAGTGTAATGTTGTTATGAGACCACTAGATGGTACGGGCAGTGTCCCCAGATGAGGTCGATGGGTCAACGTTCTTACAGTTAAATATCACAGTGTCACACATCGGCATGTTAATTGTGTTTTATTTTGGGAGTCACGTTTTTTTCATTCCCAGTTTTATTTTGGTGAGGGTTTCCTTTCTATTTTTTGTCTGCACTGTCGCTGTCTTTATCTTGGTCCTGTCTAATTTGTCTGATGTCTGCACCTGGTGTTAATTCCCTGATTGTCAGCACCTGGTCCCGGTTTCCTCTTCCCTTCTTAAGTCGTTTGTCTCCTGGTTTTGTTTGTCAGTGCTTTGTATGTCTTCACGAAATGTGTATATACTGTTTCCATGCTGAGAATTCTAGATTCAACTTAAAGGTGCATTATGTAACAAATCTAAAGCAACTGGCCATAAAATCCTTTTAATTTGTCACAGAGACGCAGGAATAATGTTCATATAACAAACTGAACTCACCAACAACAACAGTACAGCCAAAATATTTGCATTAAAAATAATATTTTGCGGACTGCAAATCATGTTTATGTTTTGAAATCATGTTTTGGCATGTGGCGCCACCTACCGCCGTCTACCAATCATTGCAGTCAGTAGAGTCTCAGCTACCGAGCAACCACGGGTTGCCAGTTACATCAGAAAACGAAACCTAAAAGACCTCGTTATTTTGAATTCGAATGTAGTAACCGTTTTTGGCCACATTCTTACATATGGCACCTTTAATTTTGCAGCTTATTACAGTCCACACTGAACATAAATATAAAAACAATACTTTAGTTTTAGCTTTTTCCTTCAACTGAATTAAAATATGTAGGATTTAAGATCAAATATACACCAACATGGTCTTACCTGTGGACAGGTCACTTCTGATTTTACATTTGGTGTTAACGAAACTAAAGGTGTTGAACCACACTCCATGCAGCACTTCATACAACACAGCACCCAACTGCCAGACAGTGGTTGGTCCAGCCTGGTATATCCCATATTTCATAAACTCTGGAGGAATATACAAAGGGGTGCCTATGTGAGACAGAAGGACACGGAGAAAGAGGGTCAGGAGCAGGTTAAGATTTTGATAATACACACCAAACCAGGGATAAACCGGTCCAACAGACATCTCACCTCTGAACCTACGGTAATTGTAATGTCTTTTCCTCAAAATGGAGCCACACCCAAAGTCGATGACTCGCATTCGGAAGATACCAGGTGTGCACTGGATAAGGATGTTTGAAGTTTTGATGTCCCGGTGGAAGATTTTTACCGCCTCCATCTTTACAGCTGCTTCCACCAGCTGCTTTGTGACTTTCTGAAACGCACAAAGAGACACTCAGAGTCGCCTAGAGATCTTTCCTCGAAGCAGCTTTCAGACAAGCAATCTAATTAGTGCATGTTATAAAATGTTTAATCCTCTGTGATGTTGTAGATGTTTTAATTTCAACTCAGCGAAGGTTGAAAGGTAATTTAAGACAAGGATCAGCAACTGACAGAAAACAAGCATTCTGGCGTCCCATAAGTCATATCTCAAGAGCAGCTACTTAAAGGGATTTCTGTGATATTGCTTTGTCATGGTTTCTTGAACATGAAGCATGAACATATTATAGTTGTGATAATAATGATAATTATCCACATAAAATTAAGACATGTTCAGATGCGGTCGCAGTCTAACCCCCCGTTTTTAAACAGTCCACACATAAGAAGATGCTCCAAAAGCTTTAGTCAGAGCCGATTTTATCATATTAAATAAATGTAGACATCTTTAGATATATTTAGATATCTAAATAGTGTTTATCTTCAGAGACAGTTGAAGATTTGCTCATTTAGTCATTAAACTGGTTTACCTGTTTCATTTCAGTTCACACCACACTCGGTGCTTCACTTTGAAAGTGAAAATTAAGACGAGGACCAAAGTGAGACTGGTTTGGTGTAAATAACACAACTATAATTAATGCACTGTCCCTGTATATGTATCAAATTCAGCTTAGGGCCCCATAAAAGCTTGGGCCGGCCCTGGTTTTAGTACCTTTGCAATCTTCTCGTTCACTGGGCCACATCTTTGCAAGTAGCTGTTGAGGGTCACAGAGGGTCGTGGCCTCTCCATGACCAGGATGACCCGCTCTTTCAGATCGTACCAGTCTAACAGTGACACGGCTGCTGATTTACCCACACACTCTGGTTCACCTGCTGCTTTGTGTAAGAGGATCACCTCGACGGGAATCATGCATTTTATCCCATTTAACATCTGACAAAAAGAAAAAACACATGTTTTAATCATCAGCAACAGTAGTACCACAAATGTTGTCGACGGAGTGTTGATAGTGAGACATCAGGACACTCACCATTGACCCCCTCCTCACACATGATGATCGGATGTGTTTGATCGCCACCTACAGGACATAGTTACTTAGTACATGGGACGGTGACCGTGTGGGTACTGTTTGTGTGATGGATGAGCATGGACACTTTAATACTTACATGTAATTTGTCAGATGTCCTGATGCCATCATAAACTGAACCAAAGCCTCCTTGTCCGATCTTACCCAGTTGCAGGTATTTGTCATGGAAGTGATCTAGAAGTCAAACACATGGACACATTTTATTTTTCACATTATTATGACTGAGGTAGCTCTAATGTAATAGTAAATAAGGACTTAGATACTCAAATATTAACTCAAAGCCCTCTCTTTTTTTTTTTTTAAAGCTTTCAACCATCACATGTCAAACTTTACTTTTGAGGAAACCGCAAAAAGCACAATGTTGTGTTTACAGCTTGGTCAATATTTTATTCTACTTATCCGACAGGGAATAATGTTATCATGTTGAATTATTCCTTTACGATGACTGACGAAAAAGTGCTTTTTCCTACGAGCTGTGGACTTAAAATCATAAAACGATATAACACCAGCTGTAAACATCATGCTGCTCTATTTTTAACACAGTGATTTTAAGTAGGATTTTATTTATGATGCCTATTTATTTATTCTCTGCAAGCTAAGTTTTGCAATGACAATAAAACTGTAACCACAACAATAGTCCACAGAAAGTTTTCCAACCTGATTCTACGCTGATCCAGATTTGACACCCCATCCTAAAAATAGCTTCACATGTATTTAGTTGCCAGACTGTAGCACTGTGTGAGTTTGTGGGGGACTGTGCCATTTCAGGTTTAAAAAAAATTGGACTGAAGTCAGTTAAAAAGTTGATAAATGTGACAGTAAAAGTTACATAGTGTTGTTTCATAAAATAACATGAAATCCTATGATAATAAAATAAATATATATATTATATATATATAAATAGAATAATCCATGAAAATGAGATGACCTCTGCAGGTGTGTCCAAAGAGGCAGCTGTTGTTCTGTGTGACGTCATCACTCTTCTTCTTCTTCTTCTTCCTGACTGTTCCACTTTCAGCAGAGGCTTTTCTTTTTGTGGCCTTCGCCACTGGCACCTCAGGTCTGCAGTCATCGCTCTGCAGTTTTCTGACCGAGTTTCTGTTGTCCTGCTTTTTCTCTTGTATGAAGCTCCATGTCAACCCTAGAATGAGCCACGGCGTTAGTATTAAATTGCAATTCGCTTGTGACCCATTGCTGACCTTCATTCATTGTACGTTCATTGGCCACGCACAGCTGTTCAACTGTGTTAACAGCTACACATTCAGACCAAAACATGGCAGCAATTCAATGCATTTAGACACATAGACATGTATAGACGCAATGAGCTCCTGAAGTCCAAACCAAGCATCCAGAATTGATGAGAAAGCTGATTTAAGTGAACCAGGCATATGTGATGGTGCCAAATCTTAAAGGTTGTCCTCTATATCTAATAAAGATGCTGGTGGGTGTATTTTGTAAATTATGTCAAATAAAAACAGATTGTAAAAAGTAATGTATCTTCATGGGCTGCTGTGGGACTGACTGTGAGTAACTGCATCTGGCCATGAAGGGCTAAAGCAGGGGTCTCAAACTGGCGGCCCCCCCACTTAATATAATGTTATAATGAAAACATGGCCCACGACCTCACTGTCTTTTAAACACAGTGTGTAGCTGAGACATAGCTGCCAGCGAGGTGATAGAATTGAATATATATTTGCTATCAATGTTTTAATAATAAGACATTTGGTCATAGTTATCACATTATTAAATGTATCACATACCACATTCAATTACATATATAAATACAATTGTTCGGGCCCGAGCCATGAATGGCAGTGGCCCCGAAACGGCTCCTGGTACGAATTTTAATTACAGTTGTCCACACTATTATTTAAGTAATTTAAAGGTGCATGATGTAATAAATCTAAAGCAACTGGCCATAAAATCCTCTTAATGTCACAGAGGCTGAGGAATAATGTTCATATAACAAACTGAACTCACCAACAACAACAGTACAGCCAAAATATTTGCATTAAAAAAATCTATTGCAGACTGCAAATCATGTTTATGTTTTGAAATCATGTTTTGGCATGTGGCGCCACCTACCACTGTCTACCAATCATTGCAGTCAGTAGAGTCTCAGCTGCCGAGCAACCACGGGTTGCCAGTTACGTCAGAAAACGAAAGCTAAAAGACCTCTGTATTTTGAATTTGAATGTAGTAACCGTTTTTGGCCACATTCTTACATATTTAAAAATAAATGTATCTTTATGATATTAATACATTCATTTTGCATCATAAACCGTTTTATTAAGTATACATGTGATATCATGATGCAATATTGTGAACAGTTGTTTTTTTCCCCACTTTTTGTTCGCTAGGCCGGCCCCCTCTTGACCACAATAGATGTGCATTGGCCCCCAGGTCATTTGAGTTTGAGACCCCTGGGCTAGAGGCAGGTACTTTCCTGGTAACCACAAGGTGAAGACAGGACTCTTCACTGCTGCTGATATTGTTATCATGCAAATTAGCTCACCTGTGCAGGTGTGGCCTAAGACGCAGCTTCTCCCATTGTCCGGTTTGGAGGCTGAGGGGCTGTTGCAGCTCTGGGGAACAAAAGTGCTGTAAATCTTCTTCTTTCTTGTGGGTGGTTTCCTCTTCACGACAAGCTTCTCAGCAGGTTTGCTGTCCTCTCTCTGCCTTTTACTGGGTGACTCCAAGGCCGTCCTCTCCTTGGATGCCGAGATCAAATTTAATCCTACGATTAGATATGATGTTATTTTTGGTATTCTTTTTTTTAATTGTCTGAACTAGGGCTGGGCGATATGGCCTCAAATCAATATCACGATATATTGAGCAGCTCACCTCGATAACGATAAATGAACGATAAGTTCTAAGATGCGAGATGACGTCATCTCCTAATTTGCATAAGTGTGCACCGTGACACACAGATATCAGTACTGACACATATCAGACATAACATTATTTTTATAACGTATTTTTATAACGTTATTGAATACTGTTTTTGTGTATTTTGTATTTTTTACGTACAATTTAAAATCAGGATTTTGTATTTTACTTGAGTACGTATTGACTCAGAGGGAAAATATACAGCAGAACCAGACGAATGATGATGTGATTAGCATCAGCACTGGCGCGTGAACATAGAGGGCGTGGCCAAAAGTGATGTCATATCCTGTGTCGCGCCGGGTGCGTGAGCTCCAAAATTTTGGGGATTTCTGACCCCTTTGTCATATTTCTACTTCCCTCACACCCCACGCAAAGTAACTAAGTAACTTTTACTTAAAGTACATTTCAAATGAACTACTTTTTACTTCTACTTGAGTAGTATTTCATCAAAGTATTGGTACTTTTACTTGAGTACAATATTTTAGTACTTTTTCCACCTCTGACTACAGGTTATAAAAACCTTTCTTTCACCTGGAAGGTGACATGTTGAACAAATATACAAGATATGTTAGGTATCATAATTGAATAAATTAAATACAAAATATCAAAATAGACACCATACAGCATTCAGTGTTAAAACAGGACAATGTGGTTCTTTGGGACATTTAATACAAATAAGTTCTGTGAACCCAACATTTAGGAATAATGTAGGATCCACATACTCACCTGAATTGATATCTGAAAACATTGTGTCTCTAAGGTCGAATTACTGTCTCCATTAACCCTTACACTTAAAATGAATGTTTGAGAAAGTGCACTGCCAATAACATGAGCAACCTCTGCTTACCTACTCGTCTGCCAATGATCTACAGTGTGTAGATTCAAGTTTCCTGTAATGTGTCCTTTGATGACAAATAAAGAGAACAAAGATCCTTTTAAGTTGACAACTGCCTAACTGACATGATGTCACACTCGCATCCAGCAGTTACACGACAATAACAACAATAAAGGTCATATAGTATAAGGCTATTTTTATTGTTTCTCTGAATTGTAGGTTTAATAACATGTCACCCTAATTATCAATTATTATTATTATTGACAATATGATAAAAGAGTAAAAAAATGGAAACATCACAGTAATGTACAATATTATGTCCGAGGGTTTATCAGAGGAATGTCAGTGTCTGCAATTCAAATGACTGAATCCCACTTTAGTTCCTGCGTTTGCTCTCTGTATGAATTATTATATCCATACAGTGAATGATGGGTGGTGGTGAAAGTGTCAGGAAACCGTTGCATTGTGTGTGTGTTGGATTATGAACTCATCAGCTGTAGAAAAACGGTGTTCAATGAACAGCAGTTTAGTCAAAGAATGTGGAACTAAGAGTGGGGAGTCGAACCCATTTATTACCAAGATCATTATTAGATCATTGTTTTTACAGATCACACACAACACACATGTTGTCGATTGTCTGTCAACATATGGCATCACTGTTTGAAAAAAATGACATTTACATTTTCCATGTTTTCACTGTAAATGTATGATTTGTCTTAAAATGCAATTTAGAAAGGGTTAAAAACGTGCTTATCATTGTGGACATTGAATCTCACCATGGAAGTAAAGTGAGTCAGGTTGAATTTAGCTTGTGCTACACTTGGGTTTGAAAGTGGAGAAGTTTGCGGAGAAAGTTAAAAGAACCAGGCATTTGCTTGTAGAGTCCCTTCGCAGAGTTTTGGGAAACTTCATGATTGACCTGGGAAGTAAACACAGTTAATATCAGATCAGAAGGAAGATTAATAAAGCTGCACTTTAATTTGGAGGCATGAGAGGAGCTCACCATCATCAACATTGTAACCAGGTCATCAGTGGCAGCATTTTCCTCAAGAATACGGTCCAGTATTTCAACGTACCAGGATCCTGACTGGGTGTCTCTCCAAGAAACATAACCTGTACATATATTGTCAGTGAAACATTAGGACAAACTGTACATACAGCAAATCATGTTCTAACTTAAGTCCATATTAACAATGTAAAGCGACTCTTACCAAAGTATCTTTGGTCAATTCTAAATCAAATGAATCCAAGTTATTTCATTCAACAGAATAAGATGAGACAATGTCCCCTCAGTTTAGTGTCAAAACTCAAAAGATGCTGCCTCCATAGAGCTAAACTACCCCCAGATGGAAACAAAAAGCTCATTCTGGGGTAATGAAAAACAATAATTCTTATGGCATGATTGTACACTTATAAAAAGGTCAGTATTATTTTATCTTCAATTTCTGCTGAATGACAATTATTTCACCTACATTTGCTGGCATTGGGTTACATACGGCATACATTTTGCATTTTGCAGGAGTTCCGGGTTATTTGCTATCTCCGTTTTATATAAGTGATGATTTAGATGATGTGAGGTCTCCATTGTGATGACACCTCACACGTTATAAAATATAATCGTGATTAATGTGTTGAGGCTGACAGCCATAACATAATCACATTCAGACACAAACACACCAGGAAAAGTGGAGTAGGACACCAAAATGTCACTCGGCGTGGGTAGAGTGGTTCTGGCATCAGGCTCATCAGACATGCTCAGGGAGTCGCTGCTGGATGACATCGGGATCGCGTCTGTCTGGTCATCTGTTCTACCGATAGATGGCTCAAATTCATCTGGGGACACCTCAAAGCCTATGTCTCTTTCACCTCAAAGATAAAAAAAACATTTATCCTGTGAGACCACGTAAAGCACATGTAATGTACTGTATATAGTAGCAGTAACAGTGTTCGGTACCTCCTCCACATGCCTGGATGAAGAACAGTTTGGGTTTTCCCTGTAATGACGGGCAATGCTGGCCGTTGAGGTAGTTTGTGATTTGCTGCACTGGGACATACTGTCCATCTACACCATACACAGCACCAGGGAAGCGGCTGTGGCTCACCTGTTAGCATATGCACACAACACCTCAATGTCAGCTTGATCTGAACTTGTGTCGGTCAGTTGTAGCGAGATAATTTTGCAACAGCAGCTGGTGTAATCAGTGTAGGCTGGTTTTGTTAAAAATATGGGACATGTCTTACCTCAGTCCCATGGGACAGCATGATAACCACACAGCAGTCATACTGTGAGTGGTCCCTTTTAGACAAAGCCGACAGCTCGTGTTTGATTTGCTGAAATGTGAAGAGTGCAGTTAGCCACACAAACATGAGCTCAAGGTTCCACATGTGCTAACGGACACGAAAACTACTCACTCTTTGTTTTAGGTTCGTCTTCACTTCCACAATGAAGTTGAGTGCTTTGAATCTGCTCTCCAGCTTGTCACAGTCAATGTTGGAACCCTTGCGATTGCTGAGCTCGCTCTGAGAGTCAAACTCCACATTATTAATGATGAGGCAGTGACCACATGGGCTGGCATCAATTTTATAGTTCTGTCATGGAGGTGCACAAAAAGAATGCAGGGGATTAACAACACTATTTGTCTTTCTGTTGTAAAGCGCATTGGAAACAATTAAATTGTGTTTACCTGAATACTGTCCCGTCGTATTCTGCCTTGGGGCCTTGGTCTTAGACGCTCCCTTTCAGGTGCTGTGACAGGAGCATTGATATGTGTAAAACACACGGGAAACTTGTTACCAACATGTTGACTGAAGGTACAGTAGGCAGGGTCTTTTGGTAATATTAACTGATAATTACATAATTACCTCTCAGTTTAATGTTAATCAAGTGACCTGAGAGAGAAGAACATATCTGCACTTCCTCTGACTGCCTCACAACTAAAGCTCTCCCATCACAGAAAGCTTTTGACAGGAGGAAATGACCAGTTACAGGGTAGTTAAGAGAGAGTGGGCATTCTTACTGGCAGCTCCACTTCCTGGATCTTATCTGGATAGCCTTTATATTAAAAAGAGTATGTAGTCTTCTAAGTCTGTTCTGAGGCCAACCAGGAAATTAGTCATCTGATGAGTGGACCCCAGGAGAGAGAGCAGCAATGCCCAAAAAATAGCATTTTTATAAGCTGCAAATGATATTAACTAACCAACTCTACCACATAACTTACATGGACTGATGGTGGAACTGGGTCTTTGTATTGGATAAACAGGGACACCTTTTTCTCTTTGCCTATCTACATCCATCGGGGAAGCTGTTAAAGAAGCAAAAAGCAAACGTATGAGCAACCAAGAAGATCTATTGCAAGCATTTTCAGACCAACACATTTACTGAAGTAATATCATACACTTACAAATGGGGAGAGGCTGAACAACAGGGCGATTAACCTGAGTGGGTGTTGCAGGTTGTAGATTAACTGTTGGAGCTCCACTCTGCAGGAGCTCTGCCAGACTCTGCTGGCCTGTCTCCTGAAGACACTCCAGAAATAATGGAAAGGCTCGACTCCCGCGGGTCTCTAAGTCCCGTACCAACTGCCTGGCCTGGTCACGTCTGGTCCCAGCGGACTGAAAGGAAGACACTTTATTATGTCACGGGCAGCAAATTATAGCAAATAATATGGCTAAGTAAAGGTCCATGGTCACACCCTGGACAGATTGTCAATCCATTACAGGGACAACCATCTACTCTCACACTCACACCTTCAGTCAATTTATAGTGTCCGATTTACCTAATCCCCATATTGCATGTTATTGGACTGTGGGTGGAAACAGGAGAACCCGGAGAAAACCCACACACACACAGGGAGAACATGCCAAATACCAAAGATGTTGTAAACACTCTTTCAGAACTCTCTCCACTCTCCGAGTCTATCTCTGCAGTTTCTTCTTTGTTGGATTATGGGATTTTATGTGGGTAAAGCACAATCCCTAACCTTAGCTACCTATATAAGAATTGTATACTATATTACACGTATACCACTAAACAATCATACACGCTAAAGGTGGAAAATATATATATATATATTCCTACCGTGCAATCACAATGTCAGTCTTCAGATTGGTTTTTGTTTCACATTGGGATTTTTTCCAACCATATAGCTCTAACCCATCACCACACAGATCTGACCCACATTGCTGCCCCACCTTAATCTCGTCGATCATGTCGTGGGTGAAAACTTTCTTTTCAATCAGGCCATCGTAAAGGTCTGTGGGGTCCATGTCTGTGACCAGTCTGACCCTGTTCCGCTGAAGAATCTGCTTGTGTTTTTCTTCCATTCTCCACCTGTGACACTAACGACGTAACGAATGAGCTTCAACAGATATGAAACATAAAAACAAATCACGCGACTGTTTCAGCGTCGGAATAAATGTTTCAACTCGTTTGTATGAGGAGAAAATGATAGTTAGACAGTGTACAAATGTTTAAAGTTCTCCCTTTTAATGTCTCTCTGTTCGTTTCTCGGTTTCGATTGCACTCGCCATTTCCTTGTTTACATCACCGCAGCCTGTGATTGGTCCACTGAGAAATGAAAAGGTGCGTTTGATTTCAAACGCTTAGGCTCTCTGCTGAGCGGCTAACGCACAACGATGCATTCACTGTGAAAACCGCGGCGCGACGAACACAAAAGCGAAAAACACAAACCAAGCAAACTGGTATGAAAATGACACCGCCCTCCTCCTCCTCTTATGCTCCGCCGCAGCAGGTTGTCTGCTGGTCCTGAAACCATGGGATGCTGATTCTGAACACACCCGTTGCGTCTTGTCGGCTTCGTTAAATCACGCGCAGAGAAGGAGCATCCAAACGTGCACCAAAGATGTGGCGTAGTAGCGGCTGACGCTGCGTCTGCTGCAGGTGACTGGCGATGATCGGGCTGCTGTTGCGCTGAGACAACTTACGCTATTAACGTTAATCACAAGATGGAGGCGTTTTAATGTCACATCCCAGAATCATGTCAGAACTATCATGGTACGGAAACGTATCACCTAGCCTGCCTAGCTTCTGATGAGCATGCCATCATTTTTAATACGAGCATACAGGGCGGCTGTTAAAGGGGGGCGGTCCGGACAATTTCCTGGGCCTCACACTGAATGGGCCCCCCCTGAGAGTATTTTCATTATTGTTATTGTTGTGATTATCAAAAGGAATGTAAAATTAATCTATGCTTTTATTATAATGAGTAATTTTCTGTTTCTTTTGCCAAACTGTTAGCATTTTCATCCCTCTGCACTCATTAAATTGTTCAGTCATAGTATGCTAGTGTTCAAGTGATGTTAGGTGTTTGTACAGCAATTAACGTGAATTATACATTTACAATCATGTTAGCTTCAAAACCATATCAAGGGTGAGGTTAGCTGCCATTTCATGGCTGGCAGCTGGTTACCCTGTCATGTAAAAAGACTACACTTACTGTACAGCTATACCAAGCTAACCACCAGCATAGCCTTACTTAGCTTTGACCATAGACTGTGTATTAAAAATGGAAGTAGCCTTCTGGTTTGAAAAGTGAAGCCCAGGAAGCAGAATGGTAGTAGCATTTAGCCAACCGGGCGCGATTCCGTAGGTTACAATAATAACTCAATTTGAATGAATAGTCTATGGAAAACATTATACAATAGCTGTCTGGTTGCAGGTAATGTCTGTGAATTAACAATAACATTTCTAGCACCACCCCTGCTAGCATTGTTTTTGTAGTTGTCGGAATGGTATTTGCATCTCTGTGATACTAACGTCAGATTGATTGAAAGGCAGTTGACGTGGATTTGTAAGCCAGGCGAAAGGTTGTGTAGTTAATGAACATCGTTACCATGATGGTGATCACAGCTCCTTATTGTATGTTTAAGGTAACTGTAATGTCAGGGTCAAAGATGTCTCTGCTGCTGCTGCTGGCTGTGGTGTTGGTCCTCTCAGTGCTGCCAGGAGCAACAACCCAGGCCGGGCCTGAGATGGACCCTTACAAAATCCTCGGAGTCACAAGGAGTGTGAGCCAGGCAGAGATCAAGAAGGTCTACAAGCGTCTCGCAAAAGAATGGTAATCATTTTCTCATCATGGTGACCTGTACATATTTATAACCAGTTTCAAGTTTTTAACTTAATGACATCCTCCTCCCAAGGCATCCTGACAAAAACAAAAATCCAGGCGCTGAGGACATGTTCATCAAGATCACCAAGTCTTATGAGGTTAGTTACAATCACAGTTGATTAAGTATATATCAGCTATATTGAAAGCCATTATATGCATCATTGGATGATGATGACATTTGCTGTACCCAACATATAGATTCTGTCCAGTGAAGACAAACGGGCCAATTATGACCGCTATGGGCAGACTGATGACACACAGCCATACGGCAGCAGTCGATATGGTCCTCGCCATGACAGCTTTTACTTTGACGAGTCCTTCTTCAACTTTCCCTTCAATAGCAAGAACCACAGAGACTTTGCTGACAGCAAATACACATTGCACTTTAACCAGTATATCAACAATGTTGTGCCTGACAGCTACAAAAGACCATACCTAATAAAGATCACCTCTGACTGGTGCTTCAGCTGCATCCACATCGAGCCCGTCTGGAAAGAAGTGGTGCAAGAGATGGAGTCTCTAGGTCTGGACACCTAAAATCATCCTCCAAACAATGCTTACGTTCTGAGAGTGAGTTGACAAGGTTAATGTGTGCGTGTTTGTTGTACACAGGCGTTGGAGTTGGTGTGGTGGACGTTGGTTACGAGAGACGGTTAGCCAATCACCTCGGTGCTCATCGCACTCCATCAATACTTGGAGTCATCAACGGCAAAGTGACATTTTTCCATTACGCTGTTGCAAAGGAGCATCTGCGGCAGTTTGTAGAAGACCTTCTTCCTCAGAGACTTGTGGAGCGGGTAAATATCTGCCAGTTGTGATAAGGCTGTGCTTGCATGCATATTTTTTAAATATGAATGAATATTATTTTTCAAATTGCAGGTCACTGACCAGAATGAGCTGCAGTTCTTGAACAGCTGGCATGAACAGAACAAGCCACATGTGCTTCTGTTTGATCAAGTGCCCGTAGTTCCTCTTCTTTACAAAGTAGGTTCTTGGCTTCCAATTTTCTCCACATGTCAAACCTCATGTGCCTCTGACTTTTCTTTCATTACTGCAAACACGTTTAGCATTAGCTTTCTCTTCATCTCCACAGCTGACGGCTTTTGCTTATAAGGACTACTTGCAGTTTGGCTATGTGGACCAGGGCCTTTCAGAGACCGCCAATCTTCAGAAACAGTTCAACATCAACACTTATGCTCCAACCATGCTGGTCATTAAAGAGAATACTGACAAGCCTGCTGACATTATACAGGTAAACATGCAGGACACATGAAGGTTGGGCTGATAAAGTAGTTCTCCTCTCTTTTGTTTTGTTCCTTCCCAGTTTCACTTGTTTTCGTGTGGGTCTTTTGTTCTTTGCAGGCTAAGGGAATGAAAAAGCAAATAATTGATGAGTTCATGTCAAACAACAAATTCCTTCTTGCACCACGGCTGGTCAGTCAGAGGCTCTTTGATGAGCTCTGCCCTGTCAAACAGTTCCACAGACGCAGGAAGTAAGAGAAGCTGTCATTTTCTTTTTTTAACATTTGTCCGCACCTGGTAATTGGAGAACTATGAAATCAAAACCAGTAATTTCCATGTCGCATTTTAGAGATTCTTGTATTTCCCAACATACTATAATGTCTATCCTCTCCTCAGATTCTGTGTCCTGCTGATCACACATGATGAAGTGACCTTTTCTTTTGGGAACCAGGAATTTCTCTTATTTGCTTCCACCAATGCCAAGGAAGTGGTGAGATTTGCCTATGTGTACCAGAGGCTGCAACAACCACTCTGTGAAATCCTCATGCAGAGCAAGGACAGTGCACAGTCACTACCACAGGTACAGCCACACATCCAACACTACAACTGTGTGCACATAATTACTGTTACTGTTGCCTTTCTCTAATCTCACACCAGACTGGCCATTATTCTCTGACCTATGGTATTAACTGCTGCTCACTAGTCATCTTATCTTTTTTGGACCCTTATCTGTAAACCCTAAAGATGACCGTGCATGAAAATCCCAGGGGTTCAGCAGTTTCTAAAATGTGTATCTAATGGAGAGCATACCAGGGAATCACAGATTACTTACAATACGATAAGCAAACCATGGTCCAGGGTACCAATAATATCACAATACAATGATTCTGGGATGATCGATATATATTGCAAGTAAATAGTATAGCGACACATCACAATATTATATAATATTATAATATAATACTAGAAAACAAAGCATCAGTGAAAAGGTAAAAGTGCAGGATTTCTCTATTTATTCACAACATGGAGATCAAAGGTCAAGTAAGTCTATGTATTGAACATGGACTGTCAGAGCCAGGGAATCCACAGTCCTCTGGTTGAAAGACAGTCAGCTGTACCACTGAGCCACAGCCCTCCCTCATACAGTTTGTATGAAGGCATGACGTCTGCTCATGTTCATGGGCATAGGGTCTGCGGACTTGTATATGACGTGGTCCTAATGCATCTTAAAGCATGTCTGCTGTGTGTTTGTGTCGGTGTGTGCAGGTAGTGATTCTGGAGAGGCGTAATGCTGCCGGGAAGGCCTTGTTTAAGCCTGTGACCACGTGGAACGGCAGTGAAGAAGACAAGCAGTGTCTTGTGGAAGAGCTGGAGCGACTTCAGAAGGACCCATCCATCCTCGTCCATGATGCTATGCTGCCTGAGCTCAACAATGAGTTTGCGTCTGTATGTTCACTCACATCCATGTAGTGTCTGCTGAATATCTGCCATGACCAGCACTGTTACTCAATGTCATACTGTCACTCTATAGATGTTTGTAATCCGATGGATCTATGCGTCGTATGATTACCTGTCTGAGGTCATCGATGATATTCTGCATAATAACTGGTAGGTGAAATCTAACTGATTCTATGCCATCGATGTCTTCTAACTGATTTTTTTCTTACCTTAAAGGGGTCATATTATACCCTATTTCTCCATGTTAAACTAGTTCCCTGGTGTCCTAATGAACATGTCTGTGACATGATTTGGTCAAAATAACATAAGGATGAAGCACCACAGCAGTTCAATCACCCTGCCAAAACAGCCCTGTTCAGAACGCTCGGTTTAGTAGTATCTCTTTAGGTCCACCTTAAAAAAAAGTAAAACAAAACTTAAGGGACAGGAAATGACATCAGCCACAGAGGCTACTGGGAGATAACAGCAGTTAGCATTTGGAAAAGTGATCATTTGCAGGCTCTAGCAGGCACATTGCTGTCATATATAACATGTATTCACTGGACAGATAAATCCTCTGAGGCTGGAAATTTGTGTAAAACTGCTGCACTGTGGAGCCAAGAATAGAACTTTTCGCAGACTTCCAGTTTTCGGATACCGCTGCCCTCACCAGCACTCACGCGTGTTTTATGGCAAAGCAGAGATCCGTGGGACAACAATTCCGGGAATTTAGTGCATTGTAAATAATGTACGTCCCAATGACTGTGGAAGTCAACATCACATGTTTTATCTCCTGTACTTAGACTGAGGAGGACCACAAAAACATCAGTGAGTCATATTTTTTCACACTTTGCCAACTGATAGGGCCTCCAGAGTCCCAAATATAAGGATTTAAATGATTACAAAGTTAATTTTGCATATTGTGCCCCCTTTAAAGCTGCTGTCAATCATGAATTTTGTTAACTTTTGTCTAACTTCCTGTCTGTTAGCATTGTCCTACCTCCTCCTTATGTTGTCCCATAAACATGTTTGCTGAGGTGGATGGCAGTATTTTCACAAGGACATACAAATATGTGAATAGCTAGGCTGACACAGACCCTCATTTTAGTAAGAAGGAATCGTGGCTGTGTATGCACAAGAAGAAATGAGTAGTAACTCTCTGCAGACACAGAATGTGGAAGTTCAAAGGGGCTCTTACCTCACAGGCAGCAGGGACCCATCCTGATTGGATAAAGAGAGACCCGGGTCACTGACCAAACAATCTGGATCAGTGATAGATGTCATAATAAAGAGCTATTTAACACATATTTAATTGTCTGCCGGTTTAAATTTTCAAGCAAGTTTTTCAGTAGCTTTTAATGGAAGAACACACTCTTGACATAAATGCCGTGTGTTTCACCTGGGTTGAATTGCAGGCGTGAGATGATGCCTCTTCTGTCCCTCATCTTCTCTGCCTTGTTCATCTTGTTTGGAACTGTGGTCATCCAGGCCTTCAGGTTGGTTCATTTACTCTCAACAATCACTAGATTACCGAAACTGGACAGGAGCACCACCTTTGACTGTATTTTTACCTTGTTATGCCTAAACTTGCCCTTCAGGAGGAACCTTTTTTTTTTTACTTGTGTTTCAGTGACTCCAGTGAAGATAAGCAAACCAAATCGAAGACAAAAGATGGAACACAAGCTGAAAATGGATCACCTGGGATTGGTGCTTCAAGGCAGGGATACATTAAATATTTTTACACTTTGTCCAGTGCAGGGTTTGTCATTGAGTATTTAAGCTCATTGTTTTTACTGTTAACTTTAGCCGGCCTCCTAAGAAGAATTTTGTGGAGGTGACTGAGCTGACAGACATCACTTATGTGAGCAACCTTGTGAAGCTGAGGCCAGGACACATGAATATAGTCCTGGTGCTCACTGATGCCTCGAAGAACATCCTCCTGAGCAAGTTTGCCAAAGAGGTCTACTCGTTCACAGGGTAAACACTCTGTCCTTGAGCAAATTATTGTAATTTTAAAAAAATATATAGATTCTTAATCTCATCTCATTCTACTCTTTCCAAGGAGCCTGACGCTGCATTTCTCCTTCCTGAATATTGACAAGCATAGTGAGTGGATAAACACGCTGATGGAATATGCCCACGATGCAGTGCAGACTGATACAGATGAGGACGACGGTGGAAACCACAGGGTGGACTACACTGGCTATGTGCTCGCACTCAATGGCCACAAAAAGTACATTTGTCTATTTAAGCCCATCTACACCGGGGAAGACCATGACAACAAGTCATCTGAGGATGAAGGGGGCACTTCCGGGGGGAGACCAAGGTCCAGTTCCCGTGATGACCACCTTCCACGCAAATCCAACAGATCTCGTAGCATATCTACTCTGCAGATTCACCACAAACTGGACCGCCTGGGGCTGTGGATGGAAAGGCTCATGGAGGGCACTTTGCCTCGCTTCTACGTCCCTGCCTGGCCTGGACTGGAGAAAATCACCCCCTGTAAATAGAGGAAGATGAGTTCGGAAGGACTTAATGTTTGTGTACTGTCATAAAGGAATGGTTCCCTTTGTGTTCTGCATAGGTTAAGCTAGAGCTGCTGTTTTTTCACTTCAGATATTTATTGTTAAATATGTCTTTATAGTTGGGTAAACATTACAAACTACTTGGCTCGTGGATGACGTGGATAGCATGCTGTTTTCAACTGTTATTTTATTCATGCTGCCGCTACAGCTTTGTGAACAGAAAACAAAACCACTGTGGCCACGCGTTCTTTCACATTCATCTAGGCTGGACCAAACTGTGAATAGAGATGCATGTCTCGAACATTAAATATCGTTGCCTTTTTTAAGTACATGTCCAATTCCTTTTTTCGACGAATCCCTGATTGCTGATTTACTTGTGCAATATAACCACCTGCCGTAATGTTCATTGCCTTTTAAATGGAACCACGGCGGTCTCTCCATGTTCTTCCTGATCATGCGATTGCAGTTAAATGAAAGATGTGTTTTTTTTAACATATAAACTGTCAAAATGTTCTCTAAAAGCAGGAATTATTGAGCAGCCTTGGTCTGTTTTTACAACCTCAGATGGCCAGTAGCTGTATGTAGCAAACTTAGCAAACAGGTCCTGCTTCATATTAAGTGTAAAAACGTCATTCATATACTTTTGTTGTAAGTGTGTATAAATATTTGACATACTCTCGTTATCTGTACTATGTTTACAGTAAAGAGTATGTGACATAAAAGACAATGTTTACATGTTTATAATACCCCCCCCCCATAGTTCTCACTGAGGTTTGTTTTTGTCACTGTCAGTTGGTCTTCAACTGTATATTTACCCTCTTGGTTAGTTGGTTGTAATAAATGATGTTTTATGTTTGTTAATTAAAATATAAAATGCTGTAAGTTTGTCATCCTCAGTCAGCAGCAGACTATCAATGTTGGTGTCATTAAGGAGAAGACACTGAAACTGAAACTCTCAGTTTCATAAATCAAACAAACAATAACAAAAAGTGACTGTAATTGCTATTCCACTGAGAGGAGACCTTAAATCTAGACTGGAGAATGGGTGTTACGTTGTTAAGGAAATATTATATGTTTTATAACCTGTCTTTATTGATGTGGATAAAGCTTTTAAGTATAGCTGACGGTCACACTCACTATCCTCAATAACAACTGTGTCAACTGCGGAGCGCCATAGGTTCCAAGGAACCACCTTCTCGCTGCATCTAAGATGGCCCTCACATGTTTGACCCTGTCCAGAAGAAGGCCTGCCAGAGACTGTTCTTCGTGCGGCAACTCCAGAAGTTCACTGTGTAGTTTGGCTCAGCCACAAAACAGGACATCATCAGTCCTGACCTTCCCTCCATCACAGGACCTGTACAGGTCCAGGGTCAGGAAACATCTCCGCCGACCCCCTCACATCCTGGACAAAAACTGTTTAACTGACTTCTCCCGAGCGTTGTTCACAAAAACCGGCCGCCCCAGTTTCTCATTCACTCCATTACACATGCACTTTTTACGCATATCCTTGCAGAACAAGCTCAGTTGTGTACAGTTCCTTCTTGATATCTTGATATAACCAATATTTGTATATACTTTACCGAATGTATAATGTGTGATAATGTTTCAAATTAAATAAATCAAATATTGATGGGTGGATCTGGTTCAGCTGTTTCAGTTTCTAGCCGTTTTTCTCCATTATATGTGTTTCCTGATATTTCTGATCGCTTAGGAAACTACATTAGGCCTCTTTGTTGGCAGCATTTTGACAGGTCAACTTAGAAAAGTCTATATAGTCAAATAAATGATGGCTGAGTTCCATTCAGCTGCCTCAATTTCATGGTAAACACTGAGTCGCACTGTCCCCCTTGCACTGTTGAGGTCATGTTTCCAACTGCAGGCTCCTCTTTTCTGCACTAGATGGAGGCAAAATACAGAAATACACACACACAAACTGCACCATGTGTAGCATCAGGTGACATCCAGCAGCATATGTTGGTATTATTTGGTATTAATACACTGTATAAAGTCCACAGCAGCTAACCAGCAGAATTTTGTTATTCCAAATAAAGATTAATTTTATTTGAGGGAGCCAAGACAGGCTGACAACAGCAATGTAAAACCCCTAATAATAATGATAACATTTGATTAAAATTGCATGTTTTTTTTTTTTACATTTTCGGGGGGGGGGTTATTTGGAACATGCTGTAAAGCTGCCACCGAAATGCTTAAAAAATACTGGAAGACATGATAAAGGAGCATAAATCCTGTGTGCTGTGTTCAAACTCCAAACACAAAAAGAGGAAGAAGACGGCGACAGTGAATGCACGAGGAGGAAGGAGGAATGCAGTAAGAAGCCGAAAAACAACTTAATGTCAGTAATCAATCATCACCAGATTTCTCATGGACACCTCTCGTCATGCCCACTTTCACCTCTCCAAAAATCAAAACAGGAACCCCAATATTATGGATGCTGTCTGCGTTAAGCTTTTTCCATCTCCACAGGCTCTCATTATAGAGAAAAAAAGCTTAATGTAGCTTAACGTCTGTAAGAAACAAACATCCACAGATACTTCAGGGAGAAAACATCCATAATATTGGAGATTTGGCTTTGATCTGGCTCTCTTTGAGCTTAGGAAATGGATGGATTTAAAATGACGAACCACTTCTTTAAAAACTGGCAGTCACTTTTTTCTTCCTTCTTCGTGCACATAGAGGTACCTGGTAAAGACAGACTTCTTTATTATCTCAGAAATGAGATGTTTCCTGAATTTGTCATTCAAAAAAACCTTTTAAATATTATTGAATGTTTGACTCTAATTAAGTACAATTTTAGAACATCTCATTCCAGATGAACAACATGCAGCCATGGTTAACTGTGATGCGATATATGGAGCGTGGTGTCGGGCTCCTTGTGTCAGCAGACAGATGTAGAAGTGGCACTGCTGATGCAGCTCGCCTTCATAACCAGCGCGCACACACACACACACACACACACACCAGCTCTCCAATTATTGGGCTGAGGATAACTTGCAAGGACAGCATGTTTCTGGTATTCAGAGTGGAAATGATGCGGTCTATTATTCAGACCGGGCTGCAGTGAAAGGCACCTCAGTGTGTGTGCTTTTTTTCCCACAGATAATTACCAAAATATGCTCATTGTTGACAAGCATTTGCTGGTTGCTCCACTCACTGTGTGAGTTCCTCTGAACAACAAGCGCTAACCATGTCCACATTTACTGTCACATTTGTGATGACTGACTGTTTACAATGACTGCGTCAAAGGAGCAAGTACCGGGTCACAGAATTCACTTCATAATGATTTCTTTGTTTGATTAATACAAAAGCAAAATAAACGTTCTTTTATATTTATACTATCAAGGACCGCATGGTGGTGCAGTGGCTAGCATTGTTGCCTCACAGCAAGGAGGTCACTTAGGGCCTTTCACTGTAGAGTTTGTACGTACTGCTGGGTGTGTTACTTGTAAATATTTGTGCGACGCTCCACACTTGCACAGGTCACCACTGATGTTCGTGTGTTTGTCCATCACCTGCTCTTTCATTTGACATGAATGCAGCCGCCTCTCCCAGGCCTGTGTGGCTTATTCCTATTACTACCTATTAATAATATTTAATAATATCATTATATTATTAATCCATTTTTAGCACCATCTCTTAAAAGTCTCTTAAGTCTTAAAAAGATGCTGACGGCTACATTGTCATCATGTGTGATGACATTCATAAATACAGCTGTTCAGTACTACAGCAGTTTACACTGTCATTTGAAAGCAGCGTCGTCTGGATTTTTTTTTTGTTTGTTATTGTTATTTTGATTGTTATTTATAGCTTCTCTCTGTATGTGCATGTTTGCATTTCATAAATCATTCAGTCCATTATTAATTCCCCCCACGGAGTGGGAGTGAACTATTGTTTTTGGTGGCTCTGATTGTTCTTCCAGACTTGCACTTGCCACTATGACCAACAGAGGGCGCCAGAGGCTTGTTGCATGAATGGGGTGAAGTCTGCCATCTCTGATTGCCTTGTTTGCTCTGTACTGAGCAACAAATACGCTGCATTTAATAAACATTTATGGTTAAACACCTGTAACACTAATGCATTTCCAGCAGCCACAGCTGCACATTTTGTCCACTGCAGTTTGTAAACCGCTTGTTATCCTGCACCAAAGAGAAAATCAATGTTTTTAGCAGCAGTGGTTGGTCTACTGCGACCTCACCTAGTCAGTTTGTGTCATTTATGTAAGTCTGAACAAAGGATTTCAAATGCTGAAGTCTCAAAATAACACACTTTTACTGATTTACTGAGGCAGCAGTGGATCAGCAACTCCAGCGATATAAAAGGCAACGTTACTTTCTCTGCAGTCACTCTGCATGTGTGTATGCATGTGTATGTTTGCATTATAGAAATGAAAGTGAAAACTATCAAGTTTGTTCATTCATTCACGTTATCCTACCCTTTTATCCCTCCACATGAGGGGTGCGGGGGATGCCGGTGCCAATCCCAGCCATCACAGGGTGAAAGGCGGGGGTCACAGGTCACCAGTCAATCACAGGGACACATGGAGACAAACAACCATTTGCCCTCACATTCACACCTATGGTCAAACTAGAGTAACCAATTGACCTAATCCCCAAATCTGCATATTTTTGGACTGTGGGAGGAAACCTGGAGAAAACGCACGCACACACGTGGAGAACATGTGAAATCCATGCAGAAAGACCCTTGTTCTGACCGGGTCGTGAACTCGGGTCTTCTTGCTGCAAAGGCAAGTTAAACTATCAACTTAAACCATTTTTAGAACATTGTGTTTAAATAAGAAATGTACATGTACCACACTGAACAAAGTTTATGTGCGTGACTGCTCAGCATATACTTGACCCTCTGTGTAAAATGTGGCCTCTTTATGCTGCCTGTCATAAGAAAATCCTACATCTGCCCGTAGTTGTCATCACTACCGCCACTGCCGTGTTACAGTATCATGGAAAATTTACTAGGATTATTTACTCCGAAAAGGGCCATGATATATAAAACTGCTGTGCTTTTATCATGCAGAGAGAAGGGGGAGGTGATCGTTTGTTTCCTTACTTTGTCGCTTCTTGGTTGTTGACAGTTATTGCTCACTGAAGTTGCTGTTAGTGTGGACAGCTGCTGAGTCGTCATATACAATGATTTTCATCATACTCTCAGACCTGTGCTGTCAGTGCAGTTCTGTCACCATGCATGCAGCCAACCCTGACCAGAAATAGAGCCTATTGTATATATTAAATGTATATATATATACAGACCACATTCTCGACACCGTATTTCCTCCCTAAAGAGCTTTGAGAATCTTGTACTAGGTTAAATGGTCACAATGAATGATTAACGTTGTTGATGAGACATGAACGGAGATGTTACTACACCTATGCAGGAAGATTTGAAGAAATGCCTCTGTGTGAGTTTTGGTGGAAAAAAATACTTTTTTTGTTGATATATAATGTTTTTATCTTTGGACAGTTCGGAAAAAATATAATTTTTAATTCATGCAGCTTGAAACAAACGGTTAAAGGTGCAATGTGTAATAAATCATGTTGATGATTTGGAATCATGTCTCGGCATGTGGCGCCACCTACCGCCGCCGACCAATCATTGCAGTCAGTGGAGTCTCAGTTGCCGAGCAACCACGGGTTGCCAGTTACGTCTGCGCTACAACGGCGGACAAAACTAAACCTAAAAGACCTTGGTATTTTTAATTTGAGTGTGGTAACTGTTTTTTTTCTTACATATGGCGCCTTTAAACCTGGCAATGATATGAGTGGTTGGACAAAAAATATTTATTGTTCGTGTCTATGTCAGCAGGATATATGTATGAAACAATCTCCAAATTCATGACATTTGACCAAACGCCAGCACAGATTCCTCGATGACAAAGTCGAATCTATCTGCTCTAATTCCGTTTTTGCTCATCTCGAGTTTCTGCTCATAAATCATTCACGGCGTGCGGTTCCACAGAATGAATCGACTTCTTGCACTGGATTGGATCTGTGATGAGACATTTTGATGATGGTCACAGTTTCACAAAGAGCCACGGACTCTAAAGGTCAGGATCAGTGAATACAAACGCTTCTGCATTAACTCTGAGATAAAAAGGAATGTAATAATTATGCTTATGTGCACACGCACAGTTTTATGGTTATTGTTGGCGGTAGGATAATACTGCATGTGTTTCATGGGGTCAGTTCCTGTCCTTTATTTTGTTATTTATTTTGTTAGTTCTTGGTTTCCTGTGTAGTGTGTTTTTTGTTTCAGGAGGCTGGCTGGTTGGTGGGGCGGATCTTCTGAGCTCCTCACCTACAACTCATCTCCTCATTTACTCCTGCTATTTATACACTGGTTCTTGGATCTTCAGTCACCAGTGTGTTAAAGGGGTCATATTATACCCTGTTTCTCCAAGTTAACCTAGTTCCCTGGTGAACATGTCTGTGACATGCTTTGGTCAAAATACCATAAGGATGAAGCATCACAGCAGTTCAATCACTCTGCCAAAACAGCTCTGTTTAGTAGTATCTATTTAGGTCCACCTAAAAAAAACTAAACTTAAGGGACAGGAAATGACATCAGCCACAGAGGCTACTGGAAGCTAACAGCAGTTAGCATTTGGAAACGTGATCATGGAAAAGCAGGCTCTAGCAGGAACATTGCTGTCATGTGTAACATGTATCCACTGGACAGATAAATCCTCTGAGGCTGGAAGTTTGTGTAGGACTCTGTGCTGCACTGTGGAGCCAAGAATAGAACTTTTCATGGACTTCGCGGACTTCTGGTTTACGGATAATGTTGCCCTCGCCAGCACTGTCGCGTGTCTTACGGACAAAGCAGAGCTCCGTGAGACAACAATTCCAGGAATTTAGCGAATTGCGACGTCCCAATGATCATGGAAGTCAATATCGCGTGTTTCATCTCCTGTACTTAGACTGAAGAGGACCACAAAAACATCAGTGAGTCATCTTTTTTCACACTTTGGCCACTGATAGGGCCTAGAGTCCCAAATTTAAGGATTTAAATGATTAAAAAGTAGATTTTGCATAATATGCCCCCTTTAAGTCTACTCCATGTGTTCCCTGGACTCAGAGCAATGTCTGCAGGTCAGCAAGCCTCTGTTCCATTTAGCTGTGTTTTTTCCCTTTGGCTTGATTTTGTTTGTTTTTGTAAATAAATTAGTTTCTCCTTTTACCCCAAAAAGATCTGGATATCTGATTATTTTGGGTTCAGTCGGTTTATCTTTTACACATCATCACAATGTGATGTAAAATCACCCATGTTTAGTTTAGTTGGTCCTGCTCCAAGATGACACACTTTAGCGTACATAATACAGTAGGAGATTGACCACAATATACTCTAATCTGTATGATCCTTTACTTCTGTCTGTTACCGTACGTGTGCTTATAATAACAGAACAGTTATGGTTCCACTGAGCTGAAGGGTTTAACTTGTTTTTGTCTGAGGAGTCGTGTGTTTTCTTCTCTTTCTAGTTGACATCTGATCACTGTGTCTCTCTGAGCGAGAGGGAGACACAGCTGAAACATGAGACCGACTGCACCTTCATGAATACACAATGCACAAATACATACATTAAGAGCCAAGTATGTGTGTTGCATTTATTTGTTCATGCAATGGACTATGGAGTATTCAAAATATTATTTTGAATACCACAAGTACCTATTATTTCATTTGATTTCTGTGCATATAAGTGAGTATTTTATCTTTGTGGTTATTTGTGTATCTAATGGACCTTATATCCTGCATGCAACTTCACATACAGGTATAAATAAAGCGTTTTTATTTATTGCATAGAATTTCGTGTGCTATGCAAAAAGAGAATGGCAACAAATGTCTCAAACCTCTAGAAAAGCCCCTTTAATGATTTTGTTTGCACTTTTTCTGCGACCGAAGGCTACAAAAGCTGTAAATATCCATCTCTTCTCAAAGATAAACATAAATAATAAATGTGGCTAGTGTACAGATAACAGCAGATGGTTGCATTAGCACTATCAGTTGATAGAGTAATGGGAGAAGCTGTGTGATGCGCTTTCTGCAGAGGCATTTTAAAGAATTCTGGGGGCCAAGGGTGTAGGGATGGGCTGTGGGGGCTACATGGCACCAAAGCAACGGCCCACCCTAATATGACAGCCTAATATCTAACATAGAGCATTTAATTCACAAGCAGTTCATTATATTTCCATTCATTTTTCTCCACTAGCTGTCACATTCTTTGAAATCCCCAAAGTAAGTGTTTTAAATGACAGGATCACATGATTAAAGCCCCAATGTGTAACATTAATAGAAAAAGGAAATTCCTGGGGTAAAGGTGCAAACATATGTAGATAAAAATGTGTTTGGTCCATATTTGGCAGTGCACTAATGCAGACATCACAGAATCACTCGTTTTTATAAATTTGGATTCATTTTACAATGTGTTTTTGTCAAAGAACATGTGTTCACATATAGTGATATATAACATTTTACATTTCCACGTTTTAAAAGGAATTGGTGAAAATTAGGGATGTGAATCTTTGGGTGGCTCACGATTCGATTCCGATTCTTAGGGTTATGATTCGATTCAAAATCGATTCTCGATTCAACCGATTCGATTCTCGATTCAAAAATTGATACAATGCATAGTGTGTTAAGGCAAATTATGGCACCAAAACAATACAGTTTGTATAAGATAATGTGATCACACAAAGACAAACTTAAGACAAAAGTAAACATTTATTCATTCAAAACAAATAAAAACTTACTGTCCAAAAAAATAACTTGCATAAAGCTTACACTAGCTGCCTTTTTCTCCAAGAAGCTACAAAAATAAACTGTACACAAATAACACAAACTGGTGTTTTGTGTGGTTTTTCAAAATAGAAACGTCTATGTCAATCGATTTCCCCCCCACCCCGGGTGAATATGTTTCCTTTGGCTAAACATGGTACACACATTTGAGTAAATTCACTCTGTGGCCTATGTGATCTGAGACGCCTATAGTATTGAAACCTGATGACATACAATCCCACAGAGATTGCAGACGCTAGTTATGATGCCGTGGGGGGGTCGTAGAGTTGTTGTTTTTGTTACAGGTATAGCTGTGTTATATAATAGAATAGAATAGAATATTTTCCAAACACACAGTTTACGTCAAAGAAATGAAGGAGGAACTTAAGTATTTTACTCTTGTAAGCAGTCAAAAGACTGTGAAGCTGTGAGGGCACACTGTCCATGTTCAGGTACATCAGGTTCTTCTCTGTTTCTGAGTGTGCATGGATGACTCTGAACTACATGTCTGTCCAGTTGGAGGATGATCATGCACCTGGAGCTATGGTGATTATGGACCATTATACTGCACTTTACAGAGCGTGCAATCACAACATAAAACACGTCAGGACACATAACGTTTTAACAATATAAGCGTCCAAGGCGGCTTTTTCTTCATCAATAATGTTTCCAGCTCAGTGTGTTTTTCTGTTGTCCTGCGGTGGTGGTGGTGGCGACAGAGAGCTGCAGGAGTGACTCTCTGTAGCTGCATCCCGTTATCTGGGCGGAGACAAGGAGACAGACACACAGACACATACAGACACACAGAGAGGTTTCCGAATCCACCACACTACCTCTCTGTTCTGTTCTCACCCACAACTGCCATGACCAGGAGCCGGCCGCTGTGACGGAGCCTGGAAGGAGACACATGAGAACAAAGCGGAATCATTTGCAGTGGGCACGAGTGTTTTTCTCAGGCGTGTTTGTACTCTGCTCCCTCCTTCCTGGTCCCGGGTGAGGGTTAGACCCGGGTTAGTCGTGTGTTTGGACTGGGCTTCTCTCCTTCCTCGTCCTGGGTGAAGGTTGGACCCGGGTTAGCTGTGTGTTTGGACTGTGTCTCCTCCTTCCTGGTCCTGGGTGAGGGTTAGACCCGGGTTAGTTGCGGTACTCGTGGACGAGCTGAGGGCGGTCGCCTCCTTTTGTGTCGCTCTGCACTTGTTTATTTCAACTTGTGCCTCATTCCCTTCACAGGAGGTTTCATTTCTGTTTTTCTTGTTTCGTCTTAAACGGAATGAATGACAAAAACAAAGGAGGTTGATGTCCATAACTCCCCGGCTCACCCCTTCTTCGCCTCGCCCAAGGAAAGGAGACTCCATCTCCGGCAGAAGATGGACAGCGGAGACGGAACTGAGGGCTCGGACAGCGGGCAGACGCTGCACGCGGTGCCCGGCTCTCACGCCGCGGAGCTTTCTGCGGTTATCTCCGCGCAGCGTCCGGGCGGTAAGAAGAAGATGATAAACCGGGCTCCCTCACCGGCCAGACCGAAGGATGTCGCCGGGTGGTCGCTCACAAAGATTCGAGGAGGGATTGGGACGCCGACTCTGAGCGTCAAACCTGGAGGCATCCACCTGGGAAGCCGCATTTCTCGGCGCAGCCCGGTGGGGAGTCTTGCTGGGAGGGACGGGAAAGCAGAGAAGAGCGGTGGCGGTAAACCACCGGGTAAATCCTCCTCCCACGCCGCGATGTCCAAATCCACGGCGGCCAAAGCGGCCAAAAGTAGCGGAGGACGGAGGAAGGCGTCGGACGCCAGCATCGGATCCGATGATTTATCCAAGGACTCGGGCTGCGCCGCGGGTAAACTCTCCCCCACGGACAGCAGCTCCGAGCTGTCGGACTGCGCCTCAGAGGAAAACAAGCTCTCCGCGGATGCAGTGAGCAGCGACGCCGAGTCGAGGAGCAGCCGGGGCGGCGGGCCGGACGGAGACAAGCCGCTCAGGAATGGCGTGTTGTCGGACAGAGTCGGCCAACAAAGCGTGAAGGCCGGCTGCTCCTCCGAGGACAGAGACGACAAGGACCGCCTGTCGCTCGGCGTGGAGACGGGGGAAGGGAGCATATCCCCCGGCGAGGAGCGCTCCGTCACGTCGTTCGACAGCAGGGTTCCAGCGAGCACATCACTGGCCTTCTCAGACCTCACAGAGGAGTTCATGGACGGGATGCATGAGGAGTTCGTGAGGGAGATCGAAGAGCTGAGATCTGAGAACGATTACCTCAAAGTAAGTCCCAGACTCTCTGAGTTAAACAGGCTCTGCAGGATTATCAACACCTACTGTATCGAAGTTTTTCATTCACTGACATATCATTTAAACCATAATTATACCAGGTGTCTTGTTTTCTAATCAGTGTGTGGAGAGTATTTTAAGATTTGAGTCTTAATGAGCAAACCATGACTTCATATGAATCAGCAAAATGTGAAACACCTGTAACATATACAAAATAAAGCGACAGTTCAGTCTTTTTTTTGTATGATGTATTTCCATCACTGACTGAACCAGTTTGAATCTGCTACTCTGGCTCACAACATGGCTGCTAATGGGAACCTAAGTTAAAAACAGATTTAAATAACTTAACAAGACTACAATACAATCTACACCTGCTTTGATACCCTCAGAATATGTTTGACACTTTTCCTCACAGTTAAACACCTTTTTCCAGCTGGAAACCAAAGTTTGAACACTGCTCACTCCCTGCACCAAAGTCGATATTGTAAATCTTTGTTAATCCCTTGCTGCCCCCACAACATTATATTTCTGACTTTGGTGTCAGAAAGAAGCGGCAGGAAAACCAGCAGCTCCTGCGTCCCTTCAAACTAAAATCTCTCATTTTATTTATGGGATTTGGTGCTGGAGAGTGAGTGTTGTAAAACCGTCAGCTTCCAGATCTAAAAGGGCGATTTAACAGTGAAATAAAGCTGCAGACATATTCTTAAGATAGCATAGACTTAAGCGGACATAGATATTATGAGGTGAGCCTTTAAGTGAGAGGCTAAAATCTGTTTTTCCTTGACATTATCAGTGAGAACAAGTGTGTGAGTGAGTACCAGGCCCGGTCCATAAAAACGTCAGCGTGCTCTGTGAATGTGTGTCAGTAGAACTACAGCCGACTGTTCCTTTTAATAACATGTAGGGTTATGTACACACAGCAGCTCTTCATTGTTGTTGTTGTTTGTGTTATTGTCCTCCTGCTCACATGATGATGGAGGCGGGGCGGTGTTTCGGATTTTATTCAGCAGCCCGAGGGTCGTCAGTTGCAAAGTGCCTCATTCTGCCTCGTTGCTAATTTACCTAAGTGTTTGACTGACATCCTTGAGCAGGCCGTTTTCCTTAGGGCCCGGTGTTTATATTGCTTCACAGTCTTTTGACTGCTTACAAGAGTAAAATACTTAAGTTCCTCCTTCATTTCTTTGACGTAAACTGTGTAAAATATAATATATATTATATTATATAATGCAGCTATACCTGTAACAAAAACAACAACTCTACGACCCCCACGGCATCATAACTAGCATCTGTAATCTCTGTGGGATTGTATGTCATCAGGTTTCAATACTATAGGCGTCTCTCAGTGTTCTCAGGTCTGCAGGCAGTGACATGTAATATATGAGGATCCACCAGTGAAGCAGACCCATTCTGCCCTGAGAGTGATTGATTAGCTGTGCGATCGATTACATTAGCATGTACCTAAGCACTAACTGGCAGTGACCAGACAAGCCAATAATTGTCAGAGATTGATTAGGGAGGGAGATTGATTGATTAACAGTACTAAAAGAAAGGACCACCACATTTTTTTTCCCAGGCATTCTGCAACAGTGTTGAGAGACTTGGTTAAATGTGTCTTTTATCTCTGCAGATTATAGTCACACAGCTGATGGTGTTTTTTTATTGATCGTTGTGCTGATATGAAGTGTCGGCACACCCATTGAGCTGCTGCTCATGTGAAAACAAATGGTACACACAAATTTAACATTGTAGTTCAGTTTAGACTGTTTTTTTCTTCTTTTTTTTTTACATCAAATGGACCATTTGCAAAAAAAGATCCAGTGTTTATCTAATGCTCTTCTATGGTTTGCATAAACGTGCATAAACGTTTGCATTAAGTCAGATAATGAATCTATAACGATCTGTTTTGTTGTTCAAATAAGTCACTTTAGTGGTAGGTGATCAATCAACTCATTCTTCATGATTTGACTATTTTAGACCTCTAAATGCAGGAAACTACTGCTTTACATTCAAAATGAAGTGATGCATGTCTCTTTTGAGATGTAAACAAGACATCACTTAGTGATTTCACCTCAGACTGTAGCTATATATAGTAATGTAAAGACCAAAACAATGTCAACACTACTTTTTTCATGTGCAACATCTTAGACATGTATGTGTGCATGTGGCTGGTGGTCCAGTGCTGTTAACTGAATCTACAGTAGGACAACTTTCAGCAGAGCGGCAGAACTTATGAGACCACCCCTGCAGCGCACTGAGCCTGCTTGCGTCTGTTGTTGCAGCTGTGAGGATCACCACCTGGTTAGTGATCAGAAGATCAAAAGATCAAAACAACACGCTGCTGCTGTTAAGTGTTGATTGTAAATTGTGTGGTCGTGATTTATAAAAAAAACAAAAAAAACAAACCCTAACCACACGCTTCCGCTGCCGTGTCACTCTTTTAGTTTCTGACCCCAGTGCTCATCGTTTAAGTCTTTGATGAGTCTCAGTATAATCCCCTAGGCCTGTCCTTTTGCTGCATATAAAAAAACTGACTTCTCAAAGTTGGACTAAGCCAGCCTGTGTGCTCTGTGCATCTTCCTAACCGCTTCTTAAGCTGGGAAATAATAGAAGAGGGTACAGAAGAACACGTTTTCAAAGTTATTCCACTATGCAGTTGCAGTGCGGCTCAGCTCGGCTCTACTGTTTTTGTTTGTTTTGCTTTTCCATTAGGGACAGTACCTGGTACCTGGTGCTATTTTTGGTACATGCTCTGATGGAAGTTATGAGCGAACTGAGCCGATACTAAAATGTGTTAAGAAAAATCCCCAAAACACACATTAATCTCCAACATTTAGCAAGTAGCATAGCAGAGGCATACACACTTCACTCAATAAATCGATTCCCTGCTAGTGCTTGTATATAACTGAACGGCCATAGCTGGAAACTGAGTTTGTCTGGATCAGTTGAAGCTATGACACAATAGGTTGTGAACAATCATGATGTTCCACCTTTTCTACTTCAGGTGACGAAGTGTATGGCGTTAAGTAATGAAATGACTTATCGTTTGAAGAACACATGCTGCGCATAAAAAACATGCAGGATCTGGATCTGACACAAACTCACAAAGATAAGACTCTCTGTCTGGACTTAATTTGTCAGGAATGACTGTCCTGTGACGCCAATTGAAGATAACTGTTGAGCATCTGTGCAGCTTGTAACTCGATACTTTACTTTACAGTGTTCCGTTGATTTTACACGGCACTGTTGAAAGCGACCAACAATGAAATCATCACCACAGAATGTTTTCAGTGAGCCAGTAAATAAACACATGTAGAACGTTTGTGTCTGAATCAGTAACACCATGTTTCTTAGTAAGGTTGGGCAATGTGGCCAATATTCAATATGCCTGTGCTGGAACTTTGTTATATTACTATTGAAGATTATATATCACTTTCATAGACATAAAAATGTAAGGGAAATATTCTCCCCCTCCACTGATGACAGTTACCACAGGAGATCATTTCTGACCTGACGCCTGACATCTGGTTGATTCCCTGTCCTGACTGCCTGATGCTTGCTCACATGATACAAACCATATTCCCTGTTCTTCTTTTAGTTAGCTGAGAAAAGCAGGTCAGTGGTGGCTCTCAGGCTCTTGTCGCATTCACTTGTTCCGTGTCCTTAAATTCACATCATCGGGGAATGTCAAATGTTCAATCGTTTAAGTTGAAGGAGCATTAAGTTGACCTCCTCAATAATGTGTGGAGGTCCATACAGAGGTCCTGGACGGTCTGCCTTTGACCCCAGGTCACACTTTGTCACAGAAATGTGTTAGTGTGTGAGGGGTAAAGACTCGAATCAGCAAGTGTGTGAGGGTAACAGACCTGACCTCAGTCTGTGCACACCACTGCACCCACTAACCCGCCGTGGTCCCCTGTCTCTCTCACGTTCACACACGCAGAGGTTTGTGGCTGCTACAGTCGGCTGCTGCAGAAGGTGACCCACATTTTCCACAGTAGTAAATCCTGACAGCGTTACTACATATACAACCGATACTCTTGCTCCTTTGACTTGCATTTGTTTTGTTTGTTTTGTTTTGTTTTGTTTTATTTGCACAGAAAAAAAAAAATACATAATATTTAATGCGATACACAATAGATAAAAACAGGTGCAGGAGGAGGGATAAAGCATTTATAGCTTATACTAGGCCCTCCTCCTCTATAGTAATCAAAAATGAATTATAGTAATATAATATATAATACAAAAAAATAAGTAATATAGCAAAATTTGCATCACTCACAAATGAACACACAACTCTGTGAGTTTGGCCAACGCACACATGTTGTGTAACCTGTCTCTCTTACTGTCCCGTGACCCAGTATTCTTCATGCAGTGTTAATTATTATTGCTGATACACTCTCTTTTTCCAAATAGGATTCACACGGTTGATCCAATTCCTGCCCTTGAGCAGAAATTAATAATTTATCTACATCTTAACATTGCAGAAGATAACGGCTCCTCTTATAAGTAATCACGTGGACCGACTTATTTTTGAGGGTTTTTCTTAATATCACCTTTAGTATCGGAATGCCATTTATCGCTTGCCTCTGAAAGGACTGCATCTCCCTGTAGGGACTGTTAGTTTCCTCTCAGGTAATCTAATCTATTCTATTAGTCCAACCTTTGACCTTCTTTGTACTTCCCCTGAGAAAAAGGGTGAATCAATACAGTGTCTCATTATCTCCCTGAATATACCATTCTGCTGCTGCTTACGACGTAGCTTTACATCTCTTAATATTAAATAGCAGTTCATTTTAGGAGCTCACTCATTGTTATAATGCTTATCCTGATAATGCAATAAAATTGTTAAAGATGGTGAGTGGTGGGATTTATTCTGATTTAGATGACGATGATGGTGTTGGCTTTCATTTCTGGCAAAAATACTTATAGGGATAGATGATCCAATTCTGTGCACCAAATGTGCACAATGTGCTCCTCTTTAAGTCTCTACAGCACAAACTGTAACAGCTCTACTTCTCACACCCTTTTCTGTGTCATGAAAAACACATATTTAACACTCTTTCTTCACTGTGTCCAGGATGAGATGGAAGAGTTGCGGTCTGAGATGCTGGAGATGAGAGACATGTACATGGAAGACGACGTCTACCAGCTGCAGGACCTACGGCAACAGCTAGAGCAGGTGTGTGTGTGTGTGTGTGTGATATTGACTGGTTTCAAATGGTGCTCTTGTTTAAATATATAAAACAGGAATGCGCTAATCGATAATCTTCCAAACGACCATTTAAAGAAACTGTGCCGTCTTCAATTGCACACTTAATTACGTACTGCTGTCACATGTTTAAATTCTGCATGTGTTCAGGTGTATTTAAATGGCAGCTGATGTCGTCGATGACTGCTGTCTTTGATTTACAGGCAAATAAGACCTGCCGCATCCTGCAGTACCGGCTCAGGAAGGCAGAGCGGCGCTCTCTCCGCGTGGCACAAACGGGGCAGGTGGACGGTGAACTGATACGAACGCTGGAGCAAGACGTCAAAGTGAGTGTCCTTCCTCTCCTTGAAACGATGTAGGCCGATGTGCTGAAGGTGTGTCACAGCTGGACATTCGGCTCCATCGTCTTCTGTACCAGTCATAGTCGCCTGAGTTTAGTTTTACTCCCGCTTCTCTCATTTTTTTTAGTTGGCAATCTAGTGGTGATCAGACTGAAAAAGTTATAGTTGACCTTAAGGGAAATGATGCATCGGCCAGCCATGCTGTCTTAAGTTTATACAAGGATTTTGTTTATACATTTCGTCATGACCCAGTTTCTTCATCATGTAGAAGTCATGAGACCGTGGCGAGGTCAGGCTTCCTCTCTTTACGGAATTCCCCCCCGGTTTAAAATATGTAGTGTGGACTACTTTTCACGGTGACTTAGAAAGACTGAACGCCACTTTAGTTGTTTCATCTGAACTCATGTTATTTCATGTCATTAGGTCACTCTAGAAACATACATAGACGTCACATATACGGTGACAGAAAATGGACACACTAACCTTAACCATCAGAACTAAATCCCTTACCTTTACTCAGTTCCTACCCTAGCCCCAAAACCAAGTCTTTCCAGTCCCTTCAGGAATCCCTGATTAAGTCCATTTCTAAACAAATGCACTGTGTTCAGGGTAAAGCCTCTGTGTATCTGTTTCTTTTTGTTTTTTTGTCACACTGACCCTGGATTGTGGACACACTCTGTCAAATTCACTACGATCTTCCAACATTTTCCATGTGATGGCTCGACACAATGAGGCCTTTATACCAAGTGGGAGTGTGTGTCTGTGTGTGAGAGAGGGAGACTGTGATGTCACTCTCTGAGTGCTTTCTGCCTGCTGTTGCTGCCTGTCTCTTGACCGCTGTCTCACCATCTGGTTGTTTTGGAAGGAAGGGGAGGAAGGATGGAAGGATGGAAGAAGGGGGGAAACATCAACGGCTGAGACGGAAAGGGGGAAAAAAAAGAGGGTGTGGTCACTATTTGAAAATTCAAAAAAAAAAAAGCCAATCAGAGCAGGAGGATGAGGCGTAGAGAGAGAAAGTCACAGAAAAACAAACTCGCCAGGGACACTATGAGGAAGAATCTGGGATGAATTAGCTGAATTTAATGGAGTAGATTTGAGTGGAGGTCTGATTTGAATTTGAATATTAAACGAGAGAGAAAGAGTTACGTCAGAGATGACAGAGGAGTTGGAAATATTCAGCCCATGTTTGCTGCATTAGCAAAGACAAACTGAAAGAAATAAACCCGAGTCTCCCTCTCTCCCTCAACACATGGCTCATTGTGTCTGCTCTCCAACAGGGTCAAGTAACTCAAGTTACAGATTGTGTGTTTGTGTTTGGGCATTAAACTCATGCAAAGCCTCTCTCTGTTTATTTTGGTAGATTCATCATTTAGCTTAATAAAAACCAACACCCACTCTCTTGACTATGACTCATCAGCTCGACTGGAAAATCGGTACAATAGCTGTTAAAAGTGATGGGAACACCACAGCAATGTAGGATTCGCTCTTGGGCTTCCCCCAAAGTTGGTAAACGGAACTGTTGTAAAAAAATACAGTATATGTATCATACACTACATGAAAGGTAGAATCACTCGAGATCTTTTGTGATTAGGGCTAACAAGCCAGAGAAGGTGACTTAACCTCTTCTTCCCCCAGTACCGGTTGCCCCCTGGGGGCAGCGTCACATGCAGCGACATAAGCGTCATAAAACCATTACTAGCTTTAACACAGACATTCTGCATACCCACAGAAAGGTCAGAAACCAAAAGCTCATATAAACCATTCTTATGTTCATGAAACGATGGATCAAACCAGCAGGAGCATAAAAAAATGTTACAGCGCACACATTGAAAAGCGGGCACCGGAGCGTCAGCGTGATTATGTAAACAAAAAAAGAATCCACAGATTCCAGCGGTACCATTTTTTATCACTCTACGACCAAGATTCATGGATCCAGCCCCAAAATAAGAGCAAAACAACAACTGACTTTCAAGAAATACAACCAGAAATGTTGCCTTACCTTTGCTGTTTATCAAAACAAGTTTTTTCCACCTGAGCAAAACCACTTCTAATGAAGAACTACACTTTCCAGCATGCTTTTGGGACTATTCCCGGTCTGATTCATCATTACAGAGCGACATCAGATCATTCTGATTAGAGACGGGCAAATGTCCGCACAAATGCGGCATTTATGTCCTTTTGACTCCCTAATGAAGTGATTCACATGCATTTGGAGACCGGGGTCTGATTCTACCGGTTTAGAGGTTTAAAAAAATACCTGTCAATTACCCAAATTGACCAATGTAAGCCAGAGCTATGGTATGCGTAAATGAAGAGTCACAGAGTTGTTATTACGCTCCACACAGTGTTTTCTTTATTTTGATACCAAGATAATCCACATAGAGCTTGTAACTGCAGAGATTTACTCTGTTTAGTTTGGGGATGTCATTTTCGAGCAGGGACTCCAAAAAGAGGGTCAGGGAAGAAGAGTTTAGCGTGTGATAATAGATGAATACAAGGCTAAAATGATTATTTTCAGCTCCTGTCAAGTGTTATATGTAGTGTAACTACAGAAAAAAACAAAGCTTTTCAAAAAGGAACAGATTTATTCACACACAGTTACGCTTTATTTCCCGTAAATGACTGTTTCACTGCTGCTTAAAGTCACAGACAGCCAGACTTTACAGCTCTTTCTGCAGTGTGCACAAAGAAGGGATCGTTTCATGTGTGTCATGGAGATGAATCGCCACTGAGTTTACTAAGAATCATCGTGAAACAAATGTGAATGTGTTTCGTGACAGTTTTTCAGGGTTTTTTCTTGACTGTTGGGAGGGCTTACACTGTACTGTCCAACTTGACCTTGACTTGCTGGTCTCTCAGCTGAGCAGCTTTTCTAAAGTAACTGGCTTAACTGCTGTTGATGCTTTAAGGCTCTGATTTAATGACGCACTCGCATGCAAATGCACACAAATCAGAACATGTGAACATGTGTCTGTCTGTGTGTTTTTGAATGGGTGTGAACCCCTTCTGTGTTTCTGTGACCTCTGCTGCTCCTTCAGGAGAGAGAAAATCTGGAATGAGAATAAGTGTGAAACAGAGAGTCTTTGTCTTTGTGAAAATCAATTAGCGTGACATAAAACGCCCCCTTTTTTTATATCACATGCTCTTGTTTTATTGTGTGTGTGAGAGAGTGTGAGTGAGTTCACAGGGTGTATATCCATCAGAATCTCCATGAGAATTTATGACATCATTTCCTGTCACACTCACACACTGTTCTCATTCCCACAGGCTACAGACATCTGGACACACACACACACACACACACACACACACACACACACACACACACACACACACACACACACACACACACACACACACACACACACACACACACACACACACACCATAAATTGTGTGACACGTCTGAACTTTTTCACGATTTAGAAAAAGTATTGTCTCGTGAGTTTACCTAAAGAAAGGTGATGTTTATTTCTATTAACACCTTGCGAAATCCAGCCATTTCAACACAAATAGTTGCCAAAGAAACTGGCAAACATTTGTTGTTGTTTTTATATCAATATCTATGTTTTTTTCCCCTACACGATCCAAAAAGCTTTGACGTTTCTTATTTAGATGACATGGTCCAGTTTTCAGTGTAATTTTCAGAAAACCTCAGCAGAGAACACAACTCTCTAGGTGCCAAACGATAAAGTATCACTGTAAAATAAGGCTTTAAAACATGCGTAAAACATGCGAGAGTGCTGACGAGGGCAACGGTATCCGAAAACCGGTAGTCTGCAAAGTCTGCGAGAAGTTCTATTCTTGGCTCCACAGTGCAGCACAGAGTCCTACACAAACCTCCAGCCTCAGAGGATTTATCTGTCCCAGTGGATACATGTTATATATGACGGCAATGTGCCTGCTAGAGCCTGCAAATGATCACTTTTGCAAATGCTAACTGCTGTTAGCTCCCAGTAGCCTCTGTGGCTGATGTAACTTCCTGTCCCTTATTTAGTTTCGTTTTACTTTTTTTTAAGGTGGACCTAAAGAGACACTACTAAACCGAGCGTTCTGAACAGGGCTGTTTTGGCAGGGTGATTGAACTGCTGTGGTGCTTCATTCTTATGGTATTTTGACCAAAGCATGTCACAGACATGTTCATTAGGACACCAGGGAACTAGGTTAACTTGGAGAAATGGGGTATAATATGAGTCCATTAATACAAAACATGCTGTTCGTGGTATTGTCAGCTGAAAACATTTTCATCTCACATCTGTATTTTTAGTAGAGATGGTGTTTAGCTTATTGTCGCACAGAATGGAAAACAGTGGGCAGCTGTGTGTCCTCACTCTGGTCGCTCGCTGCCCAAATAAGGAGCGAACACCAATCAAAACTTAGCAGTGCTATGCATAATATTTATACTACACATGTCACTGTATGAAGACTCTGTAGACATTACAGTAAGAGTAAATGTAGAGTTCATCCCCGGAGTCTGTCATAGTGCCACAACTGTCCCTCTCTGAGATAATACTTTCTAACAATAACCTTAAGAAGTGCATGTAACCCCAGGTCATTTGATCAGATCAGTATCCCGTGTAATCATCTGTTCAAGGCCACTTACCAGCCTCATCTCCACATGCTCTCTGTGAATGTATGGGACAGATAGAGAGAGACGGATAAAATGTTATCTCTCTTCCATCTCGGTCTCTCTACTGAAACAAGAGTTGAAAAGTAGTAAATGTTTGTCCATGTTTGTGCGTGTTTGCAGTGACGATGATGCATTGTCTCTGTACTACTATACTACTACATCATACTGCTACATCGGCTGCATATGTTGATGATTTCTGTCATGTATAGTGACTATTTAGACCATTTTCAAAGACTCTCTAAAGGAAAATGCACATTTATCTGCGTTTCCATCAGGTGCTGTGAAGGGAGTATTGGGAGTTCTCTGAGATAGCACCACATACGGATCAGTGCAGATTGATGACGTAAACAAAGAGTGCCAATAGATGTTGATATGAGGTCAATTAAAATTCACCGATAGATATTGATAATATTTGAAGGTATTAATAGGAGGATTTTTGTGATTTCCTTATCAGTCCACACTTTCCTCTTCTCGCCATCTATATCCACCATTCCCGCTGTTTTTTTCAGCACAGTGAACAGCAGAAGTGGGTGTTTGATTTGAGCATATAAACAGGCTGTTGCTGCTGTGTAAACCACCTATTGATACATTTAAAGGAGTCATATTAAACCCTATTTCTCCAAGTTAACTTAGTTCCCTGGTGTCCTAATGAACATGTCTGTGACATGCTTTGGTCAAAATACCTTAAGGATGAAGCACCACAGCAGTTCAAATACCCTGCCAAAACAGCCCTGTTCAGAATGCTCGGTTTAGTAGTATCTCTTTAGGTCCACCTTAAAAAGAAAAGAAAAAAAAAGTGAAACAAAACTTAAGGGGCAGGAATCAGTCACAGAGGCTACTGGGAGCTAACAGCAATTAGCATTTGGAAAAGTGATCATTTGCAGGATCTAGCAGGCACATTGCTGTCATATATAACATGTATCTGTACACGTATATAAATCCTCTGAGGCTGGAAGTTTGTGTAGAACTCTGTGCTGCACTGTGGAGCCAAGAATAGAACTTTTCGTGGACTTCCGGTTTTCGGATACCGTTGCCTTCGCTAGCACTCTCGCATGTTTTATGGACAAAGCGGAGCTCCGCGAGACAACAACTCCAGGAATTTAGTGCATTGTGACGTCCCAATGAGCGCAGAAGTCAACACTGCATGTTTTATCTCCTGTACTTAGACTGAGGAGGACCACAAAAACATCAGTGAGTCATCTTTTTTCAC
This sequence comes from Microchirus variegatus, assembly GCF_963457635.1. Taxonomy (NCBI): domain Eukaryota; kingdom Metazoa; phylum Chordata; class Actinopteri; order Pleuronectiformes; family Soleidae; genus Microchirus; species Microchirus variegatus. Next base: position 15,329,548 of record NC_139810.1, read on the forward strand.
ACTTTGGTGACTGATAGGACCTCCAGAGTCCCAAATATAAGGATTAAAATGATTAAAAAGTTGATGTTGCATAATATGTCCCCTTCAAAATGTTACTTCCAACAGAATCTTATTTGTTAAATGGTTTTAAAGCTTTTTACTGAAATACGACCAACACCATACAAAGATTTGTGTGCCATTAAAGCACAACTTAAGTTTCCCTAATGGGGACAGCCACTATTGTTCATTAAAGTAATGTAGTCGGCTAATAATATGCTCTCTGGTTAGTTCACTGCACTTAACTATGTTTCTTTCACTTTTCCTGCTGGAGTTTTTGAGTTGTTCTTAAATGTGAATATTTTCTATATATATTCTTTGCTCCATATTAAAAAAATCAAAAAGTGAATCATTTTGTTTAGTGGACAAAACCAAGACATTCAACAATCTTAATTTCCAGGTTTGGACATTTTAAGTGCTCGATGAATCGAGAAAATAATCGCTAGTTGCCGCCCTATTTAAAATTCTAAGCAGTATCACTGATGCCGTGCACAATGTTCTTTTGAAGAAAGTTCAAATATGGTTCAAACTTAGCCTGTCTGTTTGACAGCCATCCTATCTAAAAATGCAAAACATTGACTGTTATTCTCTATTTTCTGACATTTTAAACAGTCAGGTTAAAAAATAATTGAGCGATTATCGTTATAAGTAATACTGCAAGAGTTAAGTACTGTACACAAGCGGATCGATGGATGAACAGATGTGAAAATAGTCTTGTAGGTGAGGTCGCACACAACCGTCAAACAACGTCATTTATCACGTTCCATCACTTTGTCACTTCCCTTCCTCACTCTCTTGTTCCCTCCCTCAGTCCAAAGATAGATGGATCACAGCCTGTCCTGGAACAGCTGTCACGCCAGTGTCTCTCTCTCTCACACACACATACACACACACATAATGGCTTTATATAGAGACATGTAGCAGATTACTCTTGTGATGTAACATCAGCAGGAACATCCATCCATTTTCTACCACTTTATCCTCCACATGACGGTGGCGTGGAGGTTGCTGTGCCAGTCTCAGCTGACATAGGGCGACAGGCGGGTTCACACTGGACAGTTCACCAGTCCCAATCTGGAACACGTATGTCAAAAAAGGTTTAAATCAAGTTAAAATCCAGAGAAAATAATTTTTGTTGAAATGAACAAAACATATTCTCCACTTCTACTCTGTTTTTTATTGTAAATGTTAATTACAGTATGTCCAGGAAACTTGGAGCTGCCTGGTTCTCTTGTTATGTTTGGCACATACAGGCAGGGGTTTTAGGGAGCGCTTCATTTACTTTGCTTCTTGTTGATGGAGCCTGTCCTATAGGGCCATAATCATGGCTTATCTTATATCTCATCTAACCTGCTGCCTGTAGTTTACTCTGCCACTGAAGATTGCACACACACAAACCAAGTATAACAATATTTTTAATGAACCCGACACTGGAATTAGATGCTGCTAACACTTTTCAGTGAAGTGAAACATTCACCTATGTTTGCATAAAATAAATGAACATGCAGCTGCTGTCAGAAACAACCAGTTCTTCATCCTGTTAAGTGTGTGTGTGCGTGTTTGTGGGGGTGTGTGTGTGTTTGGAAGCAACCGATGAGTGACGCACACACACACACACACACACACACACACACACACACACACACACACACACACACACACACACACACACACACACACACACACACACACACACACACGTACACGTGTTCCATAACGGTCATCTCGCTAATGACTTCTTTCCCTGCAGATTTTATCAGTCAGTCAGTTAGGGTTAGTGCATGTGTGTGTGTGTGTGTGTGCGCGCGCGTGTGTGTGAGTGTGAGTGTGTGTGTGTGTGAAAAAGGATGAATAAGAGTCTGTTTGTTGAATGCAGTAACACACACACACACACATACATACAGTGCAAATAAAAAAAGAGCCTTTTGATGACTAACTGCCACTTGTTGAACAATATTTCTGTTTGCCCTGTGGCCAGTGTGTGTGTGTGTGTGTGTCTGTGTGTCGACAGCAAGAGAGGGGAGTATGTATATACAGGGTATTTTTATATACAGTCACTGATATACTTTCCATATATAAGGCAACAAGACTACTGCCTACCTACATGTGTACCTTAATTTCACTGAGAAGTGCTGATCCGCACTCTTTCCGTTCACAAGATCGTTTGCCGCTTTCTCTTCCGTGTGTCCGTACTGAACTGGGTAAAAAAAAACGTTCCTGAGGCCGACTCTATAACATGCACTTGTTTATCATCATGTGCTTGTAAATGAAATATGGAACCTTTGCATGTGTTTTCACCCCATGTTTTTTAACTGTGTACGTTTGGAAGTGAGTGTTTCGTATTTGCTGAGCGAGAAAGAGAGAGAGCGAGACTCTTCCTCTCCTTACACATTTACATACACACACACACATTTACACACTCCCAGCTCGGCTGCACTCAGGCTGAATCCTAATTACACGCTATAGCTCTAGTTGCTAAGGTAAGACACACTGAACAGCTTCATTGGTGTCAAATTCCTGCACGTTTGCCTTGAACATAGAAAAGCAAAACAGCATTAATTAGGAGTCAATGGCTGGAGAGCAGGGCGTTATAGAAGTGAGGAGAGAGGGGGATGGACAGAGAGATGAGGGGGTAGGAAGATATACAGAAGCCCCCAAACCACCAGGAGTCTTATTTTTTACTTTTTAATAACATGTAGTGCACAGTGTTTCTGTCCAGTTCAGTCCATGATGAATCTAATGATCTAATGAAGCTCATTAGAGACGTGCTTTAGTAAATGTAAATGCAGATGATGTTGATGTTTTCTGATTGTTCTCTGCTGGACACTGACACAGACAAATAAACACGCTGTGCTCTGATGTCCCTATGTTGATTCAGTTTGACTGTTGAGGTAAAGCAAATCAGAACAGCTGAAATTCTTACTGTTCATGGAGATTTATTCTTACTTTTAGTTTGCGAAAGGAGCTGCAGGGAATCATAAAACAGAAGTTTGGCCAAATATATCAGCTATAGCTAATTTATAGCCAATGACAACATCATAATTGTTATTACAAAACTACTTATTACAACACTATTACATTGTTTTTGCAAACTGGAAATTGCATTAAAAATAAGATAGGTTTTACCCAAACATTACGACCCCAATAACAATACAAAAACCATTAGTATATTGTTTCCATATTGCAAGTGTTACCCTAAATTGTTTTATATGCCAAAGTCGGTCCCTGCAGAAAAGGCTTGGCTAACACTGGGCTATGTTATGGAGTTTCTGGCAGGGGGGTGTGTGACTGGAGAAAAGAGAACTAACAGTTAAGCACAAGGGGAACTGTTAGGAACTAAAACAAGAGAGAATCTGACAGAGAGAAAACACGCGCACACACCAACATATTAAAACATGAATTGGAGCGTGGTGGAGCTTCGGGAGTGACTGAATAGAATGAGAGTGGGCAGTACAGAGGGGCATTGTGGGACTCAGCTGCACAGTGGCAGTGTTTTACTTATGTGCACATGCACACACGCACGCACGCACGCGCACACATATTTTGATGAGAAGCTGTGAGACACATATTGTACAAATGTGAATGAAACCAGACAAAGACACACACACACACACACACACACACATACAGTATAAGCCCTCACATATTATTATGAGTTCTATAAGTGTTGTTTATGTTGAGGCCACTCGAGCTGCACTTACTATCCATGCTGTACAATCACAGTAGATGCATATTATTGGACAGATGTTCACATCATTAAGAAACTCCCTTTGGTTATTTAGATGTGACACAGGTTTGATTAAAGGAGTGCTTTGAATAGACGCACTGAACAACTTGTTTCCATGTAGTCAAATGAAAACATGTGGCAGGTTACAAGAGGACAATAGTGTGTCCATGTGTCTTCATCATGTTTAGTCGAATGATTTGCGCATACTACATTAATGAAGCCCCCACTCTAATTGTTATAAGGCTCTTAAATCATCAGACACTAAACATCGGACATTATTCTGTTAGATTAAATCAGTGAAGGTTAATGAGGTGTGAGTTTCTTTATGAGTTGGTTTGAGTGATTGAACACAAGCGCGTCTCTCTAACATTGAATAACTCTTTTGGAGACATTTTCACGCGTATTTTACAGCTGTTCAGTAAAAACTATAATTTAAAGGTCCCATATTATGCAAAATCAACTTTTTAATCATTTAAATCCTTATATTTAGCACTCTGGAGACCCGATCAGTCGGCAAAGTGTGACAAACGATGACTCACTCCTGTTTTTGTGATCCTCCTCAGTCTAAGTACAGGAGATAAACCACGCGATGTTGACTTCCGTGCTCATTGGGACGTCACAATGCGCTAAATTTCTGGAATTGTTGTCTCACGGAGCTCTGCTTTGTCCGTAAAACATATGAGAGTGCCGACGAGGGTAATGGCATCCGAAAAACAACCGGAAGTTTTACCACAACACTAAAGCAGGATTTAAAGGACATTTGGAAGTGTGTCTGTCACGTACGGAACGGAAATGATGCTTCATTCAGTTTCATTGAATACTGTTGACCAAACTAAATTATACTAACATTGCATAAAGTGAATAATTGTGTTATGTATTATGTATATTCATCAGGGAGTTGACTTTAGTTTGACTTTTTGACATGAGAAACTTTTAATGAGTGAATGCCATTGGGGGTAACTTTTGAGTTGGGTAATGAGACTTTTTAATGAGATTAGATTATATTCCCATACTCCTTGGCTTTATTACATTAAAAAAAAACACTGAGGGTGTACAGGCAGAGAATTCCTGCTGACAGAAGACACTTCACAGCGTCTCGGCTGAAATAAATGCTCCTGTGCTCTGACACACTTCTCACAATGATATGAAACATGAGACTCGTCTTTTATCTGCACAAAGATGAGCCACATTAAAAATAATCTCCTTTGCAAAATCCCATGATGACAGACTATTGTTGGTGGATTTAAGATCTGTTTACTGCTGGAGCTACTCATGTCTCTGCTTCACGCTGAGTCATGCTCAGTCATCACTTGGAATACGAACATTACATGTTTGTCTGCCTGTTTTGTTGGATTGCTGTATTAATGTATTAGGGTATGGCTGTTTTGAAAGCCTAAGCTGTTCTCCCTTGGATAAGTTCTGCATGTAAACGATGAAATTTGCTCTGCATCTGCTGCTTGAGTCAGTTATATTAAAACCAGAAAATGTTCACACTAGTTAAGTTTTGCAAAGCATAATGGTGTTTTCTCTTAGGTGATGATATTTGCAGCAAAATTACCCTTACACACATTGAAGTGTAATTTCCGAAAGTTTGCAATGTCATCATATAAAACATTCTGCAGTAAAATATCTAAATGTTCCAAGACTAATAATGTAAGTGTCAGTGCGATACTGGTGAAAGTCACTGGATCGGATATCAGAGAGATACAAATGTAAATTCAATACAATCCAAAACAGCCTATTCATCATGTGCTTTACCATGCATAGACTGTACATATGTAAATAAATATCACCATTTTAGCTGAGTCATGTTGTGGGCAATTCATTTCTTCTTTGTGTAACACAGTTACACAATAATATCTTTAAAATATCTTGAAATTACAGTTTCATAGAAAATCTGATTTTGTGGCGTATGTATCCATCACTAATGTTATATGAGTAGTAAGCGTACATTAGCCAAAATGTTTCCAATATCTCTTACAATCCATCGCCTTTTAATGACATCACCCACTTTACCTGTCACTAGTATAACTTCCTGCAACAGTTCCCACAATCCCATGGGGCTTCCCGGTTTCTTCAAACTAGTTATTTTGTTTTAATTGAGAAATTGCACACTGTGCATTTAAAGGGTACATATTATGCAAAATACAACTTTTTGATCATTTAAATCCTCTGCAGATCCTATCAGTCAGCAAAGTGTGAAAAAAGATGACCAACTCGTGTTTTTGTGCTCCTCCTCAGTCTAAGTACAGGAAATGTAACACATGATGTTGACTACCGCACTCATCGTCACAATACGCTAAATTCCTGGAATTGTTGTCTCATGGAGCTCTGCTTTGTCCATAAAACACACGAGAATGCTGTTGGGTATCCGAAAACCGGAAATCCGCGAAAAGTTATATTCTTGGCTCCACAGTGCAGCACAGAGTCCTACACAAACCTCCAAACTTTGTTTTATGGATGGTGTGTTGTAGGACACATTAGTCTGAACTCATCTTTCTTTCTCGCTTCCTCAGGTGGCGAAGGACGTCTCCATCCGCCTCCACAGTCAACTGGACAGTGGGGAGAAGAAGAGGAGTCGTCTGGAGAAGGAGAATGAGGAGCTGAGGGTCCGACTGCAGGACCTGGAAGTCGCCAAGCAAGTCCTGCAGCAGGAAATAGACAAGGTAAGATTGATTTCTTCAAATCAACTGTGGCCTGTGGAAATGCTGTTTGTCTTCTTATCTGCTGCGATGCTGTGTAGTAAACATTTGTTGAAGTAGATCAGAGTAAAGTAGATAGACTAGTATGAGGTCTTTTAGTGTTTTTCTTGAGTTTGGCCCTAAGTGGGAATTTCAGTAATACACTGAGGTCCAGACAGATTTCGCTCGACGTCCTTTTGGCCCTTTGATGAAAACTGCGTTCACTGTGCTCACTTTGCCCGGGAGCCTCAGGAGAGCTCGTCTCTATTCTCATCTTGTGCTGACTTTGTCTCTGCCACTCTGCAGCCTCTCCTGGGACACTTAAGTTCCAGGAAGTGTAGCCAGCAAAACACTGCAACGACTGACTAAAATGTTGACGGTGCCAGCTGAAGTCAAGAGAAACAAAGCAGAGTTGATGTAGCAATTTTCTTTCTTCAAATAATATGGATAGAAATTGATGTACTGTAGCACCCTTCACTCTGAGCCCCCCCCCCCCCCCCCCCCACACACACACACACACTCTGTTCTGCTCAGTGTCTCTTTTCCCTAATGTCTGATGGTCTGATGGCCTTGGCCCAGGACCTGGTCCGTGTTATGGGGCAGGCTTGGATGGGTATCTGGCAGGGGATCTGGGTCTGTCTGTTCTCGTCTGGCTGGACTGATTTTCCCTGTGATGTAATACAAGTTTACTGTTTATGGACAGTGACTATACTGTGCTAGATAAGCAGCGGATTTACTTAAGTTAAGTGGATGAGAGAAGAGGTGAAAGCAAATCGCTTAGTTGCCTTTTCTTGTTCACCATTGTGTGTGTGTGTGTGTGTGTGTGTGTGTGTGTGTGTGTGTGTGTGTGTGTGTGTGTGTGTGTGTGTATGCGAGGGTGTGTGTGTTTCAGGTGTTTTACCTGATTGGGTCAATTTGCTGTCATTTTAAACCTAACCTGTGGGTATGAAATATTTTGTGTTATATCTCATGGTCCTTGTAAAATATGCACTTTCTCACAGCCGGGCAAATTCAAAATGCATTGTTGAAGCAGCACACATATAATCTGCTGGGTTAAGGTTAGATTTTGTTTACCGTTAGCAGAATTTTAACCTTCGTGCTTCGTTTTTAACCCAGTGAGGGTGTTCCCTCACATTGAATGTGCATTGTAATCTACGACCAAATAAAAAAAAAAGTCCACATGCACTGCAGTAAAATGTGACACAAATGTAAGTTCCTGAAGTACTGAATATGAGTTGATATATTTAGCCTGTTGATTGACCTGGTGACTTCTACACTGTGGCTTTGTCTGTCTGTTAGCTGGCAGTTTCATAAGCTGTGTTGAGTTATGCTAAGAGAGGGGAATTCTTCACATAGCTGATATGATACTGGGTGTGTGTGTGTGTGTGTGTGTCCATCCACATGGGAATGTCTCACTCATCTGTGTCTCACCTTTTATCAGTATGCACAACAACTACAGTTCCTTTCTGACTGAGAAACGAATGAAAAGAATGTGAAAAACAGGAAACGATCGAGTCCATTTTTCATGCACATTAAAATTAAAAGTAAGTTTACAGCAGACTGGACACAAAGACATTTAATCACATAGACAATGGACTCTGTGGTGATCCAAATGTGTGCAGGAGGGTTTGTGAATTATTGATTGTGTAGTAGTGGCTGCAGCCTCCAGTCTGCACTGATATCGACGTTCTTTAAAAAGCAGAGCTTTCCAGTGAACTGGCTCAAACCTCCACTGATGCAGGCTTTCAATATTTTACTGGGAACTGGAGAAGAACCAGTCTTTAGTTTACACATTCAGTGATAGAGATGGCAGCACATAGTCTGTATTTTTTTTATAATCCTGCATTCAGGAGGTAAACATTAAGGCTACGCAATATCGAAAATTCATCAAAATACAAATTATCGCATACAGAAATACTAATTAAAATGATTGCAGATACTGCTTGAATTGCCATAAACGTAGATTGTTGGCTGCAAATGTAAAGGTAAAATAATTGCTTTTGTTTTGTTTGTATTTAAAGGAGATGTATTATAGAATTCTATTCTAAAAGTTTACCTAGTTCCCTGGTGTCCTAATGAACATGACAGGCTTTGGTCAAAATATGGATGAAGGTTGAAGCACCACAGCAGTTCAATCATCCTGCCAAAACAGCCCTGTTCAGAACGCTCGGTTTTGAGTGCCTGTCTCTTTAAATGCAAATGAGACACAGGAAACTACATCAGCATCACTGAGGCTAACAGCAGTTAGTATTTGGCAAAGCCATCACTTGCCGACCCTAGCCGGCACATTGCTGTCATATATAAAATGTATCCACTGGACACATAAACCCTCTGAGGTTTGTGTAGAACTCTGTGCTGCACTGTGCAGCCAAGAATACTTAAAAAAAAAAAAAGAAGAAAAACTTCACGGAATGTCAGAAGTCAACATTGCATGTTTTATCTTCTGTACTTAGACTGAAGAGGACCACAAAAACATGAATGAGTCATCTTTTGTCACACTTTGCCTACTCATATGACATCCAGAGTCCCAAATATAAGTATTAAAAATGATTAAAAAGTTGATTTTGAATTTTCCTCCAATATGGCATTTTTTAGAAACATTGCAGTTGGATTGAAATAATAATGTTCAGTAATAATGTACCACAAGCTTTGGTGGTAGCCTGACAACTTCATTCAGTTGGACTACTGTCCTTGACTCACCGATACAAGCAGTAGTGGGGGAATCAATTTATTGAATTGTGTGTGTGCCTCTGCCATGCTCGGGGCAAAACATGCCTCATTAGCTTGTTATTATTTGGTGGTTTCAGGTATAGATGGCACTGGTTTTCTTACCATGCAAGTACTGAAAAATAGAACACTTTTCAAGCTAATGGATCAGAAAATGGGCCCCCTCAATGGTCCAAAACAAATGTATTGGCCTGAATTTCGACATGTTTTGTCGCTGTTGTCTTGCTCCTCTGTGTCCTGGCCTCTTTTGTTATTTATGGGGTGGGAACTGTGGTGCACGTGCAAAGCACTCAGGTCAGCTTGAGTTCCCACTCTGGTCTGACTGAATGTATTGAGTTATTGGTCTCCCTCTTGTATTATCTGGGTCCGACTTTGAGAGATATTTCTAATGTCATGTAAATGCACTGGTTGTTTTCAATGAACCTGAAGCAGTTTCAAATTCATGGAAAGTCATACGAGTACTGTGTATAATCATAACGTCATGTTGAATGTGTGTAATGATCTGTGAATTCATATACTTGGGTTAATTGTAATATTCACACACTGTGTGTGAGTTTTTAGCACACGTGCCTCTATTGTGTACCACACTGTGTGCAAAGACACATTTCACACAGTTGAATCAAACGAGCAGAAAGACAATTCTGTTCTGTTGTTCTGTTTTGCTGTATGTTCCTTTGAGACCCTCCAGAAAAACAAACACCACCTCCCTCTTCTCCACTCTCCCTTGTTCCCTCCATCTTTTTCTTTCTCTTTATTATCACCTTCTACTCTGTCTCCCTCCCTCTATTCTCCACTCTGAGAGACACACACAGGAATGCTGATGTGGGGATTTTGTTTTTATTCCGTCTCCCTCTTGCAATATCTCTCCCCCGTCAGTTTCTACCTCCTCCTCTCTTCTGTACTCCCTCTCTTGCCTCCCCCTCACCAAAGCTTTTACTCCCCCTCTCACTCATACCTCTCCATTTTTGTCCAATGTCCACCACCTCCCCCTCCCCCTCCTCCTCTTCACATCTCTTTCTCTTCTCCTTCACAACAACCTTCCCTTGCTACACTCCAGCTGTTTGACCTCTGAAGGAGGCAAGGTGGGGTTTGATGAAGGCAGGGACAGATTAGAGGACCATAACTATGTAGGTTAGGATGTATAGAAGGAGGGAAGGAGAGTCGGTGTCTGGAGGTTTATGAGAGTTTTTGTCATTTGAAGGTGAGGACAAGAATAAGAGACTGATCAAAGAAATATAGAGGAAAGAAGAATAGTGAGACAGATAATGGACCTGGGTGTTGAAGGAATGTGATTTCATGAGCTTTGTGGACAGGCACTGGTATATTGATGATGAAAAAGTTTAATGAAATATAATATATATATAGCATATGTATATGAATATATGCGTATGTATATATGTGTATATATGTATGTATATATATACACAACCATATATGTACATATATGTTTGCGTGTAGAACTTCAGCCCTTGTAGAAGGACCCTCTTGGAACCATTATTTATATATATAAATATAATATATATATAAGTGTATATGGTGAGTTGTGTATCTAAGCAAATTTTCCTTTTTCTTATGTAAAGGCTTTTATTCACTGAAACTGGGTTTAAAATGTTTGTTCTTTGCTAATAAACTTTAGACTTGAATTCCCTTCAGACACAGGACTTCTGCAACTGAACAGACTGAGTCGCAGTGTGATCTTGCGTCACCTGACCTACATACTGTGACCTGATTTGCTGGACAAATGTTTCTGGTTGTGTTCAAGGACAGTACGGCCGTTTGACACGATTGTGGACTCGACATTGTGAGGACAGTTAGCAGCTGGTGATAGACAATGACAAAGTGTCCGTCCTTTTACAAAAATGAAATGAAGGATCCAAATATGTAATTCAAGATACAATTCAGCATCGTCTTTCTGTATTATTTTTATATATACACAATAAAACGTGAATATTTCATAGTGTTTTGTTAACTTAAATAATCCTCAGATCCTCAAAAGACAATGCAGCCTCATTTTAGATGCTCAAACTGTGCTGAGGGAAAGCGCTATTGTTTACCGCTGCTGTGCAAGCAGCTCGAGGGCGGGTGGGTCTTTGTTTGCCGGCTGCAGCAGAAGTTGACCAGATAAAGCTTTTATTTCAGTTGTGGACACACTGCCTCCAGGTGACCAAGCACAAAGGCAGAACAGAGAGCTGGAGAGGTTAAAAGAAGGAGATGGAGGGATATGAAATGGAGGGATACAAGGGAATGGAATGGCTAGTTGAACTGGAATAGTTCCACTAAGAAAGGGAAGGTAAAAACACAGGTCTGTAACAAAGGAGAACAAAGGGGGGGCATTATGCAATGTAGGAATAAGAGAGAGAGAAAAAGAGAGACGGTGAAGAGGGGACTGTTACATGTGGAGTGTGGAGGCTGACAGAAGGAAAAATTATGTTTAATTGCATGAAAAATACTGATCGACTGCAGGATGAAGGGCAATACACAGTATATTAGTCATTGATTCTTTCTCTTTGTCCTTTTCTTTTGTTGTCTTCTCCTCTTATTCAGTCTCTTACCTCTTCTCTCACAGGTAAATACTTCCTACCTCTCTCCATGATTCTCTTGAATGTCACTCAGAAACCCCTTTTTTTCGATGTGCTTGTCTGTGAACATGGTTATTTAGAGATGGTGCATTAAGGATGAGAAGGTCACTCTGTCTACCTGGGCACATCCACCTCTTTTACGTCGTTTCTCCATGAAGCTGCTGTGATGAAGCTTCCTGTGCAGCTATGAGTGCACATGGCAACAGTAAATGTTTGACATCGGAGCGATTTAGGATGGTGCTGTTGGGGAAGTAAACTACTCTTTCACGCATCAGTGTGTACTGCATGAACAGCTTCAATAAATTAGTGTCATGTCTGACATTTACTCATATATTAGTACATGTACAGTCAGAAAGAACTCATTAATCATGGCTTTTTTCATACTAAAATGAGCAGGTTTATATTTATATTATATGGGAACCCAGGTGAATTAACAGCATTTTCACTGCCAGTGTTTTTTCTGCCCTTATGGTGTTTTTCACCACGGCATCACTTTGTCACAAATGCACCAGAAACAAAAACTGGAGGAACACTGAATTTGTCACTCAACACTATAGTGCTGAGTGACAATGTAATATTGGTTACTTAAATTATTGAGCACTGTCCCAAATTGTAAGAAGTAAGGTTTGCCAGATGGATAATGGACACATTCACTTGGGTCTTTCTTTCCCACTAATGCTGAAACCATTTTAAATGAACGCAGTGTGCATAATCAGTTTCTGCAGTGTGTCTTCACAGTTAGAAACTGCTGGTTTAAACCTGCGTTTAAATATGATTTTTGACCAGTGTGAATGGTATAAGAGATGCCTGAAGCCTTTTCAGCTGGCCACTATTTTATTTGTGTGTCAGAAGTCAAGTTTATGTCCTAGTATCAATTACATGCTCCATCCATCTAAAATGACTACAGAAATAGCAAAGGCATGGTTTTGGTAAATCAAGTCTAGTGTAAAATGATGAATTGACCCCAATAGAGTGAACAAGTGAGCTGTTAAGGCTTCTCTGTCGTCTCATGTCTTTCCATTTACTGCCGAAGGAAACTGTTCCCTGTTATTTCTGACTTTCAGGAAGTGCTGCCCATTGTTTGGACTGAGTTGAGGGATGTGGGGCAGGGGTTGCTGGAGACTGTGTAGTGCACTTTTTGTTTTGTGTGTGTTTTTGTTTGTGTGTGTGTGTTAGCCTGCGGTGTGTTTGTGCTCATGGCTGCGCAGACCTTTAAATTTTACTCTGCATGCATGTGTGTTCAAGTTTTTATTATGCAAACATTATAGTATGAGAGAGAGAGAGAGAGAGAGAGAGAGAGAGAGAGAGAGAGAGAGTGAGAGAGCGACATAGACAGGATTAATGGAAGGTTCAGTGAAGCAGTAAAGTTAGTGTGACGTTTCATATCAAGCCTGATATACATTTAGATACATTTTTGCCCAGCACTAGAAGAAGGTTATATATGCAGCAAATAAAAATATGGTTCAAATCCTCACATTTGAGAAGCTGAAACCACAAAAAAAGTAAATTTTACAAATATATCAGTATAACTAACTGCCTAACTAATTTAGAAATTTTAAATCTAGAACAATGTCCTTTTATATTTCATCACAAAGCTATGCTTCAGTTCGATTCTATTAAGCTTCGGGGACCCTGATTATGTGGTTTGAGGATTACGATTCAGATTCGGAATTCAAAACTTAACAACAGAATTTAAAGGGGACATATTATACCCTATTTCTCCAAGTTAAACTAGTTATCTGGTGTGTTAAACTAGTTATCTGGTGACATGCTTTGGTCAAAATACCATAAGGATGAAGCACCACAGCAGTTCAGTCACCCTGCCAAAACAGCCCTGTTTAGAACGCTTGGTTTAGTAGTATCTCTTTAGATCCACCTTAAAAAAAAGTAAAACAAAACATAAGGGACAGGAAATGACATCAGCCACAGAGGCTACTGGGAGCAAACAGCAGTTAGCATTTAGAAAAGTGATCATTTGTAGGCTCTAGCAGGCACATTGCCATCATATATAACATGTATCCACTGGACAGATAAATCCTCTGAGGCTGGAGGTTTGTGTAGGACTCTGTGCTGCACTGTGGAGCAAAGAATAGAACTTTTCGCTGACTTTGCAGACTTCCGGTTTTCTGATACCGTTACCCTCGTCAGCACTCTCGCGTGTTTTACAGACAAAGCAGAGCTCCGCGAGACAACAATTCCAGGAACTTAGCGCATTGTGACGTCCCAATGAGCGTGGAAGTCAACATTGCGTGTTTTATCTCCTGTACTTAGACTGAGGAGGACCACAAAAACACGAGTGAGTCATCTTTTTTCACACTTTGGTGACTGATAGGGCCTCCAGAGTCCCAAATATAAGGATTTAAATGATTAAAAAGTTGATTTTGCTTAATATGCCCCCTTTAAAACGTAAACCTGAAACACAGAGAGATATTGGAGCATCTCTGAGGAGCAATATGTGCTTTGTAAAATCAGATCAGTGCCCCCAATTCTGCTGACTGCTCCCACACTGACAAAGAGAGGAGTTATTTCACCAGAACTTCACCTCACCTAAATGATTTCTGTGATTTAGTTGAGTCAAACAGTGGAGTGTCAGTCCTTCAGTGGCCTGTTGTTCTTCTATATGTGACTGTTCTGCAGCACGCAGGTCATGGCACTCGTGTTATTTCCCCATGGTCCTCCGGAGGCAGACAGGACACAATGAAATCTGTAAAGTGTTCTGCTGGGACACGAGCGTTGTTAAATGGGTCAGAGCATCAAGGCAGCGCAGGTTTAAACTTAACTCTATCTGGGTCGGGATGATTGATTAGAGGGAAGATGGTCTTAGAAGAACACAGAGGGAAGTCAGCCACGTTGCACTCCACACCAGAGATGAGCCGGATGAAGGAAAGTTATTTATGTTTGTGTGGTTTGAGAGGAAGGAGGAGCAGGAGCAGGGACAGTTTGTTGGAAAAGAGAGAGAGAGACATAAAATAACAGTCGTCCTTCAAAAGAGAGAGACACAAACTAGTTACTGCTGCAATAATCGGATCTCTGTGTGGCGTAAGATGATTATTATGGATGGAGCGTTTAAGAAGAGAGAACTAATAAAAGAATAAACTTTTAGAGCGAAGATAAACCTGGTTAATGTGGTGGAGAAAAAGAGGAATGGAAAAATAAAGAGAACAGAAGAGGAAGTAGACTTGGAATGAGAATGACAATTAAGGCCTCGGTTTAAAGAGAAAGAGGAGAAAGATTGGTGTTATGAGAACATAAAATAAGCAGAGGAGGAGGAAAGTTATTGCAGAAAGAAAATACAAGCAATTAAAAAGATTTAAGAAGCGAGGGCGAAGCATTTCTGAGTTAAAGGAAGCTTTGGAGAAGACGGAGGTCTCACACACACACACACACACACACGCACATACTTTTTCATATGATATGCACTAATAACACTGAGTGACAAAGAGATCAAAACATAATTGCATGGTATTTTCTACTGAACACAGTAACCTGATCAAAGGTAAAAAAAAACATTTCCCGTTTCACTTTGAGTCACTTGTCTTGTTGTGACACGTACTTTGCAAAAGATTATAATACTATATAATTATATAGTATTAAAATATATCAAATAATAAATGACACCTTGTGAACTGGAGTTAAACTGATTCAGGGAATCAGTAGTGATACCCGTCTACTGTGCAGCTTCTCTCATGATCTGACATACACCGCTAAATCTGTTCGCAATATCTTTTTAGCTCAGTGGAAGAGCCAGAGCAAACATTGTGCCTCTTCAACATGAGGACGCTTTTACACACAGATGATAAGTATCGTGCCTGCATGTTTACTCTGCTTTTCCAGCACTCAAACACCTTTTAGGGACCAGGAAGGGGAAAGCGGGGGTAATTTCATGCCTCAGTAGAGGTAACATGAGTCTGTCGGAGATGCCCCACATCCTGAGGGGTAGAGAGGTGTTGGAGTCACTGATGGAGAGAGTGGGGAGGTGACTGGGGAGTAATCACACTGTAAAAACACAAGAGGGAAGGGCAAGAACTGAGGATTGAGGGCAGACAGAAGGTGGGATGGATAAATGGAGAGGATGAATGCATAGACACCATAGTTTATGAGCCCCTGCTGCAGGGAGAAGATCCAACTGTATTACATGTTTAAATGTGAGTCTATTCAGACATTCAGCCTAAGATTAGGTCTCCAAATTGCTCCTTTTTTATTTAAGCAATAAGTAGAGAGTTGTGATTGGATGAGTGCCACGAAAGGCTGATTTAAAATGGCTGATAAACGCTCACCTTTCCCTGAGTGCTTATGCATTAACACAAAATCACTCTTCACTGTTCCTTCATTAAATGGAACCTTTGCTTTTCTTAAATGTCACATTTTCTGGAGTTGTAGGTTGACCTTCACACTTGTTTATTCTTTGGTTTTGGATGTGATGATATTTTTACAGAGTAAAGACTTTCTAACTTCGCTGATATAACGTTATATAACATTGATAACACTTAAGAGCAGGCTCCTGGCACTCAGACCTGAAACATTTCAAATATAATTACACTTCACTTACATCAGAGCAGGTGTTTTCTTTGAAAGTGTCTCTTCTTTCCCTGACTTGCGTTTAAAGTGGTAATAAGGCTGAAATGAAATCATCCCTTAATCTAAGTCTGAATGAAAAGGATAGTCACTGTGTGTTTGAAGAGGAAGAGGACGCTTTGTGATGGACGGGAAACTGTAGGCAGTGTGTCTAAGTGTGTAAGTCCACACAGGACTGAGGAAGATGGAAGAAAAACACATACAAATAACCAGCAGGTGCAATGACACCTTTGGAAGCTGTTAGTGGGAGAAAACACAGAGGGAGTGGAAAGAGCAGATGGTTAATGGATTTTGTCCGTCACAGGTGTAAAAGGTTTATCGGCGTTAACCGCTGAGAGGAGATCAGATGATGTCACCTGTGGGGTCTGCTGAAGAAGCTCCACTCTGGTCTCTGCTGGGAGATTAAACGCACACACACACTCTCACACACACATATCCTCCCCTTTTATACGAATGCAGAAAGTCTATGGATCTATAAATATCTATAGAGCCCCCTTTGTTCTTTTTCTTGCACTAGTGCAGTGCCCGTAGGAAATATGTATTCCTATAGTGGGAGCGGAAGAAGATTTTTCAGTTATGGTAATGCAACGTCAAGGCTAACATAATACAACCACTGGCAAGGCTGACAGTCACAAAACAGCAAGCCACGCTAATGCTAATCGAAAATTAAAAAAATTGCGTTGTGCCTAATGAAGTTGCACAGTGTTTGTATTATTTTAGCCCTGCGCTAATGCTAATCATACCCTCTCTAGCTTACCTTTGGAAACAGGTTCGCCAAAATTAAGTTGCAAAGTAGTAGCATGCTAATGCAAAATAAATATGTGCTCGCGTATTGGTGAATGGACACCGACTTTTTCGTTTTAGTACAACGCCATGTGCTGCGGTGAACCGTGTAAAAAATGTCTCACCCACCGTGAGTACAGACTCTTCATTCCCACCTCCCTGTTCCCGACAGCGCAGCTGCTGCTGATGAGCTGCTGCCTGCCTGGTGTAGCGTGATAAATCAGCGAAAGTGCAGCATGATTGAAAATTAAAATTCCTCCGATCTCACTAACGGTCAGCGAGATATGCCTGTCACAGACAGACGGATGCAAATTGCTTTATAGATAGATGATATGCTTGACTCTGCTAGTCCAAGGAAGTTCAGAGGAGGATGTCAGCTGTCAATCACACTGGTGGTATTTTATTTTGCTCAAAAATTGACATCATGTGCTATTCAAGTTGACCTGAAACAAGTTATTAAGACCATTAAGTCCTGTGGAAAATGTTTACTGAGATTGTTAGTCAAGTGAGCTCTTGAGAAGCTCACATTTCCCATAGTATTTTCATGCTGCACTTCCTAGTTAGCCTTAACCGGCAAACTGGAAGACTGTCCACAGTATTTAAAGTCTATGGGGTTTTGTCCACCTCCTCTTTTCCAATAATCCCAGGAAGGGTCTGCAGGAGGGACAGGTGTGATGGTGAGGGACAGGTGTGATGGTATGTATCAGTTATTTTGGAAAATACAAATCATTTTCCAATTTTCCAAATTGAACCTAACCATTTAGATAAGTTTGAAACAGGGTTTTAATGTTGCTGTATGTGTGAGCCTCTCACCATGTTAGTGATTTGTGAGTGTGTGCGTTTCAGCCTGTGATGAAGTGCACTTCTTAGCTCATGACTTAAACATAAATAGTCTGTCAGTGATGTCACTGTTAATCTGCTCATCAGTCCATTTCTCTGCTGGTGTAAAAGCCACTCTTCTTCTGTGTGAGAACAGTTTACCGCACAGCTGTGGCAGTAGAACAGTGTGTGTCTGTGTTTTTCGCACGTGATCTTCTTCACGGTTGACGCTAAAAAAGTTAGAATTGTAATCAGCTCATCGTCAGACCGTGCAGCAGTTTCTCTCGTCTCAGAGAGAGCGAGGCAGCAGAGCTCGCTCAGGGCAAAATCTATAAAGACATTTAAAATGTTCACACACAGACAGACAGAGTGTGCCCTTGAATTTAATGGTTTCACACTTGGCTAAGTGAAAGGCCATACTTTACAAAGGGCACATCTAATGAGGTACAGACACTAAACCTGAAAATCATAATTTTAAATCAGGTCTTTAAGAAGTTATGGTATAAAATGATCAAACATTGGTAGTTTTATCAGATTTCTTCAGTGTTTCTTCAACACTTCCAGAGTCAGTATATGAGCTAAATTTATCATTATTTTTTATTCTCTGAAATGAGCTATTGCATCGATTTATGATGCAGAGACCTTTATGATGTGTGGATGAAGTTCATTCGTTTACTGGCAGCACTGACTAAACTACAGGTGTGAGATATGAAACTGTGCACATGAGGAGTGCACACTGCACAGAATCAATGTTTCCTCGCTGTCGTTCAAATATCATTACTGTTATAACCTTTGCACAGTCTCTGAACTGCACAACAGGAACATAATAACAATAATCTACGTTGACAAAGTCTGTGAGGATAAGGCCATTAAACCTTAGGTTCATCATATAAACACATTATACTTTTATGTATATTGTCTTCTTCTCCAAAGAGTTTCTTACAGGAATAAATCATTAGGAACAAGACGTCACAGTTGAGCAGACTCGATTCACCCAGTAAATGTTTATTAATCAGGCGATGAGAGGTTTTTTACGACGGTTGATGAACGCGGGCTCTTCTGTGAGCCAACGTCGCTCGGCCATGAAACCGCAGAGATGGGATTAACAGCAGGTCACTGAAGAAAACACACATGTACAAGTGTGCGTGTTTCTCTTTTCTCCCCCAAACATCTCTCATATATTCTCTGCCAGATTTCCACCTCTCAACCCCCCACCCCCCCCCCCTTTCTCTTCCGTGAGGCTGCGTGACATCATCACCCTGCTGCCGGCTCTTGTTGTGATGTGGAAGTGGAGACGTGGAAAATGAGCTGGCACCTCCCTGCCGATGCTCCAGCAGTTACTGTGCTGGTGTTGTGTGTTGCTATGGTAACCGTGCTACTGTGATGTTCCACAGCAGCTGTGAGTCTGGAGGAGAGACACAGTGAAACTCTGTTCTGTGTAAAATAGAAGAAAAAAATGGATTAAAGGTACAATATGTAGTATTTATGGGTTTATATAACCCAAAATCCATCCATACATATTATGTGCTCCTGCATTGTCTAGTCGCTGTATAATAGTTTTTGTTTCATTTTCGTAGTGTTTCAAAAAGTCATGTTAAATAACGTTGATAAATAATGTTTCTACCGGAGCCTGTAAGGACAAACGCGAGAGAACAAAACAAGCGTCTCTTTACTTGTAGCGGAAGTCCCGCCTCCTCTCTCTCCGCTTCGTCTGCTAAGGCCGCGGTAGCTCGCCCTCTCCCTCACCTCACGAACCTCATCTGCTGACACGGAGAAAGACGACGAGGACGACATTTGACCAGCTGCGGATACCATAGCGCTCAGGGAAGGGAGGGGGTGAGCAGAGCAGCAGGTCTTTGTTGTAAATTTCAGCCTCTCCTCTAGATGGCACTATAAACTACTTATTTCCCCTTTAAGTGGAGAATATTTTTTCACTTTTATGGCTGATGATAATTAATGGCCTTTGTTTGTTTGTACCAAGTGACAACCAGGGTTCTACAGCCAAGCTCCGATTGGACGATACCAGCTGTCAATCACACTTGTGCCCACTCATATGTGCATTTTTCTCTAAAAGGGAATGAATATTATTATTATTTGTATTATTATTATTGAATAAGACCTGAAACTAGCGACCATTAACTCCTAAGGGCAATGTTTCAATAGGCAAAGTTTTTCCCCATAGACTTCCATTCAAACTTAGAGACTTATTTTTGCAACCAGCAGAGTGGCCCCCTGGTGGCTATTCAGTATATTCCTACTTCCTGGTTTGCCTCAACAAGCAGACCGGAAAAACTACATCCAGTGACCTAAAGGTTCAGAGAAAAGTATAAAGTAATTATGTTTCTTGGCTTTTAATAGTTTGGCCAAATATTTTGCAACTGGCTTTTTAAAAATAATTTTTTACTTTCAGTGGATTTATTGGTGTGCCCTGATGCATTATATGACGTTATTACTTAACTGCCCTCATGAATCCCACAGTTCCCACCACTGACCTTTAGTTAAGGAAACTGTGGCGCTGGTGCCTCAGGCCTTTTGTCAAGGGAAGTGTTACATGATGGCAGAAATGAGCTCATAACATGTCTGTTCATAGATTTTCATGTAAGCCTGTGTTGCATAATTCCCACACTTTCAAAGTGCAGTGGTCATTAGGATGGATCAGTGCCCTGATTGTTTGGTACACGCTTTCTTTTGCCGTTCATTTCATCTTTCTTTTTCCCATCTTCTGCGCCTCAGATATCACGATGAGTACACCCTGCAGCTCCCAGTCTGACCACAGTAACTCACTTTTTTACTTCTCTATGTTTGGACTCAGGGAATGGTTTGTTTTGGAGAGATGATGCAAACTGCAGTAAGAAAGCCAGTTTCACTTTTTTAAACAGCTGTGGAAAACTATTTTTGTTTTTTACGGGCAGTCAACACCAACATCAGTGTGTGCATGTGTAGAATCAGCGTGTCTATGTTCATCTGACTTAATGTGCGGTGAATAAAAACAATGTCGAATAAATCTTATGAACAACAAATCAGAAGGAGGGTAATTTCATCTTTATCTTTCTTTTTTTCCCCTAAACTCAACACCTCGACGTGCAACTAACTCAACCCAAGTAAAAGTCAGTGCCAGAATCTTAACTGACGATAAAATAAATCTTGTTTATGAAATACAACATGAAGAAATCTTGGCCGACAGCCATGTGTAACGAGGTTACTGTGTCACAGAAGCAGC
This sequence comes from Microchirus variegatus, assembly GCF_963457635.1. Lineage (NCBI taxonomy): Eukaryota > Metazoa > Chordata > Actinopteri > Pleuronectiformes > Soleidae > Microchirus > Microchirus variegatus. The sequence goes on from NC_139810.1 coordinate 15,350,695, forward strand.
TGCTTGGTGAAACGTATGCTGCTCACTCAGACTTGCATTTATTTTTAGATAAATCTTCAGCTTAAAGTGATCTAATTTTTAACTAAGAAATAGACACGCACACATGCACACACACACACACACACACATATATATAACTCTGTTCGGAAATGTGTGTGTCTTCCTTGTAGATTATGCAAGTGTCCATCAGATGGACACGAACAAAAGAGCATTAATCTCTGTCCTCTCTCTGATCACTGTTACGTAAAAGATGCTCAGTGGTTTTGACAGTTTTGTTTTCCTTTCCATCAGGAGGAAGCGTCATACCTGAATATATGCCTCAACTGAATTCTTAATCGAAACACTTTTTCTAAAGTTAATTTATGACCAGTTTTACTTGAATTGCACTTTAAATATGGCACCGTTGCTGCAAATGCTGTAGCGGTGACTAAATAGAACATACTGTGTACTATTATTATTATTATTACTTTTACTTCTTTAACGCTGACATTTTTGTGTATCAGCAGATTAAGAAAGAGTAGTAGTGGCTCGGCATTCATACAAATGGTCTTTGTTTCATAGGATAAATGTTTCCTGTCTGTCACTCATCTCTTCACACTCACTGGATGAAATGGAGGTTTTCTTCCAGAAAATAATCAACTAATAAAAAAACACTGAATGAGCATTTCACTGAGAAAGTAATTGGAAAAGATAACACTATAAATGACAGAGAATTCAACTATTATACAATTATATAATTATTATATAAAATTGAAGTTGAATTAACTTCCCACATTGTTTCTGTGTAGATACGAGTTTAGTCACTGATTATGATTCATCCACTCTGTTGTGGAAATTTCTCTGCTGCTGGTGAAGAATGAAATAGAGAACTTCTGCCGGCCGACAAGGTTTTATTTTCATTGCAAGGAAAAGGTCAATCTTTACGGGAGTGATCCTTGCTGGAGAAAGACCCCGAGCAAAGTGAACACATTGCATTCCTCCAATAGACAAAGACTCTACCTTCAGACGGTGCTTTCACACCTCTTTGTCTGCTGCTGTAGGTATCGGGGAGCTGGTTCCCTGCTGGTGCTGCAGGAAGGTGCAGGCTAGACACAATATACAATACACTATACATCATATATATATGCTCTGAGACAGAGAAACTGAATTTACCATTACAATTGGAAGACTTTTTCCATGTGATATGGTAGGCGTCTCTGGAGGATAACTTTGTGAACCATAAGTTGATAATAGGTCACATAATCTGAATTTATTTAGTGTAATTATGTTCAATGCCCCGCAATTTAATTAACTTGGCATTATATTGCCAATATTTGAGCAATTTTTCTCATTTTACATTTTTACAAAATAGCAGAAAATGAATATCTGTCAGAGGTGGAAACGATGATGCACACGTAGCTCAACTGTGACGCAGTTCTGGTTTGGTTAATGGGTCAGAATGGGAGCTGTGGGTCTCTGTAGCCTGACTGAGCAGAGAAGAGAGGCTGTAATGTAATCACACTCTGACTGACTCACTGGAATAGATAGAAAGAGAGGGATTATTATGTGATGTCCCCATGTGAAGGTGGTGATGGTGGAACTGCCTAGTCTGGAAAACTGGCTTCTAGTGTCCATGTGTTATGTGAGGAGAGGACAGGACAAGAATAGAATGTTTTTATTTCATATATTTTACTTAACTTAGAATATTTGGATTGCGCTCTGTCTTGCCTGGTTTCATATTCTTCTCATAAACCACATTTTTTCCTTTGGCTCTAAAGATTAATCTTGTGTGAATGTATATTTGTGGTCAGTGGACACTAGAAGCTTTATGTCTATCAGTGTCACCTTTCTTGTCACAGTTAAATACTCAAACATCAACATTGATGCATCCAGCCGCACTATTTATTTTCCCATTAATGTCCAGGATGTTGAATCATTTTAAGAACCTGCAGAATAATTTATTTGTGTATATATATATCTGGAGTGAATCCGACAGAGTGGATGAAGCGGGATGAAGATGTAGACTAGAGCTGCAACTAACGATTACTTTGGTAATCGATTAATCGGTCGATTATTTTCTCGATTAATCGATGAATCGTTTAGTTCATAAAATGTCAGAAAATGTTAAAAAACGTTGATCAATGTTCGTCAAACCTGGAAATGATGATGTTCTTGAATGTCTTGTTTTGTCCACAAACCAAAATTATTTAGTTTTAATGATTTCTTTGTTATGTGGAGCAAGGAAACCAAGAAAATATTCAGATTTAAGAAGCTGAAACAATCAGAAATCTGGTTTTAATCATGAAAAAAGCTTCAAACCGATTATCAAAATAGTTGACGATTAATTTAGTAATCGGTTAATAATCGATTCGATTAATCGTTTCAGCTCTAATGTAGACAGGAAATAAACAGAGACAGAGAGAGGTGTGTGAGTTGGACATGCTCAGTGGACTGCATGACTCTGGTAATCCTACAGTAAGGGAGATTTATCTCTGTCCTTCAGTACGTTGGCGGAGGACACCAGTGGACCATTACAGAGAACACAGGAGACCACTGTATCTGACAGAAGACTCTAAGACCAAGTGAACGAGTCTTAGGTCGTTTTCACACACTAATAGTCCGCTAGACTCGGTACGATTGGGGACTCGGTTCAGTTGGGGGGTTGCAACATTTAGCCGCTCCAAGTTTGCTTTCAAACTATCTCACTTTAGTGAAGCGAATAATGTATTCCCCTCCTCACCTGAGGTGGCGCTGCATCAAGAATTACTGAATGAGAAGACGACGCAAACAATGAACAAGAAAACCGGCTCATCTATTGGTTAATGCAGGATAACTTCCTCCCCATAAGATCGAAACAGAGCTATTTTTATTTAGTTTTATGTGAACATACGACACACATACGCTGCAACAACGACACATTTACCCTCAATGCCCACAAATCTTGTAGTCCGCTTCCTGCAATCGGTTCACTTGGAGCAAACCGAGACCTGCATTTTTGGCGGACCAGAGTTTCGTTTCTTTGGTGCCCATCAGAGTTTGGTTGCGCGTTCACACCTCCCCAAACGAACTGGACTTTCCAAGCAAACGGACTAGCGTTATATTGAGAAGGAGCTGGTGTGAATGCAGTATTTATATTTTGGATTCTTTGCCAAGGACAAAGGACGTTGTGGTGGTACACATTTGCGATGTTATAAGACCTGTCACTCACATCCAAACATGGGATGTGTCCCACACACGTTGATTGTCATATGACTTCAATGAACGGATGCATCACATCAGTCATACTTGTTAATAACAGTGTTCTTGTTATGGTCTGATGATTGTTCTCACTTATCGACAAAAGACCAACCAGGACACGTTTAACTGAAGATTAGAACTATTTTGTAATAGATTTTCAACATCAGTAAATATTTCCCCGATAAGTGATTGCTGTATGTCTTCTATAATATACCGTGATGTCAATTTTGTAAGTTAGGTTCCACACCAGTGTGATTGACAGCTGGTTGCAGGTGAAGCCTCTGGATTTCCAGTTGCGAAATATGAGCCAAATAGAGATTCTGGAGGCTTCAGAATCGGAGTTCAGCTTTTTATGGCCACACACACCCATTATCCTGAAATAATCATTAAAAATGTAGGTAAATAAGTTTTAAAGTGATCTAGTGGGTTTTTCTTTTTCTTCATTATGCTTCTACTCTTGGTTCTGAAATAACACTAGCTGCTAAGCAAATGCAGCAGCTGGTGGTGACCAGATAAATGATGAAATGGAAAATGAGCTTATTCAAACAGAGCGTTTATGTAATGGGTTTAAAACATAGTGTTTAAACATGAGCCAGTATTACGCCATCTGCTTCTTTTAAAGCTGTTTAAAGGAGTAGAATAAAGGCTTTTAGATAAATAAAAGTTGTCAGTTGTCTTTTGAAGAGAGTTTCCCTGCCAGTGAAATCGCCTGCAGTTACTTTTATTGTAAAAAGAATGGTGTGAACTTTGTCCTATTATTAAGGTCAGATTCATCCTCAGAAACTACAGAAGAGGACAGCGTCTCCTGGACTCTGGGGCTCGGCTGCTGTTAACTACTGTAATGTTGTTAGAGTGCATCATTAGGGCTTATAAGGGAAGGGAATTATAACATTACTTCCGTGCAACAAGGCCAAACCGTCGCAGGTTAAATGGTCGACGGCCACAGTGTTACGCATCATTAACCTGCTCATGTTCTGAGTCCGCTGCAGAAAAGCATTTTCACTGCGAGACACGGTTGTTATAAATACCTGCTGCCATAAACATAACACAAGAACAAATAACTAACAAATCACCTGTCTATTAATCATCTCACACAGACGTTATTATGAAACTCCTGATGGTCCACTACTGGAAAAATAGCCTCTGGTCGTTCCTTCAAATGGACTTTCTTGTAATTAGTAAACACTCGGTCTCCTATGGTGACAAAACAAGATTGGACATAAACCATATATTCATAATTGGAGAGAAGAGGCCACTTGTGTTTTTAGAGGCTGTGAATGTTAAAGAAATTTGGGAAAGGTCTATATTGAACAGAATAAATACAGCAGGAAGGTGCTCTGTGTTCAGCTGAGCACACATTATGTTATTATGTTTGTGTTATGTTGAGGACAGACTGAAAATGTTGAATCAATACCCAGGACTGAGGCAAAAGTATTATCAGGGGAGAAAAGAAACTCCTCTTGTAAAGTCAGTTATTGGTCGTGCGGTTTGTTGTTCAATCCCCCAAATCTGCCTTTCAAACATATTTATATTTTCGCAATTTTATTGACCAGAATAGAACGCCAGCACGACAGTTGGCCGCGTGTGGACCAGCCAGCTGGAGCCAGGATTTACGAACATTTGGTGGTAATTTCCCTCCCTGAGTTTCCCCGAGTCTTTGTGTACACGGAGCAGTTTGGTGATTCCCTCCCCAGTTCTCAGAGGGACAGTGGTCTGCCATGTGTTTGGTTTGTCTGTGTGTTCATCCATCAAACTCAAAAAATCTGATTTGATCAGAGCAGTGGAGCAGCACAAAGTGGTCTGTGTGTATGCGTTTGTGTGCGTTTTCTTGGGGCTTAAACAAACTAATCCATTGCAGCAGAGACGGCGAGACACTCTGGCCATTAAGTATAATAATTGAATATATGGTTCTGATTATCGCTGCTGCAACATTTAATGTCTTTTCGTGGCACATTTTAATTTTTTTTTTTTTTTTAAATCGGACACGGTGCTGGTCAAATTGCAAACGAGAGTTTGTTGTGTAACTGGAAGACAACGTCCACTTTTTAGTTGCAGTGATGTGATACATGGAGCGATCAGAAGAAGCAGTGAGTCCATAAGACAGAGGAAAGAGTTGATCTAACCACATAGTCTGTGTTGTAGGAGAACAGGAACAGAAATCCTCGTTTAAGGCTTCTGTCGATTGTTTTGTTTTCATAAATGAATCTCTCGCTGCAGCGCAGGCCTGTCCTCTTGCCTCCTCCCCACTTCTCCTTCCCTCATCCATCACGCCTCCTCTCTCCTTCTCCTCCTCGTGTTATTTATGCAGCTCTAAACTTTGTTGTCCCACAGGGAAGATCTGCATTGCAGACGGTAGCAGCCACACAAGAAAAAAACATAACGGCACCGCATGATCTCCTTGTTCATCAGAGTGGTTTATCTATGATTAGGGATGTAGTCTGTCCTCAGCCGTCTACGCCGTAATAACTTCAGCCGGGCGAGCAGCAGGTCGATTAAACTAGCCTCTTAAAAAGCACATTAAGTTGTTCCCTTAACTCAAAGCTAATGTACGAGCACATGCTCTGCATTCATTTGTGTGGTCGTGTGGCCGCATTAGCATGTGTGTCAGTCAATGTAGCCACAATAATGCGGGCACAGCCGCCTGTTAACAGGTTGCGAACAGGTCAGTGAGACTGTGCCATATGGACAATATTGTTGTACTCTGTTTCCACTTCATTATCAGCACCACATCAAGCACCAGAACAAATTAACTCAAGCTTTTCTCTCTGTGATTCTATCTTTATTGTTAAGACAATTGTTAATTTTAATGTGTCTTTTTTTCCATAGCATCTCCATGAATTAGAATTTGAGCTTTTCAGATTAGAATTATTTTCAGATTCGATTCATGTGATTTTTCGATTCATTCATCCGAGGACTTAAATATATATATATAAATATATATATACAAATAATTATATTAAAAAACACTCCCTCATGATTAATTAATAAACAAAATGGTTAATAACAGATTAATAATCAAATATTAATTGCAGCTCTGAATAAAAAATATTCTCTATGACTATGAAGTTAGTGAAAACTACAATATTTGTATTAATGGTGTCAAGGCAAAACATAATATATTATTCATACAATTAATACAATATTTATGATACAACGTCACCATTTTCTCCTCCTCCTCCTCCGTGGTGTTTTTTCAGCAGTTGACATCTGTAATGTGGCCACCACTGCCGTATTTAACCTTGAACTTAACCTGTGCACAGACACAGAGGAGCAGTTTTTTCCCATAGTCTGACTTTTTACCGAGGACATGACAAGGTCACGACATCTTTCTTCTTCAGAGAGTGAGTTCAAAGACTTAATGACTGTGTCACTTCCTGTTTGACTTCCTGTCACAGAGATCACTGATGGCCAGGATTACAGCACTCTGACCGCATGGGAACAAAGATTTAGAGAATAAACAATAAAACCGTCATAAAAGGTGTTAAATACATGTCATTGTGAAGATTAAAATAATACTTTAAAGGTTGCGGACATGTCTGCTTTAGTTTAACAGATCATTTTCTTTTTCCAATATGTGATTTAGGCCAGTAAATAGTTTTTACTCCGGTTCTACATCACTCTCTTCTTCTCGTGTTGGATTCAAAGTGGATTTAAGGCCAAGTTTGTACTCACAGTGCCCCCTACTGGTCCACGTGCTAATTACTTCAGATCGCCTGGTGCACTTCTAAGCTGTATATTCTGAATTTGTGCAGGCTTTTAAAGTTGTCGTCCCCCGTTTCAGATCAAAAGTAACCGCACTACTTAGTGCTATGCTAACTGGTCCTGACGATCTGCTCATCTCATCTGCAAGTGAATTAATTTCCCCAAAACTCAAACTATACCTTTAAAAATGCAAAACTGTTTTATCTCAAATTGGAATACAGTATATTTAGCCGCTATCCACGTGACTTTTATGTCTGTGTATTTCATCTAATGTGTGTCAGACGCACCTAAAGGTTATCAGAGCTCTGACATATCCATCAAAGACGGGCATTGTTCACCTGTCAGTCGAGATCAAAACTGGCTCCTTTTTTATTTAAAGCACAAAGAGAACTTCACCCACTTTTATTCTACCCAGCACGGACCTTTATATGGTTTACTCCTCCTGCGCCTCTGGGTCTAATCCACAAAGTACAGTATCAAATTGTCAGCTCATGGAATCTGCCACGATTATTGTGTTTTAACAATTTGTTTTAAATATTTAGTGTTTTTATTACAGTGAAACGTTTGCAGTTGTGATTTATTCACCGTGCACACACGTGCGTCGACACAACTGATCCAGTTCACGTTGCCAATTACTGGAAAACATAGTCACCCTGTCATACAGGCTCCACTTCACCCACTCATTCTACAAACACACACACACACACACACACACACACATGCTGACATAGTGGGATGCTACACCGCTGTCGTATTCCAGCAGCTGTCACTGCTGTAGTTATCGTTCCAGGTGCCATATGGAGGTCATATGGAGGTCATATTATGTCACATGTGTGGGTGTCCAGAGACATTGCGTGAATGTAAAGTGTCTCTCATTGGTCACGTGAATTTAATTTCTTTCCTTTGTTGACCATGAGGTATATGTTTTCGCCGGAGTTTGTTTGTCTGTCTGTTAGCAACACAACTCGAAAAGTCGCCGATGGATTTGAATGATATTTTCAGGAAGTGTCCGCAATGAGACCAGGAACAAGTGATTAAATTTTAGCCGTGATCCGGCAGGGTGTATTTTGTAGGCACAGTGAGCTGCCTTGGCGGAGGCCTGCGCTCTCCGAGTGCTTTTCTATTTTAATTTGATTTTATTCATTTCCAGTCTTTCAGTCAACTCAACATAGTGACATAAATAATGTCGCTATTTTATTATTTATTCAGCCTCTCCTGTTTTGCCTCTTCAGCTCTGATTATCCGACAAATAACATTTTTTGCAAGTAAGGACATCGATGTAAGGTTTCACCTCAACAGAAGATACTCAAGAGGTCGAGTGCAGGAGAACATGGGGCATTATATTTATAGGATGTGAACAGGGTGGTAGAAGACACCCTCTGTTACACACACACACACACACACACACACCCCAGATGGAGCGTGTGTGTACACTCACATATGGCTTCTCTCTGTGACTCTGTTGTCAGTGGCTGCAGCTTCGGTCTCTGTAAGTGAGAAAAAAAGGTTTAGGTTTAACTCTTATTTACTCAGACGAAACGCCAAATAAACACATTTTTATGTAAAAGGTCACCGTCGTTGTGACACTGTAATATCACACTACAACACATTATTGTAACACCATAACACATCAAAAGGGGAGATAATTTCCACATTTAATGCATCGTGGTTGACAGAAGAGAAACAACCACAAGGTGTGTTTTTTTTTTTTTTTCCCAGACAAAGAAAAGCTTTGAAATCTGTAGTTTTCATTCCGTGTTTCTCACTTTCAGGGAAAACAGTCTTTCTTTGTGCTTGTCCAATTATCTAGAGAAATTATAATGTGGAACACACAAGGAGATGAAGCGAGCTTTTCTTATGTTTACACTTTATATTAAAATAATACATCATGCCTGTGACAGATTATTACTGTTTACATGAGGATATAATATATTGTTATTAAATATTATGTTTTTCTGTATTTCTTTTTTGCTCCTGACAGTGAACACTTTTTTATTTATTTTCCTTGTTTTGTCTTTGGTGTTGCAGTGATACATGTTTTTTTAATTTTTTACACAAATGTGTATCTTTAAATATAATCAGTGTCAAATTAGCTATGCATGGCGATTACTCTGATACTTTGAGCCAGAAGTGGCTTGTTAATGATTTAATTCTCATTAACACTGAGCTTTCAGAGTCAAGCATAAAATGGAGAAGAGCTGTGGTCATAAGTCTTCATCAGTTTGAACATGTGTCAAGAGTCTTCTATGATCTTTCTTCTCACTTTACCTCCTCCTCTTCATCTCCCACTCACCGTTCCCTCAGTTCCTCCTCCTCCTCCCACCTTTTTTTAATTTCTCCTCCCTCCCTCCCTCCCTCCCTCCCTTCCTTCCTTCCTCCCTCCTCTCCCTCTTCCTGTCCTTTCATTAATGTATTGCCAACAGGGTGCCTTGGCGACAGGCTGCACAAGCCGTCGCCACGGCAACACATTATAATCTGTTGGAGGCGTTTTGACGGGAGGTGGGGTGGGAGCTGCGTTTTGCAGTGGCGCGGGTCACACGCATGCTCCTCCACCTCCTCTTCATCATCATCATCATCTCACTGAATTATTTCATCTCCTCATTTCATTCATGCATTTATGCTTTTTTATTCGACCAGTTCAAAATCACAACAGTGTGATGGGGAACCAGCATGCATCCTGAAACTGAGCGAGCTAAATGGAACTCAGCCATTATTTATTTGACTATTTACAGCTGTAAGTAGCTTTTCTACTATGACCTGTCAAAATGGCTGCCGTGCAAAGAGCCCATTGTGTGTGTGTGTGTGTGTGTGTGTGTGTGTGTGTGTGTGTGTGTGTGTGTGTGTGTGTGTGTGTGTGTGTGTGTGTGTGTGTGTGTGTGTGTGTGTGTGTGTGTGTGTGTGTGTGTGTGTGTGTGTGTGTGTGTGTGTGTGTGTGTGTGTGTGTGTGTGTGTGTGTGTGGTTGCATCACAGTACAGTGTGTGTGTGTAGTTGCATCAAGTGTACAAACTGTGGTTGTTGTTTGTATATGGTCCTTTTGACCTTAGAAAGAACAAACATGTTTCTGCTGAGTTTTTCTCTGTTTTGCAGAAGAGAGTGATTTTCTGACCTGACTCCGTTTGTCTTACAAGCACAGAGGTTTTTGTCGATGTGGCGCTCTGTGGTCATTGCAGTGGGACTAAGATTATATGTTCGGATGACGTATTCATGAAACATTTTCAAGTTTTCTCTTAAAGAAATCTCCGGAGAAACTGTCCCAGTATTTCAGAGGAAGTAGGCAAATCCTACAACAATAACAAATAAAGAGGACATCTTTGGCTCTGTGGGTGTAGAACTTCCTTGGCAAATAGATCTCATAAATCTCAGCATCACTTCATAATGAAGACCATCATTATTATAATTGATATGATGCAAAGACTTGCAAAAGCAAAATTAACAAAATTAGATCAGATTATTATATTTTAAATGGAGGTCAATAGGACCCAGAGGAGAGATGGCATTGGGGTCTTGTCATCTAACGCACACACAAAACACATACTGTGCACACATGAATCATTCAGATCAATGCACAGCATTCAGGTTGCACTTGAGGGGATGTACATTTGTGCAAGGTCACCTACTAACACACTGCCTTAATAAGCAGAGTGTCTGGAGACACACACGCACACACTGGCTGACATACACACAAGCTTTTCTCGAAAGGAAATGGCTAGAAGTGAGCAGTGGTTCTGCTAACAAAGGATTGAAAATCTCTCCTCTCCGTCTTCCGTGCCTCCTTGCAGTCGTCCTCAAATGTAATTTCTTTGTCTAGAAAGGAAGAAAAGATGTGTTTTCTATTGTCTTTTTTTGCTCAGCGTGTTGTTGTTGTCGTCTTGATAATTTACTGGCGTTAAGAAGGAGAAAACATGATGACGGAGAACACACTGAGGGATGTGTGATATCTCATATTCCCCTGCTGTCAGTGATGCTGTGCTAATGCGATGCTAATGGTATGGTAATTGTGTCCATGCTCTCTCTTAGCTTTAGCTGAACACACACATGGATGTGGTCTGAATCACGTCTGTGTTGCATCATGTCACTGTTAAAAAAAAAAAAAAAAAAGATAATAGTGAAGGTGGAAACATTTTGAAACATGTCATGTTGTGATAGAAACATGAAGCTTTTTAATAATCATATCAAAGAGCAACAGAAGAAGAGAAAGCAGCTCTTTGTGCTGGACAGTTGCTGCTTAATGTGTCCCTGCTGGATGCAAATCAGCACAGCTTCAGGGGGTTTATTATTGTTATTTTCTTGTTCAGGATCATTAATATCACACAGTGTAAAGGGCCAAATCCAATTCCTATCTTAACCCTCAAGCTCAACCCTTGTCTTAACTGGCCCTCAAAACCAAGTGTTGAGGGTTATTTTGTCACTTAGTAATGGGACACCCCTTAAATGCAGATACGTCTTCAGACTGTGGGGGGCAGAATAACGCGAAAGCTGCGTCCGGTCTGTCAACTCCAAAAAAGAAGAACACATTTACGTCACCATTATTTATTTATTATTTTATTTCAGTCAAGTTATTAGGTTGTCAGTTATAAGATGATACTCATACAAATACCACAACCACGGACATATTCAGCTGACAGTTACCACACACCACGGCTTATTGAAGGGTAAACGATAGCAAACGATCGCGTGTGCGCACCGGCCGGCTATTGACAAAAGATCGTAAAAAAATAAATAAATGTTACGCAACAATGACGTCAGTAATCCATAATATGGGCATAAACTAAGATAATACAATGGTTTTCATAATTTTTATATCTCTATTAACAAAGAAAATACTTAATTTGTATAGCACTCACTTCGCTGCTTTCGACGCCATCTTTCTTATGTGAAAACACGCAATGCATTCTGGGTAGCCCTTGCTCCCAAGGGTGGTCCCGGAAAATCTCAATATTGAGGGCGATACAACCCTTAAACTTGCCCCTCAACTTAATTTTTCTGAGAATCGGGACAGCACTTGCACTAGCAGGAGCGTGCATTTTTGAGATTGAGGGTTAAGCAAGGAATTGGAATTCACCCAACGTTTTTAGAGTTGTTTAGCCTGTGCTACATTGACCAACACCAATTTTGACAAGAAAATACATCATGACACATAAATGTGTCTATTAAGTCGTAGTTAAGCTACTGCAATATATTTTTTCATGCTGTTTCAGTAAAGTGATGATGTTTAGAGTCAGTGATGTTAAAATATTCTTGACAGTCTCTGTATGTGGTCGAGGACACGGCTCGCATGGTAACTTCCCTGCATTTTATGTTTAATTTTCCTGCACACACATACACATACACATACACCCATTGGAGCTGCATGGTGCAGAGAACAGCAGCTATGTTGTGTTTAACACAACAGAAGTGGTGGTTTAGATTGACTTGCATTGTGTTCACGGAGCTTGCATCATCACTAATAGACTATCACGTTCACAAGAAACCATTATTGTGATCAAAATGTGAAGTCCTACTAAGTCAGATTTTAGTTACCCCCAACACAGGATGTTTTATTCTGTTAAAAGTAAGTAAGTATTTTCCAACTTCCCAAAGTTAACTTAAAAATAGTGACTCAATAGAGTGAATCGAGCGAGTCTTAGTCAGACTAACAAACCTGGATAATGTGATTCATAAGCTGATTATTCCTGCATGTATACACTTAGTCAGACTGGAGTCAGACTTGTGGTTCTGTACGTACCAAAATGTCCTTTGACCCTGAAGTAGAAACTCCACTACTGTTGGTGGAAATCCTACTGCGGCAGCGACATCTTTCTTCACGAGGATCAGAAGAGACATGTCCATCTAATTTGTCTCACATTTGTACATTGACATGTACAGCAGTTACCAAACATACAGAACCACAGCACCATCAATCTCACTGTCTGTCTGTTTTTCTGTGACGTAAAGGTCAACAGGAAACAGATTCAGTACGCACTAGCTTATAGAGACATACAGCACCACCCACGGAGGCGGAGTCAGATGCACACAGGCAATAAATCAATTTTCTCCTCCGCATGTGTACTCGGACTGGGCAAGTTGTCCCATTGCCGGACTCAGTCAGACTACAACTGCGGCTCGATTAGACTCCACGCACGAAACTTTTAATGGTTGCTTCTTGGCGTTTTCAGCCAAAGTTCTCTGTATGAATCCGTCTTACTTTACTTGCACGGTGTGCTTCTTCTGCCTTGGCTGCTGTGTGCCATGCCTGCTTAGTCTAAGCAGGCACACAGAGTGGTGTGCTTCACTCTGTGTGGGTTGAATGTAGTGGACATTTGTTAATATCTAACGGTTACACAACATTTGTTAATATCTAACGGTTACACAACATGCAATCGTCTAGCATGAAAATGCTAGGCGATTGATCTAATGTGAACATAATTGATTCAGATGAGAGGGATTTTCCTCGTGAGTCAGTCTGAGCATCAGCGTGGGAGATGGTTTCCTCTGCTTGTATGATTCTGTCTCAGTCTGCTAAGGTCGTGATCTTATCTCCCTGACAACCAGAGCCAACAGACAGAAACAGAGTCATACTCTCCACGTCTGTGTACAATCTGCATTTCTATAGCTGCGCTAATGAAAAACACTTGCATGTATATTACAGGACAAACCTGTGCTTCGTCAACACCTACGCAAATGAACCGAACCAAGGGACCAAACATGTTTGGTGCGCACCAAATGCTGTAGGTGTGAAAGCATCCAAAGACTGACCTTGTCAGGACCAGTTATCCCCATGGAGACCAGAACTAGGTCCGAATGAGGCTGAACCTCATTTTTGAGGAACTGGTTAAGTTTAGGGCTAAGATTTGTATTGTGGTTAGGTTAAGGTCAGTGAGCGTCTTCAAAATGATAGCCACAATAAACTGTGATTGTGTGTGTGTGTGTGTGTGTAAGCCACAGAAAGAGAACTCTGTGTTGTATTTGACTATAAAACACAAGCTGACGTCAGCTCAATTCTAAATTCACGAGTGAAAGTGCTTTGACTTTCCACATGTTCCCCCGGGGGTTTTTCCCTCAACCCATTTTCTGAATAAGACTTCTTGTTGTTGTTGTTGTGACCTCATGCAGTGAAATGGAGCTTTTGGCTCATTAACAACAAGAAACTGTTTTATGTTTTTGCAGAACCTGTTAATTCCCAACAACTTTCCATTGTTGTTATTGTTGTTACCTCTGGAAGCCACAATAGACGTTTTACATTGATGATAAGTAGCTTGGGAGAATATGCTGAGTTAAATCACACAGCGTATTGACAGCAGCAGACACTTGTTATTTTCTTTGTATGTATGTTTGATAATGTAACTCACTGAAGACATTTCGTTGGGAATTGAAAAGTCGTTTAATGGATGTTTATTGTGTAATTACCAAATCTGGCAATAGTGGAAAAAGTTATCTTTCATTAACTTTACATTTTGTTTGCTTTTGTTATGTTTATTACTTTTTTCTGAATGTTTCATGCAATTATGTATCACATAAAACACAAATGTTTGAATGTGGCCATTGGTTTCATTAATATTGGTATAGAGACAATAATTGGCTGAGTAAACTCAACTTTCATTTAAAGCGGAACTAGACCGGAAGTTCCTATTATCGCTGTTTTTTTTGGTGTGTATCTGCGTCATTACCTTGTTTATGAAGCCTGATGGTTCGAAACAAACAGTTCAGCCATTGCTGAGAAAGTTGTGTTTTATTGTAATCTCGGGGCTCAACGAGATCACTGAAAATCCCATTAACATTACGTAAACAGCGGTTCTCCTGAACAACCGATCGTCCTGCTCCGGGCGGTAGTCCGGGCACATCCGGTTGCGTACATTGAACCGCAGAAGAAGAATAACGTCCGTTGTGGAGGTGTTTCACGAGCAACAGTGTCTTCTGACTCTGGGTCTGACTCCAGTTTAAAGTCATAAAGGGACTGCGGCGGGGAGTCGTGACGAAGCTATTTTTAAACACTGTTAAAACAATGTTTTGATAATGAGTAGCAATGCATCCACCGCTCCAGAGAGGGAGCTGCGCTTCTGAGAGCTGACATGATAGATTACGTCACTTCCAGATACCTGGCCAATCACAACACAGGTGGGAAGGCTCTACGCTGGCTGGCCAATCACAACACACTCTGTCTTCTCGGACGAGATTCATGGCTAAAAATAGCGCGACTGACAATCGCTTCGAAAAGGACAGATTTCAATCGGCTCGTTTACATCAACTAGGAGGATTTTGACCATAAAAACAACTTAATATATGTAAGTAGACCTCCATAACTAACATATATGTGCAACAGGACCACTCTATGTGACCTTTAATCTGAATATGTCTAGACAACGATGAGATCAGAATTCTGTTGACTTGATGCTCACTCTGATGGATTACATGACTCAGAAAGTACTTGGATCTAATTATTGTAATTAATTGAATCCTGACCCAATGTCCATACATTTGTTGATGTTTGGAGGAAACCAGAGAACGAAGAGGAAACTCCACACAGACACGGACGGGATTTGAACCCAGCACCTTCTTGCTATTCACAATGACAAAGAAATCGATTATGCAGAATCATTGGTATGGTCCTTAATAAATAACTATAAATAATAGAAAATAAATGCAGTTAACTTAAAGTCCTGGCCTGTCAGGACACACCACAACAGACAAAGAGTCTTTATGCTGCAAGCCTTGGCAGTGAAGTGGCTGTTTATTTCTAAACTCTTGCACCGGTTCTGTTGTTTACAGTGTTTTCACAGACTGTGTATTATTTAGGAATGAGACTGAGTGTGTGGCAGTGGGCTGAGCACACAGAGAAAGTGTGTGTTGGTGTGGAAATGCTGCTGTTGTTGTTTCGTCTTATCCGCTCTGCTCTCGTGTTGCCCTGAATCTGAGCTGCGTTTCTCTGCCTGCAGATAAGACTTAATGCTGCATTTACATTCAGGAATTCAGTCAAAGTAGTTACTGACTGTGATTCAGAATAAATATGACATTAGGCTCGGCTCATCATGTTACAGGCATCCATTTGTATGTCAATATGGTCATGATTGGATGGCTTTGACCTGCTAAATAGCAGGATTTGAAAAGAAAATATTATTTAGTTTTCATGAATTTGCTTATTGTAAATAAAAGAGAAAAAAAAACATTTGAGGATTCATTGTTTTCCTGTCCTCATTAATGAGCTAAATTAAAGGTTTGTTGGGGCTCACTGAGTCTGCTGCTCTGATTTGTTGTTTTGTTTTGTCAGAGCTGTAGTGTTGTTTAATTATCTCCTTCAGTCGTCGTCATCATCATCAACACACACACACACACACACACACACACACACACACACACCCTGATTATGCAACCGTTTGTGCACTGTGTTGTGTAGACTCCGGTTTATGTCTCGGTGTTGAAATTAGAGTGTCCTGTTTGTTCAGGCAGAGACTTGCCCTTTGCTTGCTTGAAATACAGTGAGTGTGTGAGTGAGTGTGTTGAATTGATTTGTCCACACACAGACACGCACTTTCCCTCAGCATTCTTGATCTAATATCTGACCAATCAGAGGATGACATTTGTGACATTTGGATTTAACAAGGTGGGATTTTATTTGTGCCCCTGAAACAAAAAAAAAATTAGTTTTTTTTTTTTAAATCACAGCTTTGAAAGTATAACATCACTGGTAACTGTAACTGGTAGTAATGAAACCCACAATTATACTGTTGTCCATGCATGTCCGGGAAACATTTGATTTGTCACGGGGAAAAGGTCATGGGTGTTTTTTCTAAACTGATGGTTGGGTTCACCTGTCACCAGAAGAGTGGAGAGAAACTAAATAGTTTTAAATGTCAGGGGGATAATCATGTCCCCTGGGTTAGCGAGTGTCTAATCCTGTTTATGTTACGAAACAAGATGTTAATGTGGTTTACTGTTTCAGACACTTAGAAATACCCCAAAAACTCTTCTGTGAGTTAGAGGATTGATACATATATATATATATATATATATACATACATATATACACACACGCATATAGATACATAATCCATACATACAGCCGCCCTCTCTGCTCTGCTTTGTTAGCTCTCAGGATTTAATGCCTTGAGTTGCTTCAGGTGAGTCTGTCCATGAGTGCTGCTTCCTCCCTTTGTTCGTGTCTTCCTTTGTCAGAGACCAATCTCCTCTATTGTCAGTTCACTTGTGTGACAGGGCATCACTTACACTCACATCTGTGTGGAAACCATATCAGCGCAGTGTTGATACAAAAACGAAACAAACGAAAAACACAATACTTTGCTTCTTGCTTTCACTCGTACAATAGCCGTAATTTCTCTATCCAGCTTGTTGTAATTGCATTTGAATTAACTTTATGACACGATGTGATGTTGACATTATGACAAGTTCCAACATTGTATTATCCTCTCATTTGCGTACATATCATTATTATATTTAACTTATAAAAAAACCTTCTGTTGCACATGTTATGTAATGTTATGTTATCGTCCCATTCAGTTCAGATAATTAAATTTTTTTTGATGTAGGTTGATTTTGAAAATATGACTTTTCAGTATCATTTAATATTGGTTTATGGAGGAAAATAATCTCTAAAATCTCATACAATATTGCCCCACTCCAGCCACCATGTCAACATTTTTCTCTGTCCTCCTGTCCTCCTGTCCTCCTGTCCTGGCTGCGTTTCATCAGGTCTCGCCGTGTGTCTGATCCTGTCCTGTGTAGTGTGGTTGTCACGGCTCGGTGAAGCACAGATCAGATTGGACTGGGAGGAGGAGGAGGAGGAGGAGGAGGAGGATGCTGTGCCTCCTCATCCGTGGTGCAGGAATGACAATATCTCTCACTCTCTGTCACTCTTGGTTTCTCCCCCTCTCTGTTATCACTGTTGTTAAGTGTCTTCCTCTCTTTTTCTCACAGTCACCAACCATCTCTCCCTATTTCTGTCTCAGTCCCGATCAGTTTCTGTCCATCCGTCTGTCTTCAGAACAGCAAAAGAGAGCGTGTTGTGCAAATCCATCCGTCTCTCTCTCTCTCTCTCTCTCTCTCTCTCTTTTGTGGCTTTTTTGCATCAGCATTTCTCTTGTATAAAGTCGACAGTGTTGTTATTGTCAAATGTGGTTGAAAGTGTAGAGAGATGCGGCCTGAAGCTGGTGAATATGCTCAGATCAGATAACATGGAATTCAACCTGCTATCTTATGTGTGCAGTGAAACCGAAGACCGCAGAAACATGAGTTCCAGGCCTGTGTGTGTGTGCGTGCTAGTATTTGTTACCTCTTTAGGACATTTTTCTGATACATAACCAGGACCAGCAGTCCAAGTGGAGACCAAAACCTGGTCCTAATGAGGCAGAACCTCTTTGTTTTTAGGACATGGTTACATTTAGGGCTAAGGTTTTGATTGCAGTTAGTAAAGGGTTAGGCATTAACTGATAAAGGCTATGGGTTAGGTCCTTAAAAGGGTAGCTGCGTGAACCTGCGTGTGTTGCTTTTGTATAATTCATAAAAGTAAGAGTGGCACTTCAGTTGTGCGACAGAAGAAATGAAGGAGCTTCCTTTTAAACCGACCCACATGGATCAACCAAGTGTCAGGAGCTGATCCTCGCGTTTTGTGTTCATGTCTTTGTAAAGTGTCAGCTGCTGTTTATCATGTTTCATATTGGATGGGGATGCATCTTAGAAAACCTATTCACCAAAGCCGTGCAATTAGAGATGGTTTGGTCCTATTTTTTTTCATGTTCGGACTCAACATCCCATAGGTTGAAGTGCTTTTAGCCACATTATGTGTTTGTGAGTATCCTGGCTGCACCAGTTAGGCCAATATTTATGTATGAGCTGGAAACATATAAACATGATGATTAAAGGTCCCAAATGATGCAAAATCAACTTTTTAACCATTTAAATCCTTATATTTGGGACTCTGGACCAGTCGCCAAAATGTGAAAAAATATGACTCACTCATGTTTTTATGGTCCTCCACAGTCTAAGTACAGGAGATAAAACATGCAGTGTTGACTTCTGTGCTCATTGGGACGTCACAATGAGCTAAATTCCTGGAATTGTTGTCTCGCGTAGCTCCGCTTTGTCCGTAAAATACGCGAGAGTGCTGGCGAGGGCAACGGTATCCGAAAACTGGAAGTCCACAACGTCTGCGAAACTTTCTATTCTTGGCTCCACAGTGCAGCACAGAGTCCTACACAAACTTCCAGCCTCAGAGGATTTATCTGTCCAGTGGATTCATGTTATATATGACGCCATTGTGCCTGCTAGAGCCTGCAAATGATAACTTTTCCTAATGCTAACTGCTGTTAGCCTTAAGGTTTCGGTTTACTTTTTTTTTTTTATATTACTAAACCGAGCGTTCTGAACAGGGCTGTTTTTGCAGGGTGATTGAACTGCTGTGGTGCTTCATCCTTATGGTATTTTGACCAAAGCATGTCACAGACATGTTCATTAGGACACCAGTGAACTAGGTTAACTTGGAGAAATAGGATATAATATGGGACCTTTAAATATTGATGACACATTTTAGTAATTTTACTGTTTGACTTAATGTAATTAATTTCTTACACATCATCTTTAAAATAAGTCCACAAAGCTGACTCACATTCACATTCATTTTGCCAATATCTGATCCAGTGATTTTGACCAGAATGGGACAGATAAGGATACTGATTATCTTAATGACTCATCATATTTCAGCTCTTTCTTTAGTGAATTACTACTACAGTGTAATAACTTAGGCTGTGATTTTGCCTGCCCATGAATCTTGTAACTTGTGGCAACCGGAAGACATTTCGGTTCAGGCAAGTTTGGTGTTAAACAAGCTGAGTCAGCCTTTTGTGCTTCAGGCTGTTGTTTTTTTTTACTTTAAAATATAAATGTCATAATTATGGCAAGTCAGCACAGAACTCTCTGCAAACACATGATTACTATTTCTAATAGTTTTCATCCAGCACACTTCTTGTGGGTTTTTTTTGAGATGCAGATATCCATCGTCATTAGCTCCCTCTCCTTTTCCATCTGAAACTGAACACTGCTCAGCTTAAAAGCCTCATCCAATAGTCCTGGAATCTCTTTGACTTTCCCCTATCAGAAATGGTTCCGCTACCAGGCAGGCTTTTATTGATCAGTGAGTTTACATCCAATATTAGACTGTTTGACCCCTGATACATAGGAGACGACATGAGAGGAGGCGACAAAGAGGAGAGACAGGATTGACAAGAGGGGGATAAGGACAGCAGGAGATGAGAAACTGAAAGAGTGATGAAGAGATGAGGGGGAAGGGATGAATACAGGGAGAGCAGAGAGGATGGAAGGATAGACCTTCTTTCAGAAAAGTCCTTTTTTATTTTTTACAAATCAGTCACTTTATATATTTTAGGAGGACAATAATAAACATAAGCCATGTGGTATTTGTGTATAGTTTTCCGTCTGTCCATCCCCCTTTTCTTTCTTTTGTTGTTGGCTGTTCTTTGCAGAGAGAGAGAGTGTAGCTTGTTTCCATGGTAACGGTCTGAGCTAGATAAGCTTGCTCCGCAGTGTGTGTGTGTGCATGTGTGGTCGGTCTTGGCTCTAAAGAGAAGGAATGATAGTGATTTATGAGAGTATGATGTACTGAGCAGATACTCGGATGTGCACAGGATCATGTGTGTGTGTGTGTGTGTGTGCGTGCGTGCGTGCGTGCGTGCGTGAGAGAGAGAGACAGGAATTATTCACATACTGAAGCAGCTTTTTGCTTCTGTTATTAGATCATACTGTATATCTCTGATTTATGTCTGGAGGGTTTCTTCTCTTGATCTCACAGCTGTAATTTCACACTCTTATCAGTGTCAGTGTGGTAATTAAAATCATCATGGGATTGATCGGCATCACCATAGCAATGACGAGAGAGGGAGAGAGAGGGAGAGAGAGGGAGGAACTCTGCTGTATAATATCCGATAATTGTGTGTGAAAACCAGTTATTGATTCGAGCAATGACTTGCAGTCATGGTGAAGCCTTTAAACTCAGGATTAAACTGTATTTTAAAATACCTGTACCATTCATCATGATCATATTTTTACAAATGGGACACATTTTCAATTTTCTCTCTGCTTGAAAACTAGATATACAAGAATTGTGATTATCCTGAAGTTCCGAATAACTTCTCTCTTTTACTCAAAGGTGAACAAAAGGAAGATGTGTTCGTTAAGTGTTGAGACGTTTCTCTGCAATTGTGTTACCAATTCCTGAAATTAAAGAGAAAACCCCTTAAATACAAAGTAAAACAGGTTTGAATGTACAACAAATCTACACAAAATACACATTGGTAACTGAATGTTATCCATGTCAACTGGTGTATGAAGGAGAAATCATTAGTCAACTCAAAATGTATTATGGTGAAAGCTATCGATTGCATATTAAGTCATTTTTGGAAGACATTTTGTAGCTGTTTTTTTTTTTCTTAAGAATGTATTTTGCATTAAAAGATGGTATTGTTTTAATTTCAGATTAAACTCATTAATCATTTGAGAGTTGGTTCCTAATGAGACTCTGTGTTTGCTTTGTTGCAGAACTTCCAGAAGAAACGAGGAGCACGACCGAACAACAAACCTGACAAAAAGCCCGGTCCACAGGTAAGACACAACACACAAACAGAAACACACCCGTCTGTGCAGCATTCCAAGCAGGTTCCAAGCTAGCTGAGCCGATACTAAAATGTGACATCATCAGACTGCCACTGACCAAGGATTGGTCAGAGGGTGTCGTCAATGGTCATGAGCGCGACATTGAAAACAAGAATCAAAGCGAACAATGCCAAACTGCAGATCAGTTAAAGGGGACATATTATGCAAAATCAACTTTTAATAATTTGAATCCTTATATTTGGGACTCTGGAGGTCCTATCAGTAGACAAAGTGTGAAAAAAGTTGACTCACTCATATTTTTGTGGTCCTCCTCAGTCTAAGGCGATAAAACACGTGATGTTGACTTTCGCGCTCACTGGGACGTCACAATGCGCTTAATTTTTGGAATTGTTGTCTCACGGAGCTACGCTTTGTCACTAAAACACGCGAGAGTGCTGGCGAAGACAGCGGTATCCGAAAACCAGAAGTCTGCGAAAAGTTTTATTCTTGGCTCCACAGTGCAGCACAGAGTCCTACACACATTTCCAGCCTCAGAGGATTTATCTGTCCAGTGGATACATGTTATATGTGATGGCAATGTGCCTGCTAGATCCTGCAAATGATCACTTTTCTAAATGCTAATTGCTGTTAGCTCTCAGTAGCCTCTGTGGCTGATGTCATTTCCTGTCCCTTAAGTTTCGTTTTACTTTTTTTTAAGGTGAATCTTTAAGGTGGACCTAAAGAGATACTACTAAACCGAGCGTTATGAACAGGGCTGTTTTGGCAGGGTGATTGAACTGCTGTGGTGCTTCATCCTTATGCTATTTTGACCAAAGCATGTCACAGACATGTTCATTAGGACACCAGGGAACTAGTTTAACTTGGAGAAATAGGGTATAATATGACCCCCTTTAAAATACTCCCCCATCAAAAAGCTCATTTAAGGGGTCACAAGAGGTACAAGTGTTTGGTCCTCACATAGAGTTCCATACAAGAACACACACACACACACACACACACACACACACACACACACACACACACACACACACACACACACACACACACACACACACACATACAGGTTTGCACAGCTATTCTTTTTAAGACACTGCATTGACTTCCATTAATTCTTAGCCTAACCGCAATTCAAATCTCAGCTCTAAACTGAACCAGTTCAGAAATGTGCTTCTACCTCATTAGGACCTGGTTTTGCTCTTAATTGGGACAACAAGGTCAGTACTTATGCTAGAAGAGGTCTTTAAGACACACGGCACCACCACCATCATCACCACAGAGGACAACATAACATCTGTGTCAGATGTTGGCGGTGATGACGATGTTATTTGCTGCCGGTTTTGAGAAGAAGCTCATGGTACTGAACAGAGCTGCGGTGCTTGTATCCTCCCCCCTTTAACTGGATCTGCTCCAGAATTGAATGTGATCTTCCTTTCCTTGGTTCACACCCCACGTTTGTATTTCATTACACTTTGTTTATCTTTACAAGGACACTGTGCTATTATAAATAATTGCACCCATGTCATCTTAGAGCTAATTTGCATCTGACGCTCCTGGGCACGAGTTCAACCGACAGTCAAAAACCTATTCCACTTGGTGGAGTTCACAATGAGTTAGCGTGAAATATGTTGAATGACAAGATGAGGGAAGTCAATATAACATTTCTGTGTGTCATTATAAATGTGTCAGTTATCTGTTATTGCCATTTTAAACCAGTTTCTTTGGATCTTCATACATGTAGTCAAACCTGCAGATCCACCCAAGTGTGACTGAAATTCAGATAATTAATAACTGCAGATCGTCAGTGCCAGAGGCAGCTGTCACCTGTCACTGCAGCTGCTGCTCACTTTAATCCATATTTAACACGGTAAAGCAATATTTATCGCATTACGGTATAAAAAAAGAATCATTACTTCAGGCTTTCAGCTCCAGACGTAAAATTAAAAAGAAACATTCTGACATTATTAAGCCTGTTTAGGAGCATATGAAGAAGATATTTTTGTCAGTATTTTCACCAAGAGGAACATATAAAACAGCTCATTTATGACCAGTACTTGTGCACTATATGGTTTACAACCGTATCTGCTGAGAGGAGATTTTTGCTTTTGATGCTGTTTGGGGTCATGCAGTTTAAACTGTGCTTTCATGATTTGATATGAACTGGATGAATGTGTTAAAACACCAAAAGATAAAATAGATTACAGAATGAGATGAAAACATTGTTGACATGTCAGTTAACGGTGGAACTTCGGCAGCGCAACTCTCTCATTTGAGAGCATCAGCATTCAACAGATCCTCATCAAATCAACTTTCATTTTCACATTTTCTGCTTAAAGCACAAAGTTAGCACAGAGCAGACGTGTTCAGGTTGTCTGGTGCCTCCGGATGTCTTGCATATTTGATCACTGAAGCGTGTTTCTGCCACACAGCTCTTGATTGGGGCTGTTTGTGCCTCTCTTTGTTAATTATGACCCATTTCCTGTGGGGATCACACTCTGTCCAAACATGCCACATGAAGCAGATGAATCAACAGCTCCTGTGTTTCCTCTCACCTCCATCACTTCTTCCTCTCTGGACTCTATCATGTCCTTTAGGTATTTCTTCTTGGTGTAAATAAAACCTGTTTTCTATGCATTCCTACTTCTAAAAAAGATTTTCCTTAACCTAGGGCTGGGCTAGGGCTGGGCAATAATTCAATAACAATATGCATCACAATATCATTTCAGTCAGTATCAAATAAAACGAAGATTCAATAAACAATAGCTGTTCACCTCTATTGTTATTGCTTTTACCAAAAATATGTCATGTGTTTATTAATTTTTGTCCATAAAAAAGCTTAAAACCACAATTTATTTTAGTTTTTTCCAACTGTCTCCCAGGAGCAAAACTTCCATATTATCTAGGGCCAAACAAAGACATCATTAAAGGGGACATATTATGCAAAATCTACTTTTTTCTCATAATCAGGGCCTCCACAGTTACAAATATTATTTGTAGTCCGCTAAAGTCCGCTAAAAGTTATATTCTTGGCTCCACAGTGCAGCATAGAGTTCTACACAAACTTTCAGCCTCAGAGGATTTATCTGTCCAGTAGATACATGTTATATATGACGGCAATGTGCCTGCTAGAGCCTGCAAATGATCACTTTTCCAAATGCTAACTGCTGTTAGCTTCCATTAGCCTCTGTGGCTGATTTTTCCTGTCCCCTAAATTTCTTTTAGATTTTTTTAAGGTGGACCTAAAGAGATACTAATAATCAGAGTGTTCTGAACAGGGCTGTTTTGGCAGGGTGATTGAACTGCTGTGCTGCTTCATCCTTAAAGTATTTTGACCAAATCATGTCACGGACATGTTCATTAGGACAACAGGGAACTAGGTTAACTTGGAGAAATAGAGTATAATATGTCCCCTTTAAAACTGAATCATTGTGGTTTGTGGACAAAAACAAGACAAACAATGATCTACATTTTTTTTTTACATTTTCTGACATTTATTGAGATAATATTTTTGACCATAACCGTTTCATAATTTTTAAGTTCAGTTTAAAAAAGAGAGAGAACATCAGGAGGTACAGTAGTTCCCCCCTCACTATCCTTTCTATGTCACTGCTATAGTGTTAAGCTTTCTCTTCAAACCACGTACCATAAATGGTTTTAAAATCGCTTGGCCTGTCTTCCCTTAATGTGGTTGGAAATTGTCCATGAGCAGTAAAAACAAATACAGAGCTGCTTCCGAGCAATGGGTGCACAGGGTCACTTCAGGTCAGCAGGAGTTTACTGCACATAATGCACAAGGATCAGTGGTCCACTATTAAATAAATCAAAATTATAAATTATTGCACTAAAACAACCACAACGAGTCACCGTTAATGGTTTTGCATATTTACGGCTTCATCTGTGGCACATAAAAGCACCACAACCTGACAGAAACACAGCCCTCATTTATTACCATGGACAGTGTTTGTTATTCAGGTTGTTTTGGGTAATGCGTTAGGTGCCTACTCTGCACATCCTACACACACACACACTGTGCTACATTATCATTAGTCTGGAGTCCTGCTTTTACACCAGCTTAAGAGAAGGTTATCAACAGGATGTTTAGCTGCTAAATAGTCAACCCAGGCAAACCACAAATGACTGATTTCTTCTTTTCATGAGTCGGTTGTGAAAGGCTCACAGGGAATAGTTGGAGCAGGACTATGACCTCATTGTCTGGTTGCTGAAAGCCACAAGTTAGTCAAATGTCTCTCTGTCAGCTTTCTAAGTTCAAAGCGATTTTTAAAAAAATCTTAAAAAGCCAGTTCTTCTCAGGTGACTTACTCTGTTGTCATGCATTGTGCATTATGTTTAACTGACCAGATGTTTTTGACTTGTAGTTGTGAGAGATGGTGTTGCAATGGTTTGGTGAATAAATAATACACAACACACATGAACAAAAACACTAATATCTTCAGCTCCATAATTGACCTCCATCTTTGCAGCTGTCCATGTTCAAGAGATACTTCTCTTGTGTCCATATTTTGACAACATGTATATTATTTATAAACTAATTCATTTATTTATGATGTTATTTACCACACATGTAGCTGTTTAGGTTTCTTAGTAACTTAAAGGTGCAGTGTGTTAACATTTTTGATGCAGATATTTACATTTGGCAGAAATGGAATATGAAATATTCTGATGAGTGTACAACTACGTGAATGCATATCAATGGTTTCATTGTCTTTTGATATAAACTAATATGCTAATTGAGGGCATATTAGCTTATTCCACAGTGTTAACTTAACACAGTAAACTTAAATGAAATGTGTTTGGCCTTTTTGTTCAATGAATTACCCGATAAAACAAATCGTATTTTGAAATAGCTTCTGATTTGTGGTTCATTGTTTCAGTGGTAGTTACTAGTTTTTGTACCAGCGTTACCTCAGTGCTCTCTTCGTGTTCTGTCCCGTCACTGCAGGAGGACAGTTCAGACCTCAAGTGTCAGCTCCACTTTGCCAAAGAAGAATCGGCCCTGATGTGCAAGAAGCTGACCAAACTGGTGAAGGACAGCGAGGCCATGAAAGAGGAGCTGGCCAAGTACAGGTCGCTGTACGGAGACGTTGATGCCTCGCTCACCGTGGAGGAGGTGAGGGCTAGATGAGGAGAATAGCATGACCTCGCATGCTGCGTTCTTTGGCTCACTGACACTGATGAGATTTACTCTTAAGGTTCCAAAATGTTCAATACCCAGTTGATTTTTGACAACTGTCCACAGGTTGCCGATTCCCCACACACCCGCGAGGCAGAGGTTAGAGTCCATCTGAAGCTGGTGGAGGAGGAGGCCAACCTGCTGAGTCGACGTATTGTAGAGCTGGAGGTGGAGAACCGGGGACTCCGAGCAGAGATGGAAGACATGAAGGGACCACAAGGTAGTTTCTAAACCTGTTTTTTAAAACCTGTTCGATAGGTCGAGTATTAATATGTGCATGTTGTGTCCCAGATGTGTTCACTCTGATTAAACATTTTTAAATGTATGTATGCATTTTAAATGTTTTACTGTAAAATATGACTGAAAGTAGATGTTGAAAAACCAGCAATGCTTTTGATCACAATACTATTGTTTGACTAAAGCCCACCACACACTCAAGGATAATTGATTTTAGGCTGATTTGAACAGATTATCTGTCCAAATTATCCTGTAGTCTGTGGAGTTAACTCATGCGATTTTAATGTCAACAGATGGATTCTACCCGATTTCAAATCGTGATATTTCCCACTGAACAGTGATTCGGTGGTGTGAGCAGAGCCTCGCAATAACCAATGAGAGCGAGTCGACCGGGAAACGGATGTTGCGTACTTTTGTTTAGAACCGTACCTTGTACAAGTTGAATCTGTCTTCTCAGCCAAGAAGATTTCAGCCACTTTTTGCGTTTCACAGCACAAGGCAATGCACACAACAGCTACGACACCGACAGTCCACCTCCATGTCTGTTTATATTCTGAAGTCACGCTAGATAACACAGTTTCTGTGAGATCCCAAATCCCTGGAATCTCAGTTCATGGTGTCTGTGGTCTTCTAAGTTTTTAAAATCAAATCAGATTGTTGTCTTTTTCTTTCTTTTTTTTTGCATTACTAACTTATATTTAATTTAGTCATCATTAACCTCGTTTTGTAGTTTTAATCCTTTCATTGAAATGTAGTTTATGAAGCTACAACCAGCTTATTTTGGCTTTGTTTATTGTCAGTTGACACCACTATTTTGGCCAAGCTCTGTGCTCGTGAGGGCCGCTGAAGAACAGAACGTCTCTTTGTATAATACAACAGCACCAAAACCCTCATCCAACAACATGACTAGAGCTGAGTCAACACCTGTGTGATTCCGGTTCAATAAAACCTGAACATTATGACATAAACAAGAGCTGTTGTATTAGACTACATTAATTTTAAGTGTGTGCACCAAATAATCCATTGAAATGCAATCATCACTTCTTTCTTGTTTTAGATGGACCTCCAGAACTCACTGGGGTTGGTGCCGGTCTCGGCGTTGGCCTCAGTCTCACAGGAGGAGCCATGGTTCTTGGAGGAGGGGCTTCCTCTGAAAACGTCATGGAGCTCCAGAGACACCTACAGTTTGTTGAGGAGGAGGCGGAGCTACTAAGGAGGTCACTGATCGAGATGGAGGAACAGAACAAGCTCCTGATGAATGAGATCAACCGCTATAAATCAGAACTCCCCCCGCTGATGTCCACACTGTCGTCCAATTCGCTATCGTCGTTGGCGGACGGGCTGCTCAATGACAGCCCTGTCCACACGATACAGGAAGGGGCGGTGCTTATCAGCACAGACCCGCCTGCCCAGGAGGAGGAGCTTAGTGTGGCGAGGCTTCAGATTGGAGAACTGAACGGAAAAGTGAAGAAGCTGCAGTACGAGAACCGAGTCCTTCTGTCCAACCTGCAGCGCTGTGACCTGGCCTCCTACCATGCTCCTTCCTCCTCATCCTCATCATCTTCATTACGTCTAACTCTGGAGACGGACGCAGAGGCTGGAGACTCAGCTGAGTGCCTCCCCACCAGGTGGGTTTTATACGTAATATACTTTCTGTTAATACACTTTTCCTTTCACCGACTTATCGCATTTTCTACTCGGTGAATATAAATAACAGACCTGCCATACAGTGCAGTTAATGTCTGATTTATGGCAGTTCATCCGCGTAAACAATAATGTCCATCTAATGCTAAATAAAAAGCTGGTGGATAACCAAAGAGGAGTAACCCTCTTGGCACCGTGAACGTTTGGGCAAAATTTCATAACTATCCATCACATTTTTTAAATGACATTTAATGTAGCCTGACAGAAATGAAAACTAGATGCACTCAAAAAGCTCAGACCTCCGCCAAGGCAGCTCAGCCTCCCACAAAATAGCGATACAAATACAAATACAAACGGCCAAATTTAATCACTTGTTCCTGGTCCCATTGTGCACATTTCCTGATTGTGCACATTTCCTGATTGTGCACATTTGTCTGTGACTTTTCCAGTTATCTTGCTAAAAGACCGACAGACAGACAAACTCAGACGAAAACATATACTTTACCTCCTGGCGGGGGTCAATAATGAATGACCATATCAGCAGATTGATAGTTAATATTTGACAAAAGCAATCCCACCACTTTCTGCGGTAAAACACATCCTCAGCAGATGGAGTTCATCCATATTAATCTGTGAAACTCATTTTAGGATAATTGTTCAGTCCATGGTTCAGTTTTAACTTATTAATTTCAGTTTTGAAAACTTAAACGAACAATAAGTCCTTAAGGTGCTCTCTGTGTTTTCCCCTCAGCCCGCCCCACCGCAGAGAGCCTGTAGGGGGCGAGAATGACGCCCTTGAGATCAAGGAACGGAAAAAGAACATCGAGGACAATGCTGACGCAGCAGCCGCACTTCCTGGTTGCCTAGGGCAAAAGGACCATGATGCTTTGCTGGCCATGAGGGACCAGGCTCGCC
Source organism: Microchirus variegatus (assembly GCF_963457635.1). NCBI lineage: Eukaryota > Metazoa > Chordata > Actinopteri > Pleuronectiformes > Soleidae > Microchirus > Microchirus variegatus. The sequence goes on from NC_139810.1 coordinate 15,380,214, forward strand.
TGGTTTCCACGGCGATACAGCTCCTGACCTCCCCCGAGTCAAACTGCCTCTCCTCCTCCTCCTCTCCATCCATCTATCACAAGGTCTGCAGTAACGAAGCAGCAGAGGCGTGCGACCTGGAGAAACCTCAGCCTCACAGCCAGGTACATGTCCTCTGTTTGGTGCTCTGGAACTCTACTGTCAGATTAGATGTTGTCATTAGACCTTTTTAATCCTTTTTCATGAAGTCCACTTCAACAAAACCATTGGCAATGGAAGCAAAACTGGTTTCTCTTTTTGTCGGACTTGGTCATTGTTCATTTTTAAGAGTCTGAATGATGATCACTTTAAGATGCAGAGATGTTTCCGTTGTATCAACTTTGCTATAAATAAATTGTCCATATTTCGTTGCATCAGACTTTTGTAGGATACTAAATCAATATCTGCATAGTTTCCTTTCTTCATATTCTCTGCACAAAGTACTGTGTCGTTAATTTGGTTTACTGTGTCCTTTATAATTATGAGATCAAGTGTGAAGCTCTTAAATATGCGGTAAAGTACAAGTTGACTTGCTGTCCGCGGTGCACCACAGTAGACTCTCCATTGAATGAGTCAATCCATGTGAATCAGGAGAGCGCATACATCCATCCAACACTTGCAACACCCCATCTAGGAATGCTTAAGAAATGGGAAAGGAAAAAAACAAATCTAGCCCATTAACCCCTTATCACCACCAGGATAATCAGGCCGCCTGGATTTATTTTGATTTTATCTGCTGTAGAATTGTCATGTTCAACATGTTCAAGGAGTTCGTTCTCCTGCCCCTTTTTCCAAAATAACTTCCACTTTCAATATCTGGCAGTTATTCAACCATTTAGAATAGACGGTACTGAGAAGCTAACGTCACAAACGTTGGAGAATCTTGTCTGTGATTGGACGGTCATTCCGCGGAAGTCGGTAATCTCAGCTGACATAGAGCGAAAAGCAGGGTCACACCCTGGACAGATCGCCGGTCCATAGTTTTGGAATTTTCTAGACATCACAAACGGTCTAGGAGTTACGGTAGTGAGGAGTACGCATGCCAAATCCTGTTAGCGACGACATGATGGTAACAGAAGGGTTAAACTCGATCCACTCCAAATGTTAATAGGCTCATTCTTGAGTAATGACCCATCACACCACAACATGTCTTGGAAATTGATTTTGTAGTTTAGGAGTAATCTCGTGTAAAGCCGGAGAAACAACACTGAAAACAAAACCTTTGTGGTCAATGTGATAACAGAGAGTCTTAAAGAAGATAGAGCTAAAAGCCTCTTTATTTTTCTAACTGCAGCTTCTGTGCCACGTTTTCTTGCTCTGATTGTTAATCCACCTGCACCTCATGATAAATCTGCCCACGTTTTCCCCTCAGTCAGCCATTAATGACCATCTGTGTGCTGATAAATATCTGTCTTTGTCTTATCCGCAGATCTCTGAGCTGTCTGACCTGGCAGACCGACCTCTGGTTGGTGCTCTGACCAGCAGGCTTCAGGCGCTACACAGCCAGCTGCAGGCCTTTGTAGAGCGGGTAGACTGTGTGGGTAAACCCCCAGCAGGTGGGAGGGACCCTCAGGTGGAAGGAGCCTCTCCTCCAGCCTCACTCATCTGCTCTGGAGATGACCAGGATGGACTTAACGCTGCAGGGGAGAAGGTAAATGACAAGACAACACACTCCTCTCCTTCACTCTTTGTCACACTTTCTCTTTCATTTACCATCAGGCTTTATTTTATTTTGGCTTGTTTTGTTGTTGGGTTTGTTTCTACAGTTTCTTTTGCTGCTCTGTATAATGATGTGTGGTCTAGGACCTCATCATGAGTTTGGCTGACTCACACTGCTGATCACATTTTAACCTGCTGCATTAAAGTGCTGGGTGGTTTTACACAGCATGCTCAAATCTGACGCACAAGCATCATCTAATTCAGTCTGGCCTAACAGACGAGATACAATTGTAAATTGTAAAATAGTAACAAACATGAATGTCAGATTTGAGCCTGTGTGAACCTCTCCACACAGTTCATTCATGTCCTTTGCATGCTCTTGGATTTCCTCCTGACCTGGTATTTAGACACTGCTTTAGGCCTCAAATGGAGCCTGTTTGTTACATGAGGAGATAGTGAGGTTGTCTTTTTTTTAATGTATGTACAGTACATACAGTATGAGTGTGGAAGAGCAATAAATCTTTACTTTTAAAAATCACTTAATTTTTTTATCCATGGATTTACTGTAGTCTCATTAATGATTCAGTGCCCACTTTTAAATTGACTAGTTCATAATAAGAACTACTTCCTGTCTGCCACAAGGTTTGTTTTGATAGTTTTTGTTTCAAAACTTGTGTTTGGTTTCATCCTTCTATTGTAGCCCCTTTGATTGGTCATAACAACATATTATAAAAGCATTTAAATGTTAGATAAATTAGATTACAAAACTAGAAGTAAGAAACAAAGACCGTGAAGAGTAAAGAATAATCTAACTGGGATTATGGAGTTTGCTTCTTTTTTTTTTTTTTTTTTTTTTTTTATTTACAAAAGAGAGTTGCGAAAGCTGCACATGAGACAACAAGCCTGAGCTAGATACAGTTACACAGAAAACTCTGCTGGGAAATTCTTAGGTTGTGGTTAATTTACTGAGAACATGGGCTGTGTTTTTAAGTATATAATTGGCCACATAACACGAACACTATAAGACTGTATTTAGAAAGTTCATCACAGCAGTGTAGATTGTACATTTGTACATATACTACTTGAAACACTTGAGGAGAATCATCACTTCTTATTATTCAAGCTTGGAAAATTAAAATGTTATTTTAACAAGATGTTTTTAAATGAGAATGAGACACTTTTTTTTATTGAATCCTGATTTGTTTCTTTTCTATTCTGATCGTATGGAGGAAGCTGTGATGCTATGTAGCCTTGACTAAGAAAACTGCACTGTTTAGACTCCATTAGAGGCCAATTCTGAGTCCCAACACCCCACCGATCTCTCCTTCCCTTCTCTCCTTCCCTTCATCCCCTCCCTGCTTCCCTCTGCACGGGCACCATAACCGTCGGTTTCTGCACTTCACTTCCATCTCCTCTTTTCCCTCTATTTAAACCTCCTTTCTTCCACCCTTCACACACAACCCCCCTCACTGCTTTTCTGCTGTCTTCTTATTCACTTTCCTTTGCTTCTCTACTCTCCCTGGACATTTCCTCCGAACCACCTTACTCTCTTGCCTTCCTTCCTTCATCTCCCTCTCATTGCTTTCCCCCCTCATCTCTCCTTCTTTGTTCCTGTCTTCCATCTGTCTCTCTGCCACTCCTCCTCCTCAGCCCTTCATCCTACCCTCCATCCTCCTCTTCTGTCTTTTCTCCACTCTCTCCTTCTCCTCTCTGACCAAGCTCTTCTTCCTCTACATCCTTTTCTTTGTCTTGTGAGCTCCATCAATTATTATTTTTCTGAATGTTGTCACATGTATCGACACCATCTTGGTTGTATTGTTTTCTTATTGTTGTCTTTATTTCTGTCATTTCCTCCTTTTTTTTTTAATTATTATTTTTGTTCCACAACCTCTCCCTTGTCTCTCCCTCTCTCCTCTATGATTTTTTTTTGGTTTCATTTTTCCTTTCTTCATTTACTTGCCCATGCGTGCATCCAGCAGCCTGATTATAGGGACCAATCAGAGCCAGAGGTGAACAGTCAAACTGAAGAGAACAGCCAATCAGAGAGTAGCGATGTGCAAAAGCAGGAAAACAGCCAGATGGAGCAGCAAGAGGAGGAGACCCATGATGCACTGGTAAGACACTCTCTCAGGGCATGTGGCTGTGTGTGTGTTCTTGTATTGCTGTCTTTGTGAGGACCAAAAAAAGTATATACCTAACGAAGTGAGGACATTTTGGCTGATCCTCCCATTCTGACACCCCTAAAAATTTATTTTTTAGGGTTAAGACCTGGTTTTAGGGTTAGAATGAGAATTCGGTGTTGGTTAGGGTTAGGCAATTAGTTGTGATGGTAAGGTTTAGGGTAACGGTCCAGGTAATGGAGTATGTCTTTGGATGTCCTCACTAGAAATGCTGTTCAAGTGTTCAAATGTGTGTTTTCAAGATGCAAGGAAAGAGACATATTTATACAAATTAGTTTAACATTTAGTTTGACAAAAATACTCACTCAAAGTCAAATTACCTGCTTTTTTAAGTTTCCGATGCATTGGCCTTCTTCTTCAGTCGACATCATAACTTAAATATTTGGTACATCTAATGATGGGATATCCATTCACTCCTTCTTTTCAGAAACAGTGGGTTTTACACACTAGGAAGGATGTTGTTTTTGTTTGTTTGGCTAAACAAACAAAAAGTGATTATAAACTTATACAAGCATATTCATAGGTAGTTGCTATTTCTGCAAATGAAACCCTGCTGAATATGACACACTACATTTTAACATTGAGGTGAAGACTTGGGTTATAATACAGTATAATACAAACGTACTCTTATTATACCTGTGGAAATATACATTCTCTTTCTCTTACCATACACGTAAAAGAAACACACAACGAATGAAGCTTAAAGCAAACTCAGCATCACAGAGCTGTCAGACATAAACAGTGGCTTCATCGTGAGCTGTGAGTCTAATGGGAAGAAGAGACCTTTGTTTGGTTGACCTTTTACTGGTGTGTCCATGGTAACCAGGGGTTTGTGTGCCTCCACCTTTGTGAGCGAACAAAGACGAAAAAGAGAAGATTAAGACGGAATGAAAGACGAGGAGAATACGTAGGTTTGGGATATTATTGATCCAGAAAACCTGTGTCTGAAGCAGCAGTGATGGATACTGATGAAACCACATGGATTAGACTGCAGCACATTTTGGGAAATGCTGAGAATTAGGATTGTCCACATTCATGTCCACTTTCGCAGCGAACTAAAATATAATTATGAAGCAAAAACCTGGATTCAGTGAGCTTTAATGTCGCATCAAGAATGTAAGAGGGAGAAACTCTGATCAAAGCTCAAAAATGCATTTCTTACATTGTTAGAAATGTATGATGAATACCATGCTTTTACTATTTTTCTTTCTGGAATCACTCTGAAATTCACTGCACCCTGCACCTGGACACAGATAAAAAAACAAACACTTTATAGACCACAGCTGTATTGATAGCTCATCAAAGTGAGCTGTTATAATAGGTCATATGAGGTCATTCTTATATTGTGGTCTTATTTTTGGAGGGTGGTGGAGGGCAGGGGGCTGCTTAGCCCAGTGGAGAGTGAAAGAGGACATTAATGGTTCAGTGGTGGGTCGATGGATCGCACTCACTCAGCAGCCAAATGAGGCATGAGAGGGAGGAGGTTCGTCTGTGTGGATGTACAGTAGTGAGGTCTGATCTAAAAGGGGTTTGAGCATAAAACTGACATGTTATTTGCTTCATGCACATGATTGTTGTTGTTGTTTTTTATTATTTTGAACTCTTTCCTCCCTTGCTATTTCTCATTCCATTACCGCTTTCATACTTTTTCTCATTAATTTCTCTGCTTGTCTCTACCTTTCACCTTGTTCCCCTCCTCTGTCCTCTCACTTTCTTCCATTCCCTCCCTCCCTCCCTTCTCTGCCGCTCCTTGCACACACATTATATCCTCATGTTCCTCATTTTCTTCTCCAGACCTCCCAGTCTAGTGATCTCGATGTCCAGTTTTCTGACGCTCAAGAAGCTCAGGAGCAGCTGGAGAAGGAGAGTCTGACTCAGAAAGAAACCACTGTCAAACTTACTCAGGTCAGTTTGCAAAAAAAGAAAGAAAAACAAAAAAAACAAAAAACCTTCCTTGCCACTCTTGCAGGACGTGAAGTTTCTGACTCATCCAAGAAAAAGGCGAGGCTGAAATAAGCATTTAAATGATGAACACAAACAATTATCCAAATGTAAAGTGCTAAATATAACCAAATACGTTACTATGTAATTCCTAAATTATGCCAATGGGCTACACATAATAATAGACATAATTTCTATATGGCTCTAACACAGACTCTGATAAACCTCACTCAAACACAAGCTCAAACTCACACAGAAACATTGTTTTTTTTGCAGACTCTGAAACACCAGGTGTTTGGCAGCTAAAAGAAATACTGTCTTGTGTATCTTGGAGAAAGATTTGCCTTGCTGCGATTTATTTATTGCACTTCTCTGCATTTGTGAGCATATGTTTTAAAAATTAAGACAAAGGAAATGGTCACTAAAACAGCAAAATGAAAGGTTTTGGCTTCCTGGTTGTCTGGTTTCAAAAGTGTCTCCCACTCTCTCAGCTTCAGGAGGAGCACCAGAAGGCTCTGCTCCGGCGCGACTTCCAGCTGCAGAGTTTGGGTCTCCAGGCTCGGCTGCAGCAGAAGTTATGGAACCAGGAGAGGACTTTGCTGGTCCAGGAGTCTCAGCACCTTAAACAGGCCCTGCTACTGCTCAGCCTCAAACTACGCTGCTTCCTCAAACAGTGGAGACTCGGCTGCAAGAAAGACACAGAATGGAAAGACGTCTTGGAGGTATGAAAAGGACAAAGTCTTCAGGATTTACTTGAACACAGAACGCTCCCTCCTGAACTAAATGTGTATCTATTGATTATTTAATTTCCACCTTGGTTCTGGTTCAAGTAACAATTACCAAATTATCATTCAGCCTTTAGGGGAAAATCTTTTGAAGTTGATTCTGGTCCAAAAGCAGTACACCGTTCCCTTTTTGTCAAATGGAAAAAGTGTTTATATATGATGTGTTAACCACATTTATATCAAGAAGAAATTAAACATTTCCTGCTCCTCAGATAAACAGCCTGAAGGATCTCTACCTGCTATTGGAGGAGGAGAACCTGGCAAGCCCCGCCCACCAGACTGACAAGAGGTCTTCTGCTGATGTGCATCCACTCAGCCCAACTATCAAGGTAAACAGAGTGACACACACACACACACACAGACACACACACACACTCTCTTACACACACTCTGTTGTTTCCTGTAGTCGAGTGCTGTGAGCAGTACTTTGGCAGACCTGAGGGTGGCGCTGCAGGATCTGAGTGGTGAGCTGCGTCAGGAGAGACAAGGCTCACAGGAACTCACCCAGCAGTTTGCAAAGGCCAAGGCATCATGGGAAGTGGAGAGGACGGAACTACAGAGCCTCATCACACAGGTGAGGAGGAGGAAAATCGGTGCACCGTGTTATGTACGATTCTTCAGTTACTAATCCATTACTGAAAGAGATTCACCGGTTTGAGTGTTTTTATGGTTTGCAGACAAAGCAAGACATTTGAGAACATACTTCTCAGTCTGTCAAGTGGTTCATTTGTACATCTAAGCCTTTTATTCTCTGTCTGTCTGTCTCTTATCAACAGGTGGTGGGTTATAGTTTTAATGCTTTCTCCTCTGCTCCTCCCTCATTGTCTCTCCGTCTCTCTCATAACAGCAGCAGAGTGCTAATGGCCTCTGAGACAGAACACAGCCTGTGTTACTGCCTAGTAATTAAGATATAAAAGAGGGAGCGATAGAGAGCGAGAGCGGAGGAAAACAAAGAAGCCTAGTGAAACTAAAAATGCTTTTTTTCTTACCTCATGTCCCTGAGCATGTAATAAGTCATCTAGCTTTTGTATGCAAAACCTTTTAAATCCACATGTTTGGTATGTGGATTTTTAAATTCACTCTTTCAGAATCCTTTGTTGCAGGCAAATCTGTGAACACATCACACATGTGTTTGTGTCGGTTGGTATGAGCTGGTCATTCATACGACCCTTAAACCTCAGCCCCAGCTCGCTCTGTCCTGCTCCTCAGATTGTGTCCTTGCTTTGTGGATTCAGATCATTTGTCTTCTGATTAATTTGGCACGAGAACAATTGTGACAATGTGACATAACTGCAGGTTTTTCATGACATTAAATGACTCGGCAAACATTTGTGATAAAAGAGTTCACAGCAGTGATTCACTTTAGCGAAAAACAAACATGAAGTTTATTTTTCTATTTTGTGTTAAACTGTGTGCGTGTGAGTGAGTGAGTGAGTGAGTTGTACAGTGAGGTCATTTTTACGAAGTGGGGACATTTTAGTCGGTCCTCTCTTTGTTTTCATTGAAATCACTTCCTTAGGTTTTAAACATGCTGTACTCTGTTTTAAAGAGAGGTCCTCAATTTGGTACAAAAACCTGTTCTCCAGCCTTGGTGTTTCACACACTTTTTGCTCTGGGGCTCTACCTGCAGACATGTTATGGTACTGCACCCAGTAGTTCTTTATAGACGTCATTCCTGAAGTAGATATTTGTAATTGTGTTGATTTATGAAATGGAAATGCTGGTCTTCACTTTGTCAGTACTTTTACCCGGTCCTCAGTATGCAGCAAGTACAAAAATGTGTGTGTGTGTGCGTGTGTTATCTTGGCCTAGATCTCACAGCTGGAATCAATCTCTCCCCTGCCAACAACGCACACTGTTAGGTATGCCATCACATACGCTAACCAGCACAACAGCATCAGTGCCAAGGCAGAGTGCAGCGATGCCTTCAGCTGTTGCTTGGTTGAACCGGTCAACTCCATTTCAAAGCCCGTCAAAGAGCTTGACGTGAAATTATCTTCGCCACTCAGCCTGATAAATAAACACAGTCAAATGATTCCCAGAGCTGTGAAAAGCACACAGGAGTGGACGACGCTGACTCGTCTTCCTCCTCTTCTGTCAGTCAGCCGTGATAATCTGCAGAACAAAATATTACAAACACCTGCCGTCTCTGCGATGACACAAGATGAGCAGCTGAGGTTCTGAGAGCTTGGTCATCACATCTGTTTATTCTGCATACATACGTGAAGGGAGGGGGGAAATGACTAAACAACTCAGACATCTTTGCAATGTGTAACACAATATTCAAAGACAGCAAATTAGTATTAGTTGTTTCCCCCCCCCAGAATGAGCCTTTAGTATTCCTATCAGGAGCTTGGTCTATGGAGGCCACCATTTTGGACCACTATGTGCTTTTTCATTATACAGTTCTAGCAATAATTGGCTCGACTTGACTCTTGACGTTTAGCGATAGTACCTGCTGTGGCGAGGTTCCAAGTGAGCTAAGCCGATACTAAAATGTGACGCTAACAGACTGCCGGCCACTGATTGGTCAGAGAGTGTAGACACTGGGTGAGTCATGAGCGCGACGTCCGACACAAGAATCAAAGCAAACAATGTCGAACTGTAGATCAGTTAAGAAGACTTAAAAATCCTGAAAACATGCTTTAATCTCCAACATTTAACAAAGGAATCTGGTGTATTTAGTGAGAGCACTGCTGAAAGCAGGCAATGTCATGCAGGAAGTACAGAAATATTCTGTGAACAAATCTTTTTAATCAACCAATTCTAATGATTCAGTTCCACCCAAAACACCTGCTTTACAAGTCACTAGTTTTTGTCTGTGTCACGTATATAAAACCACATCATGGCAGTAGAGTTGAGTAGTGCTTAGAACTTTTATATGGAAAAGCGCATCTAGATGCTATATGAAGGCTACTATAGGCTCTCTAGCAGACATGGAAGGGAAGGGTGAGGGAATAAATACTATAACTGTACTATAATGTAAAGGTTTTGAGTAAACAGAACCTGAAGTCTCTGAGAAGGATGATTCTGAAATAAAAAAAATAGATATTTGTAAATTTAAAAAAAACATTAAACCTGGTAAATGGTGAGTAGCGAGTAGTGAACGTAATCCGCTGGTGAACAGCAGTGATCCAGTAAAATCGTCCCCCTCTTAACACCTCAGCAGCAAACCTCGTTAAAATGTGGTGCTCATTATGCCGCGTTCATCGTTAACAGGATACACTCTGTTGCCATAGGATACGGGAGCTGGGCTAAGTGTGCGTCTGTTACGCTGTGATTGGCTCCCAGACAGTTCCATTAGTGCCTTATACGGTGCCACAGAGCCAGACTGAGAGAGAGAGGCAGCAGGAAGATTGATGGGTCTGGTGTGTGTGTGTGTGTGTGTGTGTGTGTGTGTGTGTGTGTGTGTGTGTGTGTGTGTGTGTGTGTGTGTGTGTGTGTGTGTGTGTGTGTGTGTGTGTGTGTGTGTGTGTGTGTGTGTGTGTGTGTGTGTGTGTGTGCGTGTGTGTGTGTGTGTGTGAGTGTGTGTAAGTGTGTGTGTGTGTGTGTGTGTGTGTGTGTGTGTGTGTGTGTGTGTGTGTGTGTGTGTGTAAGTGTGTGCTTGTTTGTCAAAATGATAGGCCTGTAGTGTCGGCTGTGTGAACTATGAGGCTCAGACGGAGGAAAAGGGAAAGCTGAGCTGCTCATAAAAATTTAAAGCAATCCCACCTAGAGGCTTTGTGACTACAGGCCAGATTTATTGGGGGTGAGGAAAGGGGAGAAAGAGCTAGAAATAGAGGGTGAGAAAGCTGTAGAGAGAGCGGGAAGGGAAGGGGCACCACAAGCTTTGTTGTTTTTATGTCTGGCATTGACATTTTGATTGGAATGAACAAACTGTACAGGCGATCTGTCCATAGCCTATCGCCCTATGTCAGCTGAGATTGGCACAGCTCCCCTCGCGACCCTCATGTGGAGGATAAAGGGGTAGAAGATGGATGGATGAACAAACTGTCGATGAGTTTAACTCATGTTTATCTAAATGAAAATTTTGTCAACAGATTAGCGACAAACGCAGGTTATACCAGTCACATTAATTAGGGTTCTGCACTATTACATTGTATGGTTATTATAGCATTGACAAAACAAAAGAAGGCAAAAGAAGAGAAAATAAAAACAGAGTGAGGTGGAGAGAAATGACTTTGAAATTTGAAGTAGTAAAGTATGATTTATTTTTATTCAATGAGCCACAAAGAGTCTTCAAAAAAGTCCTCATCTGTGCAGAGACTTTGGTTTTTAAAATACATGTATATTTTTGATTTATGTGACGCTATTACAGCAGGAAATTGCCAGCCTCAGTTGACATTTTAAATCTCCTGGTTTGTATAATTGTTATACGTCTTCACTGCGTAATTACTGCAACTTGTTTTACGCCTTGTTAAATTTGCAGATGAAGGTTTTACAAACACGGCATGCGATGATTTTGATTTTGAATTTGTGTGTTCAGTGTGAAAGAATATTCCCCACCGTGACCTCTCTGCACTCTCCATTTTCAGCTCGAGACCAAAGCAGGTAAAGCTGCAGCAGCAGCAGTCCTGTCCACCACGGATGCAATGGATCCTTCAGACCTGAAGGTAGCGCTGAAGAGGGAGCGCGAAGAACATCAGCACTTGCTGGCTGAGTCGTATGCCGCTGTGATGGATCTAACTAAACAGGTTAATACTGTGGGTGCATGTGTTTGTATATTTCATCCGTGGTCTACTTTCTGTTCTACAAGCTGGCCTGGGGATCTTTTTATAGTCGGTTCATATTTCACCTTTAGAATTAAAGTTTACCTGTAAATCATTGTGGGTTTTTCCCCTCTCTTCCTCTTTTTTTCTCTCCCTTTCTGGCGTTCCCTTGTTGCGTCTCCCTGCTGTGACTGATGGATGGACCAATCAGCTTCAGATCGGAGAGCGGAACTGGGGCAGAGAGAAGCTGGAGCTGCTGGAGCGGTTCAGTCAGGAGAGAGCTCAGTGGGAGCAGAGGCTGAGAGAGGCCACTGCACAGCAGGGGAAGGTATGATGGCGAGGGTTGTCGGTGTGTGTGAGTGCGAGCGTGTGAAACGTCATACATGAGCTCATAAGGAGCGAGTGTGTAGCTTTGGGCTGATGAATGAGCGTGTTTGTCTGAGATAAGCAGGTATATCAAGTCACACGTGATGTGTTTTATGACATTTGATTCTTTTTCAGGTCTGTAAAATTAAATTGAAAGTAAAAAAAAAAGGTCACACATTTTACATAGTGTGTTTTTTTTTGTTTGTTTGTTAACTTGCATTCATTTCAGTCACTACTTTGCACTTAGACACTTATTTTGCTCATTTTGCATAATTTATGTAAACAAATCCAAAAAGATGGATGATGGATGTTGATTAGTGCTTTTCACCTGGATCCTTGTCATTACTCATGATACAGTTACCCAAACTAACAGACAGGAGTAATAAACAAGTGATCAAATATTCCAGATTTATTTATTTTTTCAGTTACACATATTCAATCATTGCTGTATAATAAATCCATTACTCACATATTATTTCAAATATCCTTGACAGCACATGGAAGTAGAATCAAGTTTTAGTAGAATTAAGTGTTGTTACAAAGGATTGTTTTTGAACAATTCTGAGGTAATAAGTACTTTATTGTCACTGCATATCCCTACAGAATACAATTCTCTTGCAATCACCAACTTAAAAGCATTTTAAAATACTAAAGTTAAAATAATTAGGTTAAATTACAAGGCTAGTAAAATAATTGTCTATGATGCACACTACAGTTAAGGAGGTATGGTGCGGTTCAGCATCTCAGAAGTGCATTCACAGCCCCGGGTGAAAAAGCTGTTCCCCAGGGGATTCATTCAAGCGTTCATGGCCCTCAGCCTGCCTGAAGGAAGACCGTCAAAGAGGCCGTGTCCGTGTGGACTCTCCTCAAAAGACGACTGGAGTAGACACAACATCTACGACCAGATTTAGTGTGATTTAGGTTTTATATTTTGGCCGTGGAGTCAAAACGTCACTGTTCTCAAGGTGAATGTTGACCAGCCGCTGTTTTGTCAGGTGCAGTTTTGGGGTTCTTTTAAATGTCACGATACTTTTGATGATGGATAAGGCAAAGACACAGCTGTTAATGCTGTAATGGGAAACAGGAGAAGCCTCTATGGCTGTTGGTCGAGCTGTTAAAGTTAAAGCTGAGCTGCTGATTATGCTGCTGTGTGTCACCACTGAGCCGCTGCAACGTGTCAGGGAGGGATGTAGTGGGATTGCATCAGAAATTAAGGTGCTCATTATGGGTTTGTTTCCATAAACACACACACGCACAAATACAAGGAAATGTCAGTGCTCCTCCAGCATCTCTCCTCCTCCTGTGTCTGCTTCCTTTGAGGTTTACAGTCAGTCATCATTCTTTCTTACCATTTTACTTACTTTCTCATCATTCCTCACTCTCTTTAAATTATATGTCTGAGTCCAAATGAGGCCAAAGGTCTGACAACTACATCCTCGAAAACATCTGCTGTACATGTAATAATTCATATGTTTTTTTTTAATAATGTTAGAAAAATAACACATATATATATATATAATAGTACTGCTGTATTTTCACTTCTTCCAACTTCTTTCCTTTGAGGGGAAATGACTTCATAATTTGAGATCACTCCCTCAAGTGTGAAACACGCTTACCCAGCATGTGTGTGTGTGTGTGTGTCCTGTAAAAAAAAAAAAAAAAAAAACTCCAGAGGAAATGGATTGCACAGAAAATAAATGTGTCTACACAGTCAGTATCTGGCAGGTTGTGTGACGTGTTGTGAAAATGCAGTATACGACTGAAGCCACAGTATTTGTGCTGCTGAAGCAGGTCATTTAAATGCTAATAAGCTGGAAAAGTAGATTCAGTGGTTGACTTTTTTTTTTCTTTTTTTTTCCTCTTTTCCCACAGTCGAAGTCATCAAGTCATGTTGAGCTCTCTGCAGACACGGTAGTTGCTAATGGCACAGGTTCACCAAGGTAACAGTTGAAAAGCATTACTGTCAAAATGAAATGTGCTGTGTGGAAAATTAAATTTGATTAGTTTTCGATCATTCATCAGAGCATAACGCCACTTCTGTTGTCTCATCAACTCTTTGTGATTTTTCATGTGAAGGACAAAGTCCACGTCAGAGCTGGACGGCCCAGAGGTCAACGGAGCAGCGAGCGAGGAGCAGAAGATCAAATTTACAGCCCCTCCTCTGCTGATTCAGGCAGAGCTCTTCACTGGGAAGAACTGGACCTACCTGACCAATGAGGTGAATAACTCTTTTTTTATGTGTCTGTGAAGATTCTCAGTCATCCAGGTCATCTTCTAGTCATCTTCAGGAGTTATAGGCAACTAGACGTGCTTGACATAAGTTGACCTTTCATCAAAGAGGCTTCTTCTGTTCCTCTGAAGGCCGGATTCCTGTCTAGAGATTCTTTATGTGAAACAACTCACTGACTCAGTTTTAAGTGTTGGTTTCACCTGAGTCACAGTGTGAATGAGGGTTGTGAGGGTCACCTGAGAGACACAGTCTGCTGTTGAGTGCGAGTGTTGGAGTTCATCTTTGTTGTTCTGAGTGTTGATGGCTTCAGGAAGACAGCTCAGGACAGCATTACAGACAGTTTGTGTCTTAGGACACTTAGGCCAAGTGTCTTAAAGTGTTGTAGTGTTGTAATCCTTGCTGCATTGTGTTCCTTTTCACCTTTCCAAGGTGCAATGTTCTGATGATGCTAAGTTTGTACTCCAGTAAATGGTACAATTCAAACTGTTTAATACATTTACTGGTTAAGAAGGTACATTTTACAGGTGTTAATATCTGTAATTTGTTGTACATTAATAGTAGTAATAGTAAATTTTACTATTGCTAAACTGAGGCAAAAGTTGTATTAACTTCATGCTAATGAAGATACAGTTGCAGTAAAATACATAATAATTCTGTTATTTTCATATCCTAGGCTCCAGATGTTGGGGACACCTGTAAAACATGGGATGGACCCAGTGGTTCCTGCAGCAGCCTAGTGGGATCAGAGCTGGATCTGGAGTCTGTCCAGAGGAGCTACACCGCTCCAGACCGCACAGGCATCCGGATCTACTACAGCCCTCCTGCTGTGCGTCGTGTAGAGCAGCGGAGAAAGAGCCAGGACTCACAGCTGTTTCAGAATGGGAGCTCCTCTGTGGGATGGAATAGCTGGGATGCATCTGTGCCTGCAGTGCAAACACTCGAGCTTCAGCAACAACCCGCGTCTTCCTCCTTTTCATCCTCATACGAGCAGTGGCTGAGCTCACTGTCCAAGCAGCACAGGGAGCTGCTGGAGAGCAGGAGTGGCTGCATCACTGGTCCCATCCCCAGTGTCATCAACAACAGCGTCGGCAGCTCTGCCAATAGTATCGTTGATGGGATGACATCATCTTCTGCTTTCCATGGCTTGGAGATCGGAGAGATCTCGGCCAACTTGAGCGATGACATGAAGGAGATGACCAACTGTGTCCGCCAGGCCATACGCTCTTCATCACTGGAGAGGAAATCCAGCAAAGAACCTGGAAATCAGGTGTGGTTTTCGCAACTATTGATGATTACAGCTATTGATTTTCATGATAAAACAAGGGCATTCTTTCAATCAACTTAGTGAAATAGCTTCTGTTAATTCATCTTATGTCTAATGTCTTATTTTAAAAGCTTGTTGTTGTTCTAATGAAGTTTTAATGAAGACTTAGCCAAGACAACATCTCTCCACTGAATCAACAAACATTCTCTGTCACATCCTTTCCTCCCCACAGATGGTTGGCATGTCTACCAGGTCCACACAGACATCTGCTCAGTACGTCAGCATTGGGCTTCAAACTGACAACCTTTCCAGCAGCAGGGGGTCAGGGTTACACTCCAAAGCCTGGTCTCCTCGCCCATCGTCTGTAGCCACCTCCTCGCTGGTGTCTGCCCGAACCCGGCAGATATCAACATCACTGGATAAAGTTCACAGCCGCATCGATCGGCCATGCTGTTCACCCAAGTATGGATCACCAAAACTACAGCGCAGAGTGTCTTCTGGTAATTAGAATGTCTTTGATTTTTTTTTTTACTTGGCATCTGTTTTAAACCAGTTCCAAGTATAATATGTCAATTTATTTGCTTCACAAATTGTCACTTTAGGTTATTTTTAAGAGCGAGATATCTTCCTCTCTTTTTAGTCTCCACGTCGCGACTGGATGCCTCTTCCTCCTCCTCCAGGGACCGCAGCCTGTGGAGCCTCCAGCAGAGACCGTTGAGTGGAGGCGGTGGAGGCGGTGGAGGCGGTGGAGGCGGTGGAGGCGGAGGCGGAGGCTCGGCCTGGGCTCGGTCCACCACCACCAGGGACAGCCCCGTCCTCAGCGGCCTCACCGACGGCCTCTCCAGCCTCTTCAGTGTGGTGGAACACACGGGAAGCACAGAGTCGCTCTGGAGGAGTGACGGAGGTGAGATACTGATCAGATGGCTGCATTGTTTGGTTTCAGGTGTTGTTCGTCTCACTGTCACAGCACCTTGACTTATTAGTGCTGTTTTATTGTGTTTATATATATTTATTGCAGGTATTTTTTAATGTTTTCACCTCAACTTTTCAGTCAATGTTGCTCATGTTTTACTCTGATAGAGAAAAATGGAATCATGTCTCACAGGCAGAATTATATAGAAGAGGAAGCTCATTATAAATTAATCTGTCAACAATTTATCTGAATAATCTGGTATTACTTGAAAAAATTAAATGATTAATAATTAATGACTACAACTGCCACGTTTCACATTGTTCGGTTTTGCTTGTAAATACACTAGTGAATTTGCGATGGGCATGAATATTTGATTGTGCGATTATTTGTTTCATTATAAAAAGGTGATAGTTAATCTTGTGATTTTATTAAAAAGATTCAAACTTTTAATTAATGATTGCATTAATAAAAAATGTGTGGTGCAGCAAGCAGCATATTTAGTATTTATGAGGTGTCTTGGATGCATCTTGAAACGGCTCAACATGCTGTGGACTCTGCATTACTTTAATTAGCTCTCACATGCTGGAGTTTGTTTTCTTGGAGTAGAGAATTTCCCACTGACAAAATAATTTCTGATAAATGTAATGAAATGTATGTCCGTGCTTTTTCCTCCCTCATACAAACTGCTGTGACGTTAGTTTGAAGAAAACACACACTGCTGAATCTAAAAGAGTCAATGTGTGGGAAGACTTCACAGTCAATTACAGTGTTTTTATATACTGTGTTGAATGGCTCGTTTCTAATGAACTGTCTCCAAATCCAATCCTGTTTGTCATTATTTTTTATCAATGTAGGGTTATTCTGGCAGTTATTTCATTAAAATTGTGATATGCCCATCTTTGATCTCTGTTGACCATTAGGAGCCAGCCAGGGTGCCAGTCCAGCACGGCATCCTCCTGCTGCAGGAAAACCCTCTGGAGCAGCAGCAGTGTGTGGACCTGACTCCAGCTCTCAGCGTTATGGCGGCCTGGTCCAGGAGTTCTTCAGAAATGTCTGCAGCAGCCGTGGTCAGGGAGGTGTCGCTCTGTCTGCGGAGAGAGTGCAGAGAGACTCCATGGGCAGCCTCAGAAGTCTGAGTGTCCTGGGGAGTATTGGTATCGTGGATGAGCCCCAACCAGAGTGCGTGTCAGCTGGAGCTGGAGGACATGTGTTGGCCGGGTTGGGCGGAGGCAATGACAGCGTGACCAGGATTGTTAATAAGAGGTTTATGAGGCAAACAGCTGGAGAAGAAATGGTCAATATCATGGGAGGAGTGAAGGAAACACTGAACATCGTCGTGGCTGCAGGATCGGGCACCGAAGTAAGATCTTTAGAGGTATATTTGAAACTTTAAACTTTCTGGACACATTATGACCAAACCACTGTTTTGTTTTGTTTTTTTGAAGGAAAGTATATAATCCAACACAATTTTGCCACAGTAATTTTATGCTTCATAAATAAAGTTTTACTAGGCTGGATTAGTTCACACTACATACACTTAGCTACAGGTAGACAGATATGTTGTCAGGCAACATGGATTCCTGCATGTTCCCATATTAAAAATGTACAAATATAGACTACACTTGCTCAAAATCACAGTAAAAACAATATTTTGCTCTCCTACTCTTTTTTGTGTAACCCCTGAATACTGGATACTTTTTATGTTGTAGTCAATGATCATTGTGGTTGTGTGTTTCAGTGCTGTTGAAAAAATAATTCTCACCTGCATGTCAGGGTAATTAAGAAGTCTCCTTTGTTTTTTTTTGTTTTTTTTAATCCTTTCCCAGGATGCACCCTGTGACTGTGCTGCCCAGTCGCCCTGCTCGGCCAGACCACCAAGAGCAGGAGCTCGTCATTCACTCGGCCAGTGCAAGCACCGCCCACAAGAGTCTCCTCCAGCCACAGCTGAGGAGAAGAAGGACGTCTGCAGCGAGTGACAACATGGAGGAAGACACACACACACACACACACACACATTTATATATACATATATATACACACACGTAAAACAAAACACCAAACACCACTGCCATGAAAACACATTCAAACCTTCTAATGTCACCAAATGTACATACACACCCACGGCCTGCCACACAGGCACACACTGCCAGATATGACACACACTGCACAGAAAGCCACTGCCACATAAACACACACTGACACACACACAACATATGCTACATTATAATTGTCATGGACCGTACCACTCTGATGGACAGGGTTGACTGAAACTCCAACCCACACGTTGACCCAAAACTCGACAGAAGCTCATAAACTGACCCATTTTACTTAACAAACTTTGAAAAAATAAACTCGACTGTCGAAGACGGCGTAACCAGTTGAACTATGATGTCAGAAATGGATCCCCAGACTTGCCACGTTAGACGCACAGGTGAAAGAATACAATCCCACTACGTTACTTTGTGAGCTATAAGGCCACATAGGAGACATTTGTCACAACTTGAGAAATCATGTGTCTTGTTAGCAACTCTGCAGCCATTAAAGTGAGATATAATCTGATGATTTCTCTCTGAACCTGGCCATATACGACACACCTGCAGTGCTGGGAACTCTTAAGAAACTACGAAGATTGATTAGTACAATAAAAACTCAGCGATCGCGATGACACATCTAGATTCCGGTCCACTCTCTAGCTTTCTTTTTCTCCTGTCATTTTACAAAAAAGGAAGATCTCCAGCTCTGTTGAACCACGTATCCTAGCATGACCAGACTTGGACTCAATTGATGGACGTTTGGACTTTACAAAGTGATCTCAGACTGGACCTCTTACAGTCGTATGAGACTTGTAGCAAACCTAAACAACAGCAAATCTCTCCAGGAACATTTGGATATAAAACTCCACCGTGTTGCCAAGAGACAACAAACACAGGGACACTGTGGCGTCATAGCCATGTTATAAACCTTGTAAATGTAAGAGAGAAACCTGGTTCAAAGGTTTTACACTCCGGCGTCTGTGTGTACAGCAGGCGAAAAAGTGCCTGTCTGTTTTCGTTATTTATGAGCTGTTTCTTCACTGATCTTAGGTTCATCCACACATCAGACTGATCTGATTAAGACATATGGTGTCTCTAATGGGGGACCATTTCATAGTTAACCTCAAAGCCCATCTGCAGATTTTGCTCGGCATCGAACAGAGATGCACTGTTATCACCTTTTCACACTGTATCATAACATCTGGAATCAAACTGAAATGACATTGAACGTATAATCATGAGGGTTTATCACTGCATCTTTTAAATCTATGCCTTTATAGGATTGAATTTGAGCAAACCTTCAAAGAAACAGTGAAATTCAGTGTGTCCAAACATGTCGATGGAAACACTGAGTCAATGCATTCCTTTTATTGTGAAAACTTTTTCCCCAGGTCTGCACGTGTATTGTTTGTGTGCACATTAAGGCTTCACTTCTCTCTGGTGCACCAATACAACATTACTAGGTTGAGTAAATACACAACGTTTACTTCATTATTTTCTCTCTTCCCTTGTGCAGAACTGCCCTTGTAATTAAAGTGCTACTTTTAAAATTGTAGTGCGATAACACAAACAAGCAGCTAAGAGGCTGTTACGGAAGGTTTTTTTTTTTTACTCACTCTAAGAACTTGTTTCATTCAACAATTAATTTACTAATCTGATGTTTACAACCTTGAGTCAACAACTTAATTAAATATGTGAATCTTCAGTGACATTTAAGTCATGTCCACACATTCATATTTGTCAACAATATGGATTTTGAATGACCTGTTTTTCATCTATGGTTTTGTTCGCCATGTGATTGTCTTTGTAAAATAATCTAATATACAAAGTGCCTGTCAGAACAAAACTGGACTCCATAAGAAAAACACATGAACAAACCCAGCAGGCCTTTTATTTATTTTCTTTTTTTTTTGTCTTTAAATGGGCAAGATTGTTTTTCTGCACATAATTATGATCAGGCTGTACAGTTCACTACTGTACCACAGTGGAGGAAGGACTAAATGGTTTATAGGAATAGGGTAATTCATTGTTTTATACCACGGGTTATTGTATTATTGAGAAAAAAAAAGTAAATTATTTTTGTTTATTTTTTGTTTTTTATATGGATGTTTTTAATGATTATTATTATTATTATTAAGCCTTTCCTTCTATTTAGTCATTATGGTGCTACTTAGAATAAAGTTTGCTGTGGACTCGCTGCCTTTAACAAGGCATCAACCAATCAATCCATTCATCTATTTAAGTGTTTCTTGCACAGTTTGTTGTGTATGACCAGCAAATGAGTCTCTGTCTGTATACACTGTTTTAGTGACTCAGCAGTTTAAAAATAGGGCATTACTGTAACGGTGCATGTATTCAGATAATACACTGAGGAAAACCCACAGTCTAAATGCTGCTGTCTCTCTCTCTCTCTCTCTTTCCACTCCAGCCCTCACTGCTGGTACAAAACCAACTGTATGAAACCAGTGTCTGCTTCAGAGGCTCCAAAAATAGACTGTTCGAGTAGCAAATCTGATTGGTTTGAGGCCACAGGTCTAACACAGTGTAACCTCATTAAAGTGCCCCCCCAAAAAAAAGCACAGTTAGTGAGACTGACCACACGTCCATTCCTCTCTACAGTTTCAAAGCTTTTTTTTTTTTAATTGTGTCACTCAATTTGAAACCACATCTTAATTTCATGCCATCATGTTATGTATTTAACATCACTGAAACAGGGAAACAATAATAAAAAAAAATTTGGTTTCAGCGATAAAGTGACAAAGTTTAATCTCATTTTTGAGCTTAAGCTGCTCCTTTAACTACTAACAGGGTAGCTGTTTCCTTTAACCTTTTCCAGCTACACCCACATCTTCTCTTTTTAGAGCAATGAAAGGATGCTTTTAAGGAAATATTTACTCTAATCAGCGTTTTGAGAATTATATGAGAGCCCAATTGAAGTTGCTCTGAAACATTTGTTATTGCTTGTGTTGGGGGCTGCAACTAAACGTTATTTTCATTGTTGATTCATCTGTTGTATTTATAATATTTTCTCAACTAATTCATAAGGTTGGCCATAAAATTGAAGGAAATTAATGAGAAATGTCAATCTGTGTTTTTTTTTTTATGATGAAGTCATCAAATATTTTGTTTTCTCCACAAAACCAGAAAACTGCAGAAATAAAAGAACTTTATTTTATTTATTTTATTTTTTTAAAACAATACTTAATCAAATCATTAGGTGTCGATTTATTCAATTATTGAGTAATCAATCAATTGTTGCAGCCTTTGCCATCAGCACAATGACATTTCCACATTTCCTACTTTTGGCAAATACTCGCTGTTGATTGTTGCCCGTCTGCCAGATGCTTCTGCTGCTGACGTCATTGCCAAAAAGATCCGTGTCAGCAGTAAAAAAGATCCCGACCTTCCCCAGGTCCCTGCAGAAGTCCTGTCTGCCGCGACCACAGTCCAGTAATGATTCAGTCATCCCACAGTCTCAGCCACGGCACACTCTGGTGAATAATCTGAAACCAACCACAAAGGAACCTTTACTACACCCTAACATTAGCTTTGGCACCACTTCCAGATCATCTTGGATATTCTCTGTAGGATATTTAAATATTTAAAACCTTAAAACTCCTCCAAAACAAAAGCACAATTATGAAATTAATAGACTTTTACTGAGGTTTTGGCATCGTGTACAGATGAACAAATACTTTGATAATCCACAGTTTTCATACAAAAAAAAGCGTTGACTCAAAACTGGTATTTTATATTTAGTGATTTAATGCAAATCTAAAAAATGTTTCCGACGTGGATGAAAGTTAAACAGATTCTGTTCTACCTCGTGTATTTATTGATATACTCTGAGATGTGTCATTGAAGAACACAGAACCTACAGAACCTGCATGTGTGTTTGATGCAACTACGACCAGTCATCTGAAAACATGTATTCACCTCGCTGCAGTCCTGTTGTCATTTAGTCTCGCTGTCAAGGTCATTTTTAGTGCCTTTACTCTACTGCATGACAATGGCGACTTCCAGATTACTCACCCATAAACACTGTCTCAGTTTGTTGTCTTGCAGTAGGTGCAGACTGATTTGTGTTTACATAAAAGATCTGCGGCTTGTCTTGCTGGACACATCATGACCAGGCGATAACGCGTTGCTGTGTGTCACTGTGGCGTTTTCGTGTCGAGAGTGCAGTTTGCCTTAAAGACTTCTGTGCGAGCCGGCAAATTAAAGAGTGGAGCATAAAACTCATATTTGGATAATACGGACGAGGTTGTGGATAAAACTGCCGCTGTTCTGCGACGTTCAAGTCATGTGTGCAACGTGTAGGATTAAAGGTCCAGTGTGTAACTTTTAGGAACGTTTATTGGCAGTTGTTCTTAGAAGTGTATAGTCACTTAAAAAATAAAACTCGTTTGGTTTCCGTAGCCTTAGAATAGGTCTTTAGCGTGTACTTGAAGCGTGTACTCTTGCTTGTACAGCGCGACCATCTTGCGCCGCCGTGTTTCTACGGCAGCCCCGAATGGACAAACCAGCCGAACACACTGGACCTTTAAAGAACAGGCTTGTACGACCTATCTGTGCAACAATATTTGATTTATTATTATACCTCAGATACACTGGTATTTACGTCAACCCGGATACATTTTTCTATCCAGACATAAAACGGCAAACTCTTCTCAGACTCTGATGTCATTGGTCGCCTGTCAGGTGCCACATTTGCTCCTCCCCCTCAGGTTATAAGTACGAGTCATTGCAGCTAACTGTTTTACAGGTCACCATGGGTCTCAATGTTCCCCATGTGTCTTTTTTAAAAAAAAAAAAATTTTTCCCCGTACCATTCATATTCATGTGTACATTAATTCTTAGCTGTTTATAATGTTAGCTTTGCTATAGCCTGTATATTTGCTTTATATAACATACTAAGAGATGCTTAAAAAAAGAAATAAATAAAGCTTGAGTCTTGAATAAAAGGATAAGCAATGAAAGCTAAATAAAAATGAGTACACAGTGTGGAAGTTTTACGCTCTGTATTGAAACTGGAGAAGAAAGGAAAGGTGTGTCCTCTCTCTCTCTGTCCTTTTATTTCTCTGAGAACAGCTGAATGTCAACAGCTGATCTGAAACCGGGTCGCTGTGTGAAGTATGTAGCTCTCTCCTCGTATAGACCAACAACACTTGAGCATTTCCTCTGTACATACTTTCGGTGCATTTTGATGCTGATGGACAAAATAAAAAAAATGGCAGCAAATGGGAAAAGAAGTTGAACGAGAACCTTCGGTCCAAGCAGATTTTTAAATGGGAAGGGGATTTTTGTTTTTGCAACAAATGTAGCTTGCAAAACACAATATTGAAATGCCTCCTGTTTGTCTTAGAATTCACAAATAAATGTTTGTTGGAATTTCATGCGTTTTTCTTCTCCTTTGTATTTGACAAGACTTTCATGGTACCCAGTTGGCTGAATTAACAATTAACAAATATTTACGTTTAAATCATATTAGAACTCTCTGATGTGCTGCCCATGCAGAAGATGAACAGTGAACTCCAACCTTTTAAACACTGAACGATCACCATACTCTGTGTTTTCTGTTAAGGTGTCCATAGTCTGTTATTTTAATATGTGAACATGGAAAAACATGGTGACTTCTCCTTTTGTCCGTCCTTAAATGTAAGGTCGCATCTCGTATTAATGACATTCCCCTGAGACTCAGCTTTACATTAGCAAGACAAGTGCCATATCAATCTACAGTGGATCATTATGGCTAAATGACTCATTTCCCCCCTCAGAGTTCAAGCTCTGAACCCTCTAACACTTCACTGGCCGTCAGAAGTTAACCTTAAGGGCCCCAAATGATATAAACAGGAATGAGACATCTCTTAATGAATCACATTCATTTACCTTGATGATGCAAAACATTTGGTGAATTTATTGCTGTTTTTTTATGTTGTTCACTATTATTTACCTTTTAGTGCAGGGGTCTCAAACTGGCGGTCCAGGCGCCACATGCGGCCCCCCAGTCGATTACATGCGGCCCCCCACTTAATATCATTATAATGAAAACATGGCCTCACCGTCTATCAAACACAGTGTGTAGCTGAGGCACATAACAGTAATAATAAGACATTTGATCATAATTATCCCATTATTAAATGTATCATAGACACCACGACTGGCAGTGGCCGAAACGGCTCCTGGTACGAATTTGAATTACAGTTGTCCACAATATTATTTATATCATTTAAAAAAAAAGTCTGTTTTTGATATTAGTCAAACATTAATTTTGCATCATAAATAGTATTATTAAGTATACGAGTGATATCATGATGCAATATTGTGAACAGTTGTTTTTTTCCCCTCACTTTTTGTTCTCTAGGCCGGCCCCCTCTTGACCACAATAGATGTGCATTGGCCCCCAGGTCATTTGAGTTTGAGACCCGTGGTTTAGGGCAACATGTCCTCATTATGCAAAAATTGAAATAACCCCACATGCAGTCCTACTTTTCCTATTTTATTTTATTCATTTATTTAAAAAGGCATAAAACTTGACAAGGGTTATATTGATATTGATATATAAAAATGTTGACTTTTGTCCCTCTGACATGACATGTCCTCAGTTTGTCATAGATGCCAGATTCCTTGTAATCCAGCAGGTGGCAGTGTTGTGAAGCACATTCTTAAAATATTCAACAACAATTTTGGGATGCTGGGAAATTAGTTCATGCTCTTGTTACATCTAGATTAGATTGCTGCAACTCATTACTATTAGGATGATCCGATAAGTCTGTTCAAACCCTCCTGTTAATTCAAAATGCTGCAGCACAAGTTCTGACAGGAACTAGAAAGAGAGACCATATCACTCCAGTGTTAACTTCTCCACACTAGCACACAATTTACATTTATCATCCTCCTCACGTACAAAGCACTTAATGATCAGACCCCACCAAACGTTCAGGACTGTGTTTTACCATCATTTTTACCATCATCCCAACAGATCACTTTGGTCCCAAAGTGCAGGTTTACCTGTGCTTGCCAGAGTCTGTAAGAGTACACACATTTTTTCTAACATATAATGGGTGACGATGAGAAACTGCATTCAATTTAGAGGGACTTTAAAGACATGATATCTGAATCACTACATCTAGCTGTGAAATCAGTCTGCTTTATGCAAGTGACTGCCCTCTGCTGGCTGAAGTTCAGCTGTGCAGTTTGAAAACAACAGTGTAGTAGCCAGAATTAACTATTTGAGAATGTTATCCGTTTATGCGAACAGTCTATGCAGTCAACAATAATAATCAAATAAATACATAGTAATAAAGACAAGTAAATGGACTTAATTAAAAGCCAAAATAGACTTGAATCTATATATCAGTAAAGTAATGACAATAAAACATGTGTTTAATGCATATATATTTGTTATTTATATATATATGTATATATATATATACATATATATATATACATATATATATATATATATATATTGTTGTATTATTATTATTATTATTGGTAGTAGTAGTAGTATTTAGATAATTAGGAAGAAATTTAGGTTGAGAGATAGAAGCCTGAGCCACACCCCGGGTCATTAGGTGGCGGTAATGCCCCATAATGTTGTGGCCAGCCCCCGTTAAAAACAACAAGAAGAAGAAGAAGAAGCATCACGAGCAGTGATTGGTGACATACAACACACCTGTTCATCTTCACGCAGGTGTTTTTCAACCAGCTGATGACCGCTGATTTCTTCCTACTCCATTTGTCGTCCTCCAGCCAACAGTTCCGTGCTGTTACTTTGAAGAGAAGTTGCACAAACGAGCCGCAAAACAGTGTTTGCCCACCGGCCGCCATTTAACCTCAAAATAAGGAAAGAAGGAGGGGAACTGGAAAAAAAAGAAGAATAGAACTTCCGCGGTGTGACGTCAGACGCCGAAAAGGTGGCTCGTGTAAAAACGCCGCAAGGAGCTTCGAGGTGGCGTGTTTGACCTGGTCCAGATTCGTGGCCCGTTCAGAATGGTGAGTGACTTCTGTCAAGTTCTCTTAATGGTGACTCTGTTTGCTGAATTATATGCTCAAACTTAGCCCTTCGTGTCAGCTCAATTCTGCCTCAATCTTAGCTACAGGGCCGGCCCAAGCCTCCATGGGCCCCTAAGCAAAATTTGATTTTGGGGCCATCTGTTGCCAATAATAATTATTATTGATCATTCACACACCTACTATACTGAAGGTATTCTACTTATTATACTCCGTCACGTATACGAATACACTTGTAAAACTAAATGTGAGAACTTTTTGTTGCATGGAAGCAGACACCAGATTTGCAAGGTTACAGTAAAATCTTTCAATTAATATTTGGTAAAATCAGCAACTCACCCTACTATCGACACAGAGAATCAATACATAAAACCAAACGGTTTATAAATAAAATATTAACATATTAAGGTCTGAAAATTAAAAAATGTGCACAATCTTTGGGGGGTATTCAAAATATACTCCTGTAATACAAAGATTTGACTTTTAGATGTAAAAAAACACAGCATTAAATACAATAAACAAATAAATATCAAACATACTTAAATAATAATGTAAATCAACAAAGGCACACGGAACAAGGTAATACAAAGGGTTTATGAATATAATATAAAGTTAAATAATCACATTTGGTAACTATGTAAAAACTGTGAAAAAGCTTTGGTAAAAATGGAGAGAAAAATTCTAAATCTACAGCAATCCAAACTTTTTTTTTTTAGTTAATTGCTCTTGGGGGCCCTTCTAGTGCTCAATTGTGGCTTAGTATTACCATTCTGTCACCTTTTAAATGTTTAAAGTCAGATTCAGTGTTACACATGTATTCTTTAAGATAGATACTCAAGTTTTTATGTAGTCATTAAAATGCAAACTTTTTTTAAAGGAACAATCTTCTGCTTCCTGCTCACGGAGAGCTGGTCGGACCCGTCGTCTACAAAAGCCAGAGACTGTCAAAAAAAGGTGAGTGACAACTTTTAAAGACCATTCACTACCTCAATGAAAACATTATGACGATATCCCTCTGTATGGTCACGGAAGTATCATAAATGAGCATTTGTTGGGGTTTTATCAAAAGGTTTTATTTTAACTTCCTTATCAAGTATATTGTGTTTGTGAGATTAAAAGATGTGAGGATTGATAAAAGAAAGGGGGGGTTGATAAAAGGTGTCATATCCCCCTCTAACAAAAGGCAAACAGCTCAGTTAAGGTGAGAAGAGGTGCAGAAATGTGCAAGGGCATAATGAGTAAAAAGAAATAAAAAAAGGATAAAATAAAATACGGTAAAAAAAATTACACGCTAAATATAAGTAAAAATGAATAAAATGTAAGATGAGAGTAAAAATAGAATAAAATACAATATGGTAAAAAAAATTAATTAAATTACACTCTAATGTAGAGTAAGTAATAAAGTAGAGATAAGAAAAAATAAAATAAGAATGCACAATATTTAGGATGTCTTTAACACCTCACTGTCTCAGTGTAATGCATGGGAAAAAAACTTATTTTGTTAGTGCTATCTTTATGTTGATACCAAGATAATTATATTTAGTTTGGGCATGTCATTTTCGAGCAGGTCTCCAAAAAGTACCTCAGGGAAGAAGCGGTTAAAGAAGTCCAGGGGTTAAAACACTGTTTTTCCTACTATTTCCTTCTTCTCAGTGTTAAATAGTTCGAAAATGCATGCAATGAATGAATGTAC
Organism: Microchirus variegatus; assembly: GCF_963457635.1. Taxonomy (NCBI): domain Eukaryota; kingdom Metazoa; phylum Chordata; class Actinopteri; order Pleuronectiformes; family Soleidae; genus Microchirus; species Microchirus variegatus. The sequence continues at coordinate 15,408,021 of NC_139810.1, forward strand.
TGTGTGGATGAATGATCGTGGTGGTCGGAGGGGCTTCTGTCAGTCTGCTCCAGAGCAGCTGTGGCTACACGTAGCTTACCACCACTAGTGAGAATGTGTTGATTAATAATGGGTAATTTGTAAAGTGCTTTGGGTGTCTAGAAAAGCGCTCTATAAATGTAATTAATAATGATAAATACAATAAGGGTTGACGCAAACTGCAGTCTCAAGAAGTTACTCTTACTTTTTTGCTAGTTTATTTTGTTGCCGTTTTCTTTAATCAGTTTTAGGATGTGATCTCTTCAACACCCCACTGTCTCAGTTGGAGGCATGGGAAACCTTATTGTCATTTAAGTGGAGGGGACTTCTCTCAGAATATTAAGCACAGAACTGTTTGCTGTAAACAGCAAAATGTCATTTATTTTAGCTTACTTCCTCTGCTGTAACTAATAGATCTGGTAATGGCTAAAATGGCGTTTTGTCACCATTTTTGGTTATAAATTAACTACACTTTTTTTGTATTATGCAGGAGTGTATATAGTATATTCAACAAAAGAGTTCAGCCTCAGGCAGTGGATGCAAGATTCTTTTTCCAAGACAGGAAGGAACTGCAACAACCTTGGAGAAGGCAACTTCGTGTCCATCACCCATCCTGGTCTCGGACACTCCGGAGGACAACATCAACAGTTTAGAGAGTTCAACACGTGGCATTGTGCCAAGCACCCCGGCCTTGAGAGCGCTGGCTGAACTGGTAACCCCCTGGACACTCTATCAGGCCAAATCCTGAATCTGAAGAGCTCTCGGTCTTACTGGACTGGACGGACTCGCAAATCCAGCTTTGGGACGAATGAGACTTCTTAAAGCCAGTATTAAATCATGAGGGTCCTGACACTGCACTTTCATTTCAGGGGTTGAGGTCAGAACAATCAGATTCATCAAGAGGTGTTGGGGTTCTACTGCATTCAGAAATAACTTATTAGAAAAAAACGATTATTTAATTACGAACTGAAACTTTATCAGAACTCTTTTGAAATTCCAAAAGAATTGGTCAATATTTGTAAGTTCCCCCAAGTTTTAAATAATTAACTAGGCACATAATTTGAAAAATTGTAACGCTAGCCCCCACGACTAGCATTTTAAAATGTCTGATTTTGTTTCATTTTGTATTGTTTAATCGTGTCACGTAAATGTACAAGCAAATCAAAATATAGGTGATGCAAAATTGTCATGATAAGTGAAAAACGATTCATCCTCTCCCCTCAAAAACTGGTTGGATGTAGAGAAAGAATTTGAACAATATGCTATGGATTCAGACGGTGATTACAATTGAAAATGAGACTAAAATTCAGACCTTGCCATAGCATAAAATATTGTGAAGGCTGTGGCCGTGCATAAATGTGGCCGTGCATAAATGCTTCATCCAACCACAGAAACAATCTGAACCCCGACTCAAATGCGTATTTTAGGATTTGAAACCACAGCTGAGGGTGGTAAACACGAGGCCAATTATGTCTGTGCAAGTGATTTTGAAAACATGTAGACAACCAAAATACAAATATTACACAATCATAGCATACAACGCGTCAGGTTTTGGCAACCACATTACTACTACAACTACTTTTGGATTACTTCACCAAATGGGATTATCCCTAGATTAACCATGCGTGGAAGTAAAGTCTTGTTAATGTATGGCGACTTGTTTAAACAGAGATGGCTTGATTCTGACTCTGTAGGACCCTACCCTAATCCCCATTGAGGGTTAGGGTTAGATTGACTACATGTCAGAAAAAGAGGGGGCAGAGTTGATTTCCAGTTTGAGCTTACGCTCCTACGGGTTCAATGATGTTTTGTGCAAAGCTTGCATCATCTATCGTGAAGCATAATGAGTTAAAGAGTGTACAAACACTTGCTTCATGTTGTATGGCTGTGTTTAAAACACAATTTCTACCCCCTGACACACTGGCATTAACGCAGGATGGTGCATACATTAATCAGTACAAGAGCTCCTCCAATGCATCCATACAGTGGCTAGAATTAGAAGGCTTCAAAAACGATATAGAGATTCGGCATCCCCTGAATAATGGAGAGGCACAATTTGGACCATACCACGTTGAAGGGATGGTGTGCGTACTGCATACGAGTTTGCAGGATGTTTCTGGCACGGTTGTTCAAAGTGCTACACCCCCCCCCCCCCAACATAAAAATGCTGTCGGTAACATTTGGTGTTCTTCACAGACGGTTTAAAGAAAAACTGCTCAGCTTTAGAAGGACACACATGTGCGCGTGATGTGGGAACGAGCCAAAACAGACCAGGGACTGCAGGACTTTATGAAAAGTTACAACGCACCTGAAAGACTCAACCCGCGAAAGTTTACAAAGTTGTGGAGGGCAAAAAAATACATTCCCACTTCACTTCCTTATACCCTACCAAACAGGCACAGAAAAGCTATCCCGTCGGTCACCCTAAAATAATCTTCTGCGATTTTGAGTCTATTGAGAATGACTTTGGTTTGATAAAATGCACCGTCACCACCCCAAGGTTTGTATCATCCAGTACTGCCATATCGCTGCAATAATAAACTAATGTTCCCTTTGTGCCTCACTTAGATCGAAAACCAGTCTGGCGAATGCAATTATACTGATTCTAAGAGGTCTCCTTCATGAACATGGGTCAGTCTCGAGCTGCAAAGAGCAGTAGAAAAGGGGTGCGTTGTATCCAAAATAGATTATTTGACTTGGTGACGCACCCTGAACAATTTGCCTGCTACATGTTTAGAGATCATTGCGATGTTGGGCAGTTTTCATTCGTATCTGATCATATTGCACTTGTTCAGTGGAGACATGTAGCACAAGCGGCAAAAACATGAACATCTTCATCGGAGCCATGACAACCGCACATGACATGATGATACATGATTTAATGAACCGATTAGGAGAAGAAGTGTATCTATTCTGACAGACGGTGTGGTTTTTGTGTCCAAGGATGGTGATAGGGAACCGTTTCAGGAATCCATTCTTGGTAACTTAAGAGACGAAGTTAATGAAGACGGTGGTGATGACTACATTGTAGAATTTGTGTCAGGAGGACCAAAATGTTATGTTTACCAACCACTCCTTAAGTCACAGTTAAAATGCAAGGGAATCACTGACTAGTCGCAAAACGTCCATCATCACTCATGACAGTTTGGTGGAGTTGATGATACAAATTAGGGTTTTTTGATTTCAAACTTCAACATCCATTTGGTTATGTCTGGTCCCTCAAAAAGTGGGAAAACATATTTTGTGAAAATGTAGAGAAATTAATTTCTGAAAACATTGTATATATTTATTTATGTTGGCAACTTTTGTATGATGATTTGTTAAAAATAAGATATGTAAATTTTGTTGAAGGTTTACCACCGTCTTTGTGTGATGATTCTTTGTTACCTGTAAATAAAAACAATTTGTTAAATGATAAAAACATCAATTATTGTCGGTCTGTCTATATAATCGGCTATTAATTTTTCCTCTTGGCTTTTATTTTTTAAGTATTTGCTTTTACTTTGGGTCACCTGACTTCCTTTCCTTCATTTCGTTCCTCAGACGAAAAAAAAAAAAAAAGGATAACAAAAACGAAAAACAATGTTTTTTTAGTTTTTGTTATTTTGTTTATGCCTGAAACTTTTGCACAGTACTGTATATATGTGTGTGTCTGTCTGTGTGTGTGTGTGTGTGTGTGTGATCAGTACGTGTGTATAATTTCTTTTTCAATAGTTGCATTTTTTTATGAATAGTATATGGTTTCAGTTTTATTGGACAGTACTTTATACACAAGTAGTATGAGCTACTTTGCACTTTTGGATTGATCCAGGGTCAAAGTGAACTTTTCAAAACAAAAAAAGAGTTTGACAGCTGATGGTTTTTTTTAAAAGAAGATGAAAGACTATAGCTCCACTATTTACAGTATATACAACACGTTTACATTTTTTTTATATGGCAGAATTATTTTTGATATATATAATTTATATATAATGTTTTGATGTGTACATACGTTGTTCGCTTTCGGTGGGACATTATTTTGAAAACCGGAAATATGACTGCTTGGTCTGGTCTGGACCGTTTGGGTGGAATTTACGTAAAGTAGAGAATATCGGCGCACTTCGCTTTTAGCCAATAATATCATTTCACCACGGTAAAAAACAAGTGACTGCTGGCTGAGTTGAGGACCGCAGGCTGTGGAGAAACAAGTGCGTTTCCTAACGCTGCTGCTGTTACCTTTGCTCACACATCTCACCTGTCAGGTTGAAACTCCTAACGCTTGAAATAATTTTTTTTTAAAAACAGTTTGCGATTAAACTGGAAATCTGTCGAGAGCGTCATGGAGTCTCCTGTGAAGGATTCCCCTGTCAGACCCGGGTATCATAGGTCGGAGATCCAGAAAACGACGTGGGACGTTCCGGAGAGGTACACGACGCTCCGGTCCATCGGCTCCGGAGCTTACGGGAGTGTTTGGTGAGGAAAGTTACGTTTTTTCATGGTTCTAAATAATATGTGCATTTTTTTTTTTTTTTTTATGTTCGAGTAAAACATCTAGCAAGGCATAAAAATACTTTTCTGTGACATTTACGCACATGCAGTAGCATATAAGTACACATACTATCATCAGTCATTGTTTTGAAAGTGCGTCATATTTCTATCATCAGTGTTATTACTTATCTGTTTTAATGCATCAGTCATCATCTTTCTTCTAAAATTATTTACTTACTGTGTCTGTACATATACACATATATACACACATATACATATATACATTTATATATATGTAAAGACATGTAATAACAATTACATGTGGCATTGTGTTATTATTTTCATACTGTTTTTTTGATAGACCAAAGTTGCATGCCATTGCTGTCAGCATTCAGGTGCTGTGCACTGCAAATGATTTTTCATAGATTGTGTAGATTTTAAGGCAGCATTCCACTCCCTGGACTCCTGACATCTGCTAACAGAGACACCTTTGTCTGCCTAAGGCAAACCAACAAGTCAATGCAGGTCTTGCAATTCTACAAGAATCTTCTCCTCTGCCAACACAGAATGACCCCTCCAGAAAGCCCTGATATATCTCGACACAGCTTTAACATAACAATGAGTGTAAAGCTCCATGGTTTGATCAAGATCACAAGGAGTGAATGGCACAAAGAAACAATGCAGAAGCAATTTAATCAAATGAAGAATTACAGTGGTTTATGTACAATGTAGTTAGGAACAAAATTAGAACAAACTCATTTATTTATTATCAAACTAGAATTGCAGAATTAGACAGTGGAATTATGTGGTAGACTTAATGAATTGATTGGAAGGAGTTTTACTCATTGTTGTTGATTTAGTTTATATCTTACATTGAATTATGTTACGGAAAACCGATACTAAATGTTGTTGTGTCTTAGTTAAGTTGTTTGTTCCTATTGTGTTGGTGATTTGCACCTCAGGGCCAGGTATAAGTTAAATACAGTATAGGCATGTATATAACAAAAAAGGCTCTCTACAATTGCAACATTATCTCGCATAAGTGATGACAGGATGAAACTGGAAAAACTATTTACTGGTGGGGCATTTTTGAACCCAAAGGCACGACACAGATGCAGGCAAAATCAGTACATTCGTCATTTTACTACGATATTGTTCAAATATACAGGAAAACAAATCCTAAAAGGGGCGAGCAAAAAAGACCATACTTAGAGTGAATGCAGGATCTGAATAAGTCCAGTCAGTCAGTGAACATGCTGAAATGCAATATTAAACCCAGGAGAACTTGAGTTGTGACATACACCATGCAAATTGCATGTAAATCTACTAATTAAAAAAAGTCCTTGGTGTCTCCATAGTGATACAGCCTGCCCAATTGGCTGTAAAGCCATCGGCAGAGCTGTTGCACTGAAGTTGTAACGCAATGAGAATGTATTTCTTTTCGCAAGTCGAGCTGACACTATTCATTAGTGATTTTCATGTTTCAAAACACTTTTATAGCAGAAGCTGTGAGACTTAGTACAATGTGCCACTAATTTCTTGGGTGACAGTCTGGTCTGGTCACAGAAAGCAAACCCATGATCAACCCTGTGTAAATAAAACATGTTAAATTTAATTTCTTAGTGTATGCCCCGCTCACCTTCGTACACTTGCAGAGAATCAACAATGACCTCTTCAACTCACCCCTGTGTTGTGTTATTTCCCCCACTCAGCTCTGCCACTGACCAGAAGACCAAGGAGAAGGTGGCAATCAAGAAGCTGTATCGGCCTTTCCAGTCAGTCATCCATTCCAAACGTGCCTACAGGGAACTCAGGCTGCTTCGCCACATCCAGCATGAAAATGTGAGTACATGGCACAAGGTGGTGGTGGGCATGGTTGGGATATGGAGTGACAAAACTGGAAGGTGCTAGAAGATTATGTATCTTTGCCACTGTTACATCCCTTTCTAAGCAGATGAAATAAGGATGCACACACTAATCAAATAACAATGAAGCCAGGTATTTGTGCAAAACAAGCTTTAAAATTGCCAAGACGGCCCACGGTCATTGGTGAGACAGTAATAGTTAGATATTATTTATATGTATTTCGAACTTTCTGAGGAAGGCATACAGTTTGGCACAATAATGTAACAGCTCAATGATAATGCCTTTCTCAACTTGACAAATGACAGCGACGTTTTACAAAACAACATTGGCTTAGCAATGATGCCGACAATGTAACAGTAGCTATTTTATAACAGTTGCCTAAACCAAAGTTAAAACACACTCACACACATACCCAGTTTCCATGACTTCAGAGGACATTGCTTTGACAACATTCATTTCCTGGAGACTTACTTTCGCCTTAACCATAATTACTACTGGTCTAACCCTTACCTCAACCTAACCTTAAAATGTAGTAATTTACATTATGGACATGCTTTGCGTCCCCATAAGGAAGACAAGTCCCCGTAGTGTGACTGTGTAAACAGATTTAGGTCCCTACAACATTAGTAATACCTGTACACACACCCACACCATCCCGGAGTGTGTCTGTCATTTGCTAACAATACTCATGTGCATACATGTGGAAAGGTGCATGTGAGTGTCCTTAGATTCTTAAAATTGTGTTTGTCTTGAGAATGATGAAGATGGTGAATAAGGCTCACTTGTCATTGGATCCACAGAACATTTAATCTCTGGGACATAAGGTACAGATAATACAGTATAATGGCAAGGGCTGTGATACTTTGACCTGGCATTTAAATCTCTCCTGAGTGATCTATTTACATGTAGTGGTCACGATAAGACACATGTTCTTAGATGTGTGATTGGATCACTTAGGACAGATATGGATACCATGTCTGATGGTTAGGGTTAGGACCTGGTGTAACCCTGGAACCCTGTGCAGTGTTACTAACTTTGTTGGCTCTAGAGTTGTATTTTTAAAAGATTCAAATATTAAGTGCTGAAATGTTTTTTCCTCTAAGGTGATCTGCCTCCTTGACGTCTTCACACCGGATTCCACACTGGAAAAATTCAAAACCTTGTGAGTTGATGGTTAGGAACTGCATTCTTGTGCAAGATAACCAAAGCCCATTGACACCCTGTGTGCGTGTGTGTGCATGTACAAGCATTTCAAGCAAGGATGCATGCAAGCAAGCTGATTCACGTTTGCCTGTGTATTTTTTTCACCATATAAACATGCAAACTGACTTCCTATTTGTGTCCCTCACTGTGCCTATTCCTTTATATATAAATGTATTTATTTTTTTGCCTTGGTGTTCTCTCACTCGTCTTCTCTTTCTAGTTATTTAGTAATGCCATTTGTAGCCCAGGACCTGGGCCACATTATGAAGAGGAAGAGATTAAGTGATCGCATAATCACATACCTTTTCTACCAGCTTCTAAGAGGACTCAAGGTTAGTGTTTACGTTTTTATTTACTTTACTATATTTACAGAACACCATTATAAACATGACATTCAGCAAGACATGTATTGCATACAGCTAGATGTTCTGAAAAAGTGGACCTGGGTATAGTCAAAAAAAGTGCGGTCAAGAGGGGGCCGGCCTAGAGAACAAAAAGTGGGGGAAAAAATATTGCATCATGATATCACATGTATACTTAATAATACTATTTATAATGCAAAATTAATGTATTAATATCAAAAACAGACATTTATTTTAAACTACATAAATAATAGTCTTGACAACTGTAATTAAAATTCGTATCAGGAGCTGTTCGCTGGCAGCTGTGCCTCAGTTACACACTGTGTTTAAAAGACGGTGAGGTCGTGGACCATGTTTTCATTATAACATGATATTATGTGGGAGGCCACATGTAATCGATTGGGGGGCCGCATGTGGCCCCTGGGCCACCAGTTTGAGACCCCTGCTCTAGAGTGTGACCACTCTAGAGCAGGAAAACAAATTTACAAAACATGAAACACTTTTACAAATCCCAAAACAAATTAACAAAAGCCACAATTCTTACACAAAGGGAATGTGCTGTTTTGAAAACAAATTTCACAGATGCTGTTCAGCTATAAACAAAAGAGACTGAACCAGTTAGCTGAACAGACTTTTTTTTTTCCCTTCATACACAATCAGCCAATCTTATATAGCACCACTTCCTTTCTACCTGGCTTTCAGAATAAGAGGCACTGACTTCGTCTTTTACATGATGACATGATGATCGTCCCAAAATAGTCACTCAAATGAATCAAAACTGGCCAATATCATACAAGACAAAGCAAGAAGCAGAAATCAAGATGAGCCTGTTAAAGATGGCTGTTTTTGTCTGCGAGTTTAGCTTCAAACCTCTTTGATCCGCGGATGTTTACTGATCTGGATGTATTCAGAAAGTAATAGGAAAGTGAACATGCTGTATGTAAAGATTATATAAAGTTCAATAAGTCCATGTTCTCTAATCTAATTTTCTCTTTTGCAGTACATCCATTCTGCAGGGATCATTCACCGGGTTGGTATTTGAACATTGTTAAAATACACCATGTAGTTGGTCAGCATTGTGGAAAATACATTTAATAATTGTTGAGATTGGTATGAGGTCTGGAAAAGTCAAAAACTTCCTGAAGTCACTGCACACTGCAAATCCACACAAAACCTTTGAGTAAAACCACTACTTGATGTTTTACAAAGACTGTGTTCCCTTATTGACTAAACAATTTCAAGGTTTATATAGATGCATGTTATTAGGTTGGCTTAATGCTCATAAGAGTGTTGAGTTTTCTTTTTCTTTTCTTTTAGGATTTGAAGCCTGGTAACCTTGCAGTGAGTGAGAACTGTGAATTAAAGGTGAACAGCCACAATATTGGTCATAAACTGTACACAGCTTTACATATTAAAGCACATTTACAATTATATTGCACTTTTATGCAATAAATATTCTCAGACATTTGTTTTAGCTTCTCACTGCAACCGTTCTCAGATCCTGGATTTTGGCTTGGCAAGACAAACCGAGAGTGAAATGACTGGTTATGTTGTGACACGGTGGTACAGAGCACCAGAGATCATTTTCAACTGGATGCACTACAGTCAAGCAGGTGATTATAAAATTTTCCTTACCTTAACTCTTAGCTGGGGTAGGCAGCATTGCATTGTTGAGTCCAGTTCATTCAAAAAGTTTTGGGATGGAAGCTCTCTGTTGTGTAGCCTCCCGTTAAAAATAAGCACCGACAGATACGCACACTTCATCGTGACAGATCACAGTCACACAGTCGTGACGGTTGCTGAAATTTCCAACATTTCCACTAAAGGGAAAATATAGACGAATCCAGGAAACAAACATTGACCACCAATGTAAAAACCAGGCCAGAATATCAGTGTTGTTGTTATTATTATTATTATTATTATTATTATTATTATTATTATTAATAAGGCTATCACATTTATGGAGCACAAAGTCATTAAAGTCATACGCTAACAGGTTAATTTTGCGCACATTGCAAGCCAGGACACAACTTGGGAATAAGGCCACGTTAAACTGAATAAAACGGCAAAATGATCAAAAATACGTGTATCACAGATTTCCTGTCATTGGACAGTTGTAAAGCTCAAAACTAGAAAAGGACTCTGTTAGTGACTGCTGATTTCTGCAACGCTGCCAATCAAAACCTGGTTCCGCCTTTCAAACAGTTCGTCCAATCATCAAGGCAGAAGCCCAGTGTCTGCCCACTGCCCCATTGACCCTCAAAGAGGTTCTAAGCTTACATGGAAGTGACATTTGTATCACATTTGTCCAATCACCATTGAGCTCACCGCAGTGAAAATACCTATTCTGTGCCGTCCCATAGAGAACAGTTGAAGTTGAGCTAAATGCAGAGGCTTCACGCAATAAATAGCTGATTCTGTACAAACTTGTGACATCGTACGATCATGTTCTAGTGCATGTTTAGTATTGCAATGTAAATACAGAGCTTCCCTTGCTGTCAATCACCACTGGAGTGGTGGGAGACTTGGGTTTCACTTCTGATGACAAGAAGTGCTCGACGATCATAAAGTAGTAGAGCAGAGACATCTTAGACAGTATTTAAACAGTAGAACAGCAAAGACAAACCCAAACAATCCGAGCAGACAACTGGCTGTACACAATTGCGGCATCTTCTGATGTATGCATCTATATATAAATAGCATTCCCTCAGCTCCTTTGTCTTTGGTGCATCTTTTGAGTTGTGTGAATGTAGCTGGATTGGTAAATATGTATTGGTAGGAATTCGTTCTATATGTATTAATCAGATCACTTGATTTAAAAATAATATTGCCTACCCCAGCTTTACTACAGTCATATTGTTTTAAGTATTCTTCAATATTACAGTGTATTATGACTAACTATAAATAAAATGTTGTTACACTCTGTTACCCTCCCAATTAGTGGATGTCTGGTCAGCTGCCTGCATCCTGGCCGAGATGATTACAGGTCAGGTACTTTTCCCAGGACATGACAGTATCCTCACACATTCTGATACTTTGTGGTTGGAAGTTTGAAAAAAAAGGGATATAAAAGGAGTACGGCTGTGTGTCATGTTTAATTCTCCCAAGTGCAATACTTTAAAATCCTTCCCTGCATCCAATGTTATGTCATTTGCTGAATTTTAGATTTGCTTACAGTTAATCTGTGGCTTCAGTGCATGTTGTGCATCTAAAGGATTATGCTGTGTATCCAGAGGCTTCCTTAACCAGCCTGTTTAGGTATTGATCAGCTGAAAAAGATCCTCCGCCTGACAGGAACACCAGACTCCTCCCTGGTTCAAAAGATGCAGAGTAAAGATGTAAGATTTGCCAAATGTTTCTAATAACACTGCAGCCTTCATATGAGTACTTGCAGTGTATTTCCCGATACACATTGAAAAAAACACATCTTTCAGCCTGGTTTTAATACGTTATTTTCTTTGTTATACGCTTTAGTATGAAATATAATTTTTTTTTTCTTGTTCTTTTTTCAAGGCACAGTCATATATGCAAGGTCTCCCTGCACAAAGGAAGAAGAATTTTAAAGAAGTGTTTCCGTCGATGGATGCAAATGGTGAATTTAACTTTAAATTAAATATGTTTTATTGGCTTCACTGTATTAGAATTAGAATGAGTCGTTAAATTTTGCACACACACAAAAATCAGTTAATATGTCCTCTGCATTTAACCCATTCCTTATTACACACCTGTAGTGAACACACACACAAACAAGGGGAGCAATGGGGGATTGGGTGCCTTGCTCAGGGTCACCCCAGCCCCGCTCTGGGATTGAACCAGTGACCTTACGTTACAAGCCCAATTCCTTTCCCCTTATTCCTTTGCTCTTGGCCATTGACTGCTTTGAATCATGCAACAGTTCAAACATTTACATTTCTGCAGGAGACACTGAGTGAATCAAAAATACTTTAATAATATTTGGACATGTGGACTATTAAATATCAGGTCAACAATTTAATTGCACATATAAGCACAATGATTTACTCCTGCAACATGGTTACAGGAGGGTAAATGTGTTTGTGTAATACACATATTCCACAAAGCAAAGGGTGAGGAGGATGGGTTACAGCAATTTATAACTCCAACAAATTAAATCCAAACTAAAACTCCTCTATAAGTAAGTATAAGTCTTACTCTTAGTCTTTCGCATCCAAACTGGAAATTACTGGATATTGACAGTGACGGCCTTATGTCTGCTTTAATTGTCTGTAGTGAATTCAGTTGGTTTTATTTAAAGTGTTAATAAACCCACTCACAGTTTTAATCACACTCTTGAACTCGTGTTGTCCTATGGCATAAACGTTGAGGATTTATTGTTTGCTGTAGGAAACCAATTATGTGAGTATCTGCACAGCAATGATATGTTTGGTGACTTTCAGTCAGGGTTTAGAAAACATCATAGCACCAACAACCTTCTGTTGGCCTTATATCTATACTGGTGCTATTAGTTCCGAGTGCTGCATTCAACACTGTTGACCATATCATTTTATTACAGAGGGTGGAGCATGTTATTGGGATCAAAGGTACTGCATTAAACTGATTTCAATCTTACTTATCAGAGAGATTGCAGTTTGTTCATCTCAATTATAGTTTTTCTTTACTCACTGGAGTTACATATGGTTTGATTCTTTGACCAATTCTTTTCACCTTATACATGCTTCCCCTAGCTAGTATTATTTATAAAAAAAAAAAAAAAAACCTCAGTTTTCATTTTTATGCAGATGACGTGCAGTTGTACATATCCATTAAGTCATATAACAGTAACTCCAGGAATGTCTCACAGACATTAAAGGTGCATTATGTAATAAATCTAGAGCAACTGGCCATAAAATCCTCCTAATATGTCACAGACACTCAGTAATAATCTTCATATAACAAACTGAACTCACCAACAACAACAGTACAGCCAAAATATTTTGCTTTAATATAAATATTTTGCACACTGCAAATCATGTTTTGGCATGTGGCGCCACCTACCGCCGTCTACCAATCATTGCAGTCAGTAGAGTCTCAGCTGCCGAGCAACCACGGGTTGCCAGTTACGTCAGAAAAAAACGAAACCTAAAGAACCTTGGTATTTTGAATGTTAATGTAGTAACCGTTTTTGGCCACATTCTTACATATGGCACCTTTAAGTGAACTGGATGACACATAACTTTTTACATCTTAATGCTGACAACAGTGAAGTTATAGTTCCTTGGCCCTAAACACCTAAGGGAAGCTCTACCTGAACATGTATGGAGCTTTTCCACTACACAGTCCCAGCACGCTTCGCCTCCTGAATGTGGGTGGAGTCATCATAGCACGGCTGCATGAAACTGCCATGATTTTGTTTTACATGCGACACACTAACTTACTAGTGACTGGAGAATTAAAAAAAAGATTCAGTACTTCCTACATGACTGGAGCACACACTCCGACTGACACAGTCACTCAACTGACATACAGCGGAATCGGTTGTGATGTGTAGTGCAAACGCGTCATCAGTCCCCCTGGATGGCATGACCATGGTCTCCAGTTATACTGTAAGCAACCTTGGAGTTGTCATTGCTGAGAGCCCCAGGCACAGTGTGGCTGTAATCTTCATTGTCCTTCATACTCAAACTCAAAGGCAGTCCTCTTTCAAACATGACAAAGCATCTCATTGGCCACCCCTGCTGGATATCATTCCTCTCTTGCTGAACGTATAAGTATGACTGCTCAACCTCTCCTTGCCTGACAGTGGTTACTGTTGGAGCTGTCTCCAAGCTCCTCACCCAGCTCCCAATAGTTATTGGAGTTTCCACAACTCATCTCTCTCCTCCCTAAATCCGGCTGCAGTAGTAACTATCTGCAAGATCCTTTCATCTGACTCCCATAGGAATTGGAGTTGCCACAAAACCACCTCTCCTCGCCTGACGGTGACCTTCGATACCTATGTACGTTTTATCCAACGTACATGGGTATCGAAGTTGGAGCAAGTCACCTCTCCTCTCTCTGTGCGACTGTGGTTGTACACCTACACTCTTGTCATCCAGCACAATATGGAAGACACCGGATCCCTGAAGAGATTGTGCAATTTCACCCTGGCTGGTCCAGCCATGAACCCCTTTGGATCCGCACCTGGAGGCCTTTGCAGCCACAAGCTTCCTCTCATCCCTGCAGAAGAAAAGGATGGCAGAGACCTCCTTCACAATAAAGTCGACTCCTGAGCTGTTTTCATCAGCAGCAGTTGTCCTGCAGAGAGACGCACAACAGCCCGTCAACGCATAGTCCATCTTAAGGCATAGTGTTTGAGCAGTTAAGAGTGTTGTTCTGTTTCCTGCTGTTGAACATGGCAGAACACAAGTGTTTTGTCTGTGTTAATTGTTTGTTGTTTGATCGTCTTGTTTAAAGCGGCGCCGGCCACTCTGCATGTCTATTGTTGTTTGCTGAGCTAACTGCCCTGCTGCTGTGTGTGTGTCTGCTTCACGTCAGCCTGTGTGGTTTAACGCGGCATCGGCTCAGGCCGTACGTGATCCTTTGTTTATTCACACTCCACACTGAACTTTGAACCTCCACCCTTTAAACACTCACCATTCATAAATTCCTCTCTCTCTCACCTCACCTCCCTCACAGACGCCATCTTGTGTTGAACACATGGGCCAACAGTCTTGCTGTTGTGCATGCGTTTCGGCCTGCAACTTCTCTCATGCAAATGCACCTTAACCTTTTAGTTAAGGTGCATTTAACTAAAATGCACCTCAACTAAAAGGTGCATTTTCTACACATTAACCTTTTAGTTAAGGTGCATTTTGGCGCCCTCCTGTGTGGAGGTGTGAGTGGGCCCACAATCACTGCAACTGCACACGCATCTTCCATTTTTGTTCTGGAAGTGGAAGTGGGATTGCCCAGTTACTTTGTTTGCATCCAGTCCTTTTTCTTCTTTCTACTTCTTCTACTTCCCGCTCTCTCTCTCTCTCTCACACGCACACACACACACACAGAGTCACGTTAAGTGATTATTAACTAGTAAGTGACATGTATACTGTGACAAACGGGGGTTGAGAGAGCCATTGCACAAATTAATTACTTCAATACTGTTCAATTGCAGTGATTGTGCAGACTGATTTTGTTTTAACAAATAGGAATCATAATTATTACTATTATATACTATTATTACTATTATTTATTATTATTATTAACTATAAGAATTACTGTATATTATATAGCAACTCATTACAGCTAACGTTAATATTATTCTCATGCACCCTTCATCAATGGCTTCCCCAGATGGCAATGAGGCAAGAGGCATGTCACACCCTGGACAAGATGATGATGATAATTGCTCTTAATGTTATTGATTTTTTAGACATACCTGGAGCTACTGTTGCACGACTTCATGAATATGTACAACTTTGTCATCTGCATTAGCTTGTGTTTTTTGATAATATTACTTAGAGGAAGCATGTACAAGGTGAAAAAAGAATTGGTCCGAGAACCGAACCCTGTAAAATTTCATGATAAACTCCAGTGGGTAAAGACAATTCATCATTAACATGAACAAACTGCAATCTCTCTGATAAGTAAGATTAAAATCAATTGTTCATTTGATCTGAATGTTGTGCATATTCTGTCTTGACACTTCCAGCTGTAGATTTAATGGAGGGGATGTTGCTGCTGGACCCGGAGATGAGGCTGACGGCTAAACAGGGATTGTCTCACCCCTTTCTGGCTGAGTACCACGACCCAGAGTGTGAGGCAGACTCAGACCCTTATGACGACTCCTTCGAGAGCCTGGAACTCGCTGTTGGCGAGTGGAAGAGTGAGTATTCTAGAAGAGGAAAGGCTAAACGTGGCATGACAGTGAAGTCGTCATTTGCATTACACATAAAAGCTCAAGCAGAACAGTCAAACAATATTTTGAAATCTGAAGTAATTCACTATTTAAAATTTTAAATGATCCATACTTGGTCAAACATATTACATTTACTCTGTTTTCTTTATCCGATCAGGTCTTATCCACATGGAGATCATGACCTTTGACCCGGACAACCCCAGTAAAACAGCCATGTAGGGTGATGTACTGGCACCTCCTGGTTTGGTTAAAACACCTGCAAATGCTGAAAGTGTCCTCGACAGCAACTACTGATTAAATATGTTTAAGACATTTTTTTGGTGCATCAGACATGTATTGCCACAAAACATTGCTATTCATTGTGTCATAGCAACACTTCTAAAGTGAAGTAGCTCTCACATATTTCAGGCAAAATTCTACGCAGTGGTTGAGGGCTTGGTGGCGGTTTGCAATATTGTGAGAAAGACTGATTTTATTGATTTTATGACTACAATGTGTCATACAATACAATGATCTATACACCTATTTGTGACACAGGAAAACCTCGCCTTAACACGTTTTACTCAGTATGACTAAACCTGATCATATTCATAACCAGGAAATGGATCTATACACTTATTCCCTGATGTCAGTGCCCAAAATGTTTGCGAGGGAAGTCTGTAGACAAAAGAAACGCTAGCTCAGGGTGTGTGTGGACTTAAATCAGTAATGAGTAATCAGTTCATCATCATCATCATCATCAACAACAACAACAACATCCCTGGTGCTGGTGTTTCAGTAAAATAATAATAATAAAAAAAATGTTAAGGTATTTGATTTTTTTTTTTTCACTGTTTTCATTTCACACCTCTATAAGTTGCATTTATTTATTTGATTGACTCTGTGGATCATCAGTCACCCAGATTGAGGTGTTACAAAAAAGAACTGCACACACAAGGCATTTTCTAACCAAATAATACAAAACACTGAGCAGAACAAGGATATGTTGTTGGGGTTAAAGGGGGTACACTCTTAGAAATAAATGTGCTAAGTAGAACCATATAAGATTCTTTGGCTTGTCCTCATAGGAGAATCCTTTTGGGCTCCAAAAGGTTCCACCTATTAATACTTTTACTTTTTTAAGAGATGCATTGGGCTTGTTCCTGTTGTTCATGATAAAACAGTAATTAGTTGTAAAGTATTTTTATGTTTGTTGTATTAAATCCGTTTACATTTGGGGATTCTTGCGCCATCCCTTGCCACCCTGCTAAAGGCCCCTTGACCCCGCTTTGCCACCCCATGTAGAATTTTCTAGATCCGCCACTGGTTACCAAGAACCCTTGAAGCAAAGTAGAACCTCAGCCCTTGTAGAAGGACCCTTTTGGAACCCTTATTTCTAAGAGTGTACTAGAGTGCCAGCTGCCTTGTACAGTGCATTTACATCATACATCTTTCACATCCATTCACACTTAACCCACACAATGTGGAGTTAGTAAGTGTCTTGCCCAATGACACCTCTACATGTAGACTAGCAGAGCCAGGAATTGGACCAACATCTTCCAGTTGAAAGTCGCTCTACCACTGATCCACAGTAGCCTCTTACTGTATGTATCTGTATCCAATCACAACCATATCTTGAACCTGTTGCAGGTTTCAGATGGATGTGAGCATAGTGTACCTATGTAACTATCATGGGCTGACCACACAGGAATCCTGTCAGCAAGGAACCTGTCTTTTCAACGTCCACCTTTTCCTAGTGTCTTGCCAACTCAACTTTTTTTGTGCTGGACCGCACATTAACCAGGGCCAGGGCCGTCAGTTTGGGGCTTATCTAGTGTTTCTATCTAGAATTGGAGTATACATTTACAACAGGAGAGTGAACGCAACACACAGGCTGTTGAAGCTATGAAGGTGGATGCTGACGTTTTCCTCCACTACAGTTAGGCTAAATCACCAGGAGGGACTGCTGTTGTACTGATTATCATTAGCATGGCTGTGATACCTGATACCATGTCACAGCGGTGATGATATTTGGTACAACAGCACAATATATATATGTATAATATTGCAAGTTTTATGGCTCCACCAACAAAAATAGTTCCACAGCTGGACTGACTTAACTGTTGTCTAGCAGTCAAAAATAATGAGCATATCCTGTAACCAGAGGGGGAAAGTGTCTGAGAGTTGCTTCAGAGTTAACAGCTTGATCTGACAGTTTACTGCTCCATAATTTTCTGGGTGAGGTTGCATCAGTTTTGTAACTAGTAGTAACTAGTAGTTCCCCATAGCTAAATACAAACTGGAAGAAACGATGGAGGCAGATCCCCATTCAGCTTTCCAAGTCTGTGATTTACTTTGAAAGGGAAATTCCAGTATTTTTTCGACCTGGGCCCGGTGTTTATAAATGTGGGTGTGCACATGAATAGTACTGACAAAACTTTTCAAAATTGGTCCAGTAGATCATCTCGGGTGGCAGCTGGCAACGGCTTCAGTGTAATCTTAGTTATATCTATAAAAAGTGCATGTCAAAATAAATGTCTTGGATTGTTATTGTAAGCAAGGGCGTATGCTTGGTTACAAGACTGCCAGAACAGCACATCACCTGCACTGTCTCTTGTTCGACTGGACCAATAAATGAAACCTTTTGTAAGTACTATTATTGTTGGGGACACCAACGTGATTGGTGATGAATTTTGAATATTAATAATTCATTAATTAGCCTTTCTCCATGGAGTTTGCATGTTCTCCCCCTGTGTGTGGGGGTTTTCTCCGAGTTCTCTGGCTTCCTCCCACAGTCCAAAAACAAGCAAAATGGGAATTATGTAAATTGGACACTCTAAATTGACTGTAAGTGTGAGAGTGAAACGGTTGTTTGTCTCTATATGTGGCCCTGTGATGGACTGGCAAACTGTCCAGGGTGTACCCCGCCTATCGCCCTATTTCAGCTGAGATTGGCACAGCACCCCCTGCAACCCTCCTATGGAGAATAAAGCAGTAGATAATGGATGGACGGATAATGTGTGGATGGGGTTGATATGCCCATTATTTTCCCAGCCCTTATAATAAGAGTGTTCAGTTGTGATCAGAAACAGTAAAAGTTAGTCACCTCACAGCCACTAGTTACAATATCTTTTCCCATTCACACAGATTCACTCACACATTCAGTGCTTTATGTACATATAATTCAAAGGTTATGCTACCCCAAATATCAATAAGAACAAACAGATCTGCTGAAATGCCAAAGATGAACTCAGATTTATTGCAGACATATTGATGGTACAATTTCACAGTAAATCTGGTTATCACAGTCAGCCTAAACTTTATTTTTATTCAGAGTGAAAGTGAAAATAAAGGAGTAAACACCATTTCTATGAGATCTCATCATCTCAGGAGAAGAAAAAGATGATCCCAAAACTCAAATATTAAAGTGTTATATGTGGTTGCTTTTGGTGATGTCAAAATGAAAAAGAATATGACAGATGTGTAACAACAGAGGAGACTCAAGAGAAAATGCAGTGTTATTAGAGTAATAGTATATGGTGGCATGTACTGAAAGTCTTGTGAATCCAAGACAGAGCACACCATCCACACATGTTACTGTGCACATCTCTGAACTGCAGTTCTCATTTTGTGTGAAATGACTCTCGCCTAATTAAAAAAAAATAAAAAAATTGTCATGACACAACAAACAGCCTCCTAGTCTACACAAGAGCACATCCAGCAAACCAAAAGTCAACCTGGCTGACTGATAAAGGAAGAGAACTGACTCACACCGAAGGCTGCTCAGTGTCTGAAGGCAAAGAAGTGGAGAGCTTTGTGGAAATGGTTTTAAGCATACATGAGGAAGCGAACACAATGAGGAGAAGACAATAGCTGTTTTTAATAGCGAGTGGTCCTTGTGCTACTGCTAAAGCTGCTGCTATAGCCTCCACCGCCTCCCATGCTGCTGCCTCCTCCCATGCCGCCGCCTCCTCCCATGCTGCCGCCACCATAGCCGCCTCCGCCATAGCCGCCTCCACCTCCGCCATAGCCGCCTCCACCTCCGCCACCTCCCATGCTACTACCAAAGCTGCTGCCGCCTCCTCCGCCGCCACCACCTGGTAATGAGGATAAAACATTTCCGTTACACTTCTTCCAAATTTTACTCATTGCTTACTGATTCACATCTTCCATCAAATCGAGAGAACTAACTTGATATATATTTGACCTAAATAGTAGAGACATGTCGATACATACCATAGCTGGTGGTTGAAGACTGTACGTGGATCTTTGCCTCTCCACCACCACTGGCAATTCTGCAAAGAGGTACATATAATAAATGACCAATCTGAGCTATTAATGTTGCTGCCTTACAAGGTGCTACGGTGTAACTGTCTTGAGTCCACAGTATCTGAGCTTTTACCTGATTTCTTCTCCTTCCAGAAGCTTTCTGTAGGTGGCAATCTCTATGTCCAGAGCCAACTTGACATTCATGAGCTCTTGGTATTCACGGACCTGGCGGGCCATGTCTTGTTTGGCTCTCTGCAGGGCCTCTTCCAGGTCCTTCATGCGTTCCTTGGCATCCTTCACAGCCAGCTCTCCACGCTCCTCAGCCTCAGCAATCTGAGCCTCGAGGTTTGAACGCTGAGAGGTTGGAAAATATTGTGAGATGTGATGTTCTACACTTTACCTGATTTTCAACATGCATTTTTGAAATCAGGATTGTTTTTTAAAAAAATTGGGGAGTCTAAGATGTCTGCAAGTGAAGTGAATACCTGTCCTTTGACTGCCTCAATTTCATTCTGAAGGCGGCTAATCATACGGTTGAGTTCAGCAATCTCACTCTTTGACTGGCGAACGCTATCTCCGGCCTCATTTGCAGACGACTGCATCGCTGTGACCTTAAGTAATAAGAAGATTAAAGGTAACTTACTACAGTTTCCAAATATGTGGTTGAAGTATGTTTGTTTCATACTGAACATAATGAGATTAATTTTGCCCTCTACACACCTTTTGGCTATACCACGATTCTGTGTCTTCACGGCTGCGATTGGCAATTTCTTGATATTGAAGCTTGACTTCAGCCACAATCGCATCCATGTCCAGGACGCGGGAGTTATCCATCTCCACAATGACAGAGGTGTCCTTGATCTGGCCTTGAAGCTCACGCAGCTCCTGAACAAAGGGTATATGGGTGTTTTAGATACAGTTAAAAGCATCTGTTTTTATGGGTTATTTCTGCTAAAGGGGAAAAAAATAAACAGTGCTGACTGAGCCATGGTTCATTTTACTTACAGCCTCATACACACTTCTGAGGAAGTTAATCTCATCTTGAATGGAATCGACTTTGGCTTCCAGCTCAACTTTGTTCATGAAGGCACCATCTACATCCTACATTATTGGGGAAGAGGAAAGTGGCGTTCATTAGTGATGGTCAGTATAGTATTTAAGCTGTTTTCCTCAACATGCTGTAGAGCTGTAGACTCCTCTCACCTTCTTGAGGAGCACAAATTCATTCTCCACGCTAGCACGCTTGTTGATTTCATCTTCATATCTGACACATAGGGATGAAAAAAATCAGCTGATGCAAAAGTTCAATCAACTTGTCAGTCTGCTCAAAGATGGGATATTCCTGGTTTATCTTGGTTATGAACTCACTTGTTCTTGAAGTCCTCTACCAGTCCTTGCATGTTTTTCAGCTCTCCCTCTAACTTCACCTTCTCATTACCAAGGCCATCTAGCTGTCTGCGCAGGTTGGCGATGTAGGCCTCAAACATGGCGTCTATGTTGGAGCGGCTGGTGGTCTGTTCCTGCAGCAGACTCCATTTGGTCTCCAGCATTTTGTTCTGCTGCTCCAGGAAACGCACCTGGTAGGTAGAATTATTTAGATCAAAGTTTAGTTCCACTGAGAGTTGGGGAAAATATTGCATTTGCATACAGCTGCAAAACCATATTAACCAAACTACAATAAAGTTAAATGATTACGGGCACAAGGTATGGCGATATGAGCAATATGAGCATAAGAGGGAGTGTCATAAATGCACCACTACAACACTGCATGTAAATTCAACAGTTTCAGTTGTTCCTTTATTCTTCTTTCCTAATCTCATAAAATGCAGCCTCAGAGTGGATTATATTCAATGTCTCCACATGTGGGAAAACAAAGATGTTTGTCTTCTTTTGTTTTACTTGACTCCTTTATTCTTCTTTCCTAATCTCATAAAATGCAGCCTCAGAGTGGATTATATTCAATGTCTCCACATGTGGGAAAACAAAGATGTTTGTCTTCTTTTGTTTTACTTGACTCACTTGAGCCATAGAACCACACCTATGTGTGACTTAAACACAGCAAGCTGTGCCAGTACTGGCAATTGCAATGTTAAAATATCTCTGCACAGTGTAACATAGCTGTATTAGTTCTCTCGTCAGAGAAGGTAATGGCACATTTCAAGTTGGACAAGCTGAGACATACCACTGGAAGTTATATTCTGCAAAATATGGTATTATCACACTGTATACACTATGAGAAGTGAAATAGGTATTAACACAATCACTTCTTCCTGTCAAACTGAGAGCCACCAGTCACTAGATATGACCACTCCTACGTTTCCTTCTTTTACCACACACATAGACAGCTGTTAAGGGGCAAATTACACTGAAAAGCTGATTACTGCCATTTAACTGCCTAAAAGGCATGATGCAGCTATTCAAATTTGCACAACTTCTAATGCTTATGTTTTCCCTTCCCAGATGAACAGTTCTTCAGAAATATTATGAATGAATGGAGCATGTATAATTTGACCAATTAAAAAAAACTTAGCACTTGAGACCTTATGTAATTGAAAATGGTGTGGGTCATAAAACTGACAAACTTTTTAGGTAATCAATAGAAAAAAGGCACTCACCTTGTCAATGAAGTTTGCAAAGCGGTTGTTCAGAGTCTTGATCTGCTCTTTCTCCTCGGTTCGGACAGTCTGAATGGTGGGGTCGATCTCAAGGCACAGGGGGGCCAGTAGGCTCTGGTTGACTGTGACCGCTGTGATTCCACCGCCAAAACCTCCGCCTCCACCTCCACTACCGAAGCCTCCGCCACCACCATAACCTCCTCCACCACCACCAAAACCTCCTCCACCACCACCATAACCTCCTCCTCCACCACCAAAGCCTCTACCACCACCACCACCATAACCTCCTCCTCCACCACCAAAATAACCTCCACCACCACCACCACCACTACCACCGAAAGCAAAACCACTAGCAATGGCACTACCTCCTCCGCCACCGGAACTGCTCATGCCCCATGATTTAGAAACGCGTGGCCCTGAGCTAGAAGAAGAATAGGCAGATCTTGAGGAAAATGATGATATCCCTCCTGATTGCCCTCCTGATTGCCCTCCCTTACGGCTCGTAAAACGCATACTCGATGCCATGGCTTAAGTAGATGGGGAGCAGAGGAAGAGAGAGAGGGAGATTAGGCAGAGCAGTGGAGCACACTAAGAGGTGAGTCAAGTCCCTCTAAGCACCTTCCTCCTGTCTGTGATGGATTTTTATCTGCCTCTAACTGCAGGGGAGGTCCCAGTGAGCTCCACCCCCTCAACCCTCCACCAGTTACCTGCATCCTGAAAAGAGCACTTGGTTGGAGATTGGGGTGGAGCAGCTCAGCCTGTCAGACAGGTAAAGGTGCCACCCCTGTAAGGTGATCAGGGCGCAACACACCCATGGTGCTCACTGAAGAAGGCATCAGATACACTACACTGGTACCATGTTCACTGGCTACTGTTGGAGGATAATAAGGGAGACTTGAAAGGGTCACTATTCAGGCCTACTGCACAAGCAAAGAAGTATATAAAAAGTATATATAGTGAGGCAAGGTAACACACACCCAGCCAACTGAAGGAAATATGAAAAATGTAGCAAGGAGAAGTATGGGAAGAAAAATTCAGTGACCTTTGTATGCTGAGAGCACACAACACAAATCCTTTTATTAATGTGTTCGGGCATGCATCTTGTGGGTGCTTGAGGAAATACCATCTTCTGTAATAATCACATTTTAATACTTTGCTATGATCGCCAAGGTTCAGTGATTATTTTATTTTAAAAACCAGTATTTTTTCGACCTGGGCCCGGTGTTTATAAATGTGGGTGTGCACATGAATAGTACTGACAAAACTTTTCATAATTGTTCCAGTAGATCATCTCGAGTGGCAGCTGGCAACGGCTTCAGTGTAATCTTAGTTATATCTATAAAAAGTGCATGTTTTCGCCAATATATGGCTTGGATTGTTATTGTAAGCAAGGGCGTACGCTTGGTTACAAGACTGCCAGAACAGCACATCACCTGCACTGTCTCTCGACTGGACCAATAATGAAACCTTTTGTAAGTACTATTATTGTTGGGGACACCAACGTGATTGGTGATGAATTTTGAATATTAATAATTCATTAATTAGCCTTTCTGCATGGAGTTTGCATGTTCTCCCCCTGTGTGTGGGGGTTTTCTCCGAGTTCTCTGGCTTCCTCCCACAGTCCAAATAGGGCAAAATGGGAATTATGTAAATTGGACACTCTAAATTGACCGTAAGTGTGAGAGTGAAACGGTTGTTTGTCTCTATATGTGGCCCTGTGATGGACTGGCAAACTGTCCAGGGTGTACCCCGCCTATCGCCCTATGTCAGCTAAGATTGGCACAGCACCCCCTGCAACCCTCCTTTGGAGGATAAAGCAGTAGATAATGGATGGATGGATAATGTGTGGATGGGGTTGATATGCCCATTATTTTCCCAGCCCTTATAATAAGAGTGTTCAGTTGTGATCAGAAACAGTAAAAGTTAGTCACCTCACAGCCACTAGTTACAATATCTTTTCCCATTCACACAGATTCACTCACACATTCAGTGCTTTATGTACATATAATTCAAAGGTTATGCTACCCCAAATATCAATAAGAACAAACAGATCTGCTGAAATGCCAAAGATGAACTCAGATTTATTGCAGACATTTTGATGGTACAATTTCACAATAAATCTGGTTATCACAGTCAGCCTAAACTTTATTTTTATTCAGAGTGAAAGTGAAAATAAAGGAGTAAACACCATTTCTATGAGATCTCATCTTCTCAGGAGAAGAAAAAGATGATCCCAAAACTCAAATATTAAAGTGTTATATGTGGTTGCTTTTGGTGATGTCAAAATGAAAAAGAATATGACAGATGTGTAACAACAGAGGAGACTCAAGAGAAAATGCAGTGTTATTAGAGTAATAGTATATGGTGGCATGTACTGAAAGTCTTGTGAATCCAAGACAGAGCACACCATCCACACATGTTACTGTGCACATCTCTGAACTGCAGTTCTCATTTTGTGTGAAATGACTCTCGCCTAATTAAAAAAAAAATAAAAAAATTGTCATGACACAACAAACACCCTCTTATTCTACACAAGAGCACATCCAGCAAACCAAAAGTCAACCTGGCTGACTGATAAAGGAAGAGAACTGACTCACACTGAAGGCTGCTCAGTGTCTGAAGGCAAAGAAGTGGAGAGCTTTGTGGAAATGGTTTTAAGCATTCATGAGGAAGCGAACACAATGACAAAGAAGACAATAGCTGTTTTTAATAGCGAGTGGTCCTTGTGCTACTGCTAAAGCTGCTGCTATAGCCTCCACCGCCTCCCATGCTGCCGCCTCCTCCCATGCCGCCGCCTCCTCCCATGCTGCCACCGCCATAGCCGCCTCCGCCATAGCCGCCTCCACCTCCGCCATAGCCGCCTCCACCTCCGCCATAGCCGCCTCCACCTCCACCATAGCCGCCTCCACCTCCGCCGCCTCCTCCGCCGCCACCACCTGGTAATGAGGATAAAACATTTCCGTTACACTTCTTCCAAATTTTACTCATTGCTTACTGATTCACATCTTCCATCAAATCGAGAGAACTAACTTGATATATATTTGACCTAATTAGTAGAGACATGTCGATACATACCATAGCTGCTGGTTGAGGACTGTACGTGGATCTTTGCCTCTCCACCACCACTGGCAATTCTGCAAAGAGGTACATATAATAAATGACCAATCTGAGCTATTAATGTTGCGGCCTTACAAGGTGCTACGGTGTAACTGTCTTGAGTCCACAGTATCTGAGCTTTTACCTGATTTCTTCTCCTTCCAGAAGCTTTCTGTAGGTGGCAATCTCTATGTCCAGAGCCAACTTGACATTCATGAGCTCTTGGTATTCACGGACCTGGCGGGCCATGTCTTGTTTGGCTCTCTGCAGGGCCTCTTCCAGGTCCTTCATGCGTTCCTTGGCATCCTTCACAGCCAGCTCTCCACGCTCCTCAGCCTCAGCAATCTGAGCCTCCAGGTTTGAACGCTGAGAGGTTGGAAAATATTGTGAGATGTGATGTTCTACACTTTACCTGATTTTCAACATGCATTTTTGATACGAGGATTGTTTTAAAAAAAAAAATTTGGGAGGCTAAGATGTCTGCAAGTGAAGTGAATACCTGTCCTTTGACTGCCTCAATTTCATTCTGAAGGCGGCTAATCATACGGTTGAGTTCAGCAATCTCACTCTTTGACTGGCGAACGCTATCTCCGGCCTCATTTGCAGACGACTGCATCGCTGTGACCTGAAATAAGAAGAACATTAAAGGTAACTTACTACATTTTCCAAATATGTGGTTGAAGTATGTTTGTTTCATACTGAACATAATGAGATTAATTTTGCCCTCTACACACCTTTTGGCTATACCACGATTCTGTGTCTTCACGGCTGCGATTGGCAATTTCTTGATATTGAAGCTTGACTTCAGCCACAATCGAATCCATGTCCAGGACACGGGCGTTATTCATCTCCACAATGACAGAGGTGTCCTTGATCTGGCCTTGAAGCTCACGCAGCTCCTGAACAAAGGGTATATGGGTGTTTTAGATACAGTTAAAAGCATCTGTTTTTATGGGTTATTTCTGCTAAAGGGGAAAAAATAAACAGTGCTGACTGAGCCATGGTTCATTTTACTTACAGCCTCATACACACTTCTGAGGAAGTTAATCTCATCTTGAATGGAATCGACTTTGGCTTCCAGCTCAACTTTGTTCATGTAGGCACCATCTACATCCTACATTATTGGGGAAGAGGAAAGTGGCGTTCATTAGTGATGGTCAGTATGGTATTTAAGCTGTTTTCCTCAACATGCTGTAGAGCTGTAGACGCCTCTCACCTTCTTGAGGAGCACAAATTCATTCTCCACGCTAGCACGCTTGTTGATTTCATCTTCATATCTGACACAATGGGATGAAAAAAATCAGCTGATGCAAAAGTTCAATCAACTTGTCAGTCTGCTCAAAGATGGGATATTCCTGGTTTATCTTGGTTATGAACTCACTTGTTCTTGAAGTCCTCAACCAGTCCTTGCATGTTTTTCAGCTCTCCCTCTAACTTCACCTTCTCATTACCAAGGCCATCTAGCTGTCTGCGCAGGTTGGCGATGTAGGCCTCAAACATGGCGTCTATGTTGGAGCGGCTGGTGGTCTGATCCTGCAGCAGACTCCATTTGGTCTCCAGCATTTTGTTCTGCTGCTCCAGGAAACGCACCTGGTAGGTAGAATTATTTAGATCAAAGTTTAGTTCCACTGAGAGTTGGGGAAAATATTGCATTTGCATACAGCTGCAAAACCATATTAACCAAACTACAATAAAGTTAAATGATTACGGGCACAAGGTATGGCGATATGAGCAATATGAGCATAAGAGGGAGTGTCATAAATGCACCACTACAACACTGCATGTAAATTCAACAGTTTCAGTTGTTCCTTTATTCTTCTTTCCTAATCTCATAAAATGCAGCCTCAGAGTGGATTATATTCAATGTCTCCACATGTGGGAAAACAAAGATGTTTGTCTTCTTTTGTTTTACTTGACTCACTTGAGCCATAGAACCACACCTGTGTGTGACTTAAACACAGCAAGCTGTGCCAGTACTGGCAATTGCAATGTTAAAATATCTCTGCACAGTGTAACAAAGTTGTATTAGTTCTCTCGTCAGAGAAGGTAATGGCACATTTCAAGTTGGACAAGCTGAGACATACCACTGGAAGTTATATTCTGCAAAATATGGTATTATCACACTGTATACACTATGAGAAGTGAAATAGGTATTAACACAATCACTTCTTCCTGTCAAACTGAGAGCCACCAGTCACTAGATATGACCACTCCTACGTTTCCTTCTTTTACCACACACATAGACAGCTGTTAAGGGGCAAATTACACTGAAAAGCTGATTTCTGCCATTTAACTGCCTAAAAGGCATGATGCAGCTATTCAAATTTGCACAACTTCTAATGCTTATGTTTTCCCTTCCCAGATGAACAGTTCTTCAGAAATATTATGAATGAATGGAGCATGTATAATTTGGCCAATTAAAAAAACTTAGCACTTGAGACCTTATGTAATTAAAAATGGTGTGGGACATAAAACTGACAAACTTTTTAGGTAATCAATAGAAAAAAGGCACTCACCTTGTCAATGAAGTTTGCAAAGCGGTTGTTCAGAGTCTTGATCTGCTCTTTCTCCTCGGTTCGGACAGTCTGAATGTTGGGGTCGATCTCAAGGCACAGGGGGGCCAGTAGGCTCTGGTTGACTGTGACTGCTTGGATTGGAACACATCCACCGCCAAAACCTCCGCCTCCGCCTCCACCTCCACCACCGAAGCCTCCGCCACCACCATAACCTCCTCCACCACCACCATAACCTCCTCCACCACCACCATAACCTCCTCCTCCTCCACCACCAAAGCCTCTACCACCACCACCACCACCACCATAACCTCCTCCTCCACCACCAAAATAACCTCCACCACCACCACCACTACCACCGAAAGCAAAACCACTAGCAATGGCACTACCTCCTCCGCCACCGGAACTGCTCATGCCCCATGATTTAGAAACGCGTGGCCCTGAGCTAGAAGAAGAATAGGCAGATCTTGAGGAAAATGATGATATCCCTCCTGATTGCCCTCCTGATTGCCCTCCCTTACTGCTCGTAAAACGCATACTCGATGCCATGGCTTAAGTAGATGGGGAGCAAAGGAAGAGAGAGAGGGAGATTAGGCAGAGCAGTGGAGCACACTAAGAGGTGAGTCAAGTCCCTCTAAGCACCTTCCTCCTGTCTGTGATGGATTTTTATCTGCTTCTAACTGCAGGGGAGGTCCCAGTGAGCTCCACCCCCTCAACCCTCCACCAGTTACCTGCATCCTGAAAAGAGCACTTGGTTGGAGATTGGGGTGGAGCAGCTCAGCCTGTCAGACAGGTAAAGGTGCCACCCCTGTAAGGTGATCAGGGCGCAACACACCCAGGTGCTCACTGAAGAAGGCATCAGAGCCTGGGGTGAAGGAGGAGGAGAGACATGATGAGAAAAAAAAGTGTTTCATTACTTCATTAGCTGAAAGCTTTCCATGATATACAGTATTTTCATGGTTGAAATATTAAATGTTCAGGGCGGGGAACTCTCGTCAATTATCCACAGTTTTGTTTTTGAAAATGAAAATATAATAAATACCAAACAAGAACACCAAAGCTCAAATAGGCAATGTTTAGAGTATGGTTTTAGATTGCACAGTAAACACCATATTGTTTCATATTTACCTCTATAACTATTATTATTCCATTGCAAATGCAGTTTTTAAGAAAATTCTGAAGTCAGCCACATTAGCACATTCTATGTGACAATTCTTTAATGTTAATTTGGATGGCCAGAAGCACCACAATACAACAATATCACAAGATTTACTCTCACTAGCTCTAGCATTATAACACCCCAAAATAGAAAAATATGCAAAATAAATGTTTTACCTTTCAGATTTTGTGAAAGGAGGCCTTTGGTGCACATATGTAAGGTGTTTTTTGTGTATGTCTGTGTGTTTGTGTGTGTGTGTATTTTTAAAATATTATGACCAAAGCCCCACCCGTTGGTATCATTGAAAGCCCTAAATGTCCTCTGTACATAGCAAAAAATAGTTCATTTATTTAGTTTCATTGATTTAGTGGTATGCAGTGGGTGGGAGATATTCAAGACATTTACAAATGTTGTAATATTGCAACATCGGGCATAGATTTGAGCAGAATATCTGTTTTTGGACTCTCACTTTCAGAACAAATATGCTGAACAGAAAGGTTTGCAGTGAGGATTGCTTACAAAGCACTACAACAGTAAATATCCTGAATAATAGTTTGTTAGGCCAATAAAAGCTAAATGAAAACTTCGGGACACACCCAGTACATGATGGAGGAAGTGGGAGAAGACAACAAGGACTGAGACCAGTGTTCATGTACAGTGTTTGTCCAAAAAGCAGTTCCTTTCTGCTTCCAGAGTGTATTGAAGTAGCCTTAATTGCAGTGTCTACAGCGTCCTATCTTTGTCTTTACTGGGGAATGTGCAATCCACTGGTGGTACACGTGACCTCTTTGGAGCAGTCACAGATGTGTTGTCACAGATGATCCTGGGCGCCCACTGAAGATGGTCGTTCTCTCCTTGGATTGTTGACAGTTTTGTTTGCCTGAATAAGATGAGAAAAAGATCACAAGATGACAATGTCAAACACATATTAAAAACTATAATCAATGAAATATTAAATACGATACAATACAACAGAAATTGATTCTTACCAGGATGAGGGTAGATGCTGAAATCTTCCGCTGTTCAGCATCTCTTTCTTGATTTGCAATATTCCCAATAATGAACTCTCTAGTTAACATACTAACAGGGACCCCCACAGTGCAGATGCTATTTTGATTACCAGCCTCACCCAACGTTCTAAAATTACAACAAAGTGAATGAATGAATGAATGAATCGTTTATTTCGGGCATGACAAGTAATCACATCTGCATACATCAGCATTTACATTCATACACATGACCGAAAGGGACAGCGGGAGAAGCAAAGCTTATCTAGTCCCGCCCCCATTACCCATACAATTTTATTACTTCTTTTTTTTTTTTTTTTTTTTTCATGTTAACTTTCGACATTTTGGACGTCGCAGCAACAATAGCATAAGGCTGCAGTTCATCTCAAGTCAGTCAACAGACTACATGCACGGCCGTACATGTGTCCCTGTCGAACCATCACGAGCGATCACAGTCTCAAGTTGTTGCCTCGGTTCCACCGATTTATTCATCCCTCTCTCGCATAGCTCTCACCACGCTTAGTTTCACCAGCTCATCTCGTTTGGCTGCATCCACTCCCATCTGCACCACGCAGTCTCGAATTGCGGAGTTGTCGGTGCGCAACCCCAAGTGTCAAGTGTGGCTCCTAGTTTGTCACTATCAAAAATTAATAATGATACTCATATGAACATTATAATATTCAGTTGATAAATGTAATATTAATTAAAGTTCCTTTTGCACACCATGCTTTAAAAAGGCATTTTAAAGAAGGGAAAAGAGCCAATTTACTGTTTTAGTCTCATGAATCTAGCTATTTATCAATTTGGATTATGATTAATAATGAACTAAAACCTGAACTATAATGTCACAAAAATAGTTCTAATCTAATCTAATTAGAGGATGATGATGAGGAAAGCAAATGATCTTGCGCGGCCTATTTACACCAATGTATCTTAACCATGGCGATGATGGTGTTACTTCAAGACCTCATTTTGTTTTCAGTTTCAGAGTTAATCTTCAACACCGTGTCTGAACTTGCTGAAAAGATTAATTACACAATCCAACCGTGTGGCTTGTGCAGTGGTTAGCACTCCTGCCTTGTAGCCCTCCTGCCTTTGCAGCAGGATGACCTGGGTTTGGAACAAGAGCCTTTCTTCATGGAGTGTGCATGTTGTCCCTGTGTGTGTGTGTGTGCAAAATGAGCCATGGTGATGTGACAAATATGCAAATTAGCGTATAACGTCTTCTAGCAACATCTAGCACCTTTTCGGGATGGCTTTCGAAAGTAGTTCGAAACTTACAGTTACAATCCCCCCAAACAATCACATATGCTGGTTTTTGTACCATTTGTTTATAACAACATGGATGGTCTTTTTCTTTCTTTAACATGTACATGTTGATGTCCTTCTCCCCTAAAATATGCTGTAAAATGGACTCAACCATTTCCACTGTTTCACTGTCCATCTCAGATGCGTTCGACTCCAGAGAAGTTGGCAGTGTACCTGCAAAAAATTTGCCATGTGGCTTTGTGTTTCTGTATATATTTTTAGCTAGCATTTCTTGAAGCAGCAGCGAACTAAATTGACAATAATTTTCCCAAAAACTCATTCAACAGAGGTTTCCATCCCTGACCTTTATGTACTGAGATTTACCTAGATCACACCTGGGCATGATACAACCTCCGGGCCCTTTGGCTATCCTTCACTGGCCCTGCAGACAGATGAGCCTTTTTCTGTGTGCATTGCTCCTGGAGCCGTCTCTTTGCGGGCTCTCCGTATCCAACGCGAGCAGTTAATGCTCACAAGCCAGCTATCCCTTTCTTTGGAAAATAAGCTGGACCACATCCATCTTCTGCAACTGACCACCAGGAAAGTGAAAGAGTGCTGCACTTTTGTGTTTAAGGAAACATGGCTTAACAACATCGTCCCAGACTGGCAGGATGTGTCCCTAAGTGCCTCAAAACTGCCAGCAACAAGGGAAAACTCCAAAGCTCCCAATAAACTGGTACCATGTTCACTGGCTACTGTTGGAGGATAATAAGGGAAACTTGAAAGGGTCACTATTCAGGCCTACTGCACAAGAAAAGAAGTATAAAAACAAGTATATATAGTGAGGCAAGGTAACACACACCCAGCCAAGTGAAGGCAATATAAAAAATGTGGCAAGGAGAAGTATGGGAAGAAAAATCCAATGACCTTTGTATGCTAAGAGCACACAACACAAATCCTTTTATTAATGTGTTCAGGCATGCATCTTGTGGGTGCTTGAGGAAATACCATCTTCTGTAATAATCACATTTTATTACTTTGCTATGATCTCCAAGGTTCAGTGATTATCTTATTTTAATTTTTTATCTAGTTGCACAGGAAGGGTCCTTCCTGCACTTTTTTTGAATACAGTTTTATTCCCTTTAAAAATGTGAAACACTGGGGTAATACGCTTGCAGCTAAATTAACATCAGGAGTTAAAAGTGAACCTGATTTCTTGCTCTGACATATTTGGAGCTGTTAATACTCGTTGAAAGCCTTCTTAACCACCCAGATAAAGGTGTTGGCTTCCAAGTCTTATTACTATTGTAACATCTAAATAAGCTGTAGGGCAAAAATAGGTCACACCCCAAAAGAAAATACCTGCACTTCACTTTCCTTTTCTGCTTTTTCTCGTCTATCTTACACTCTCTTACACTTTATGTATACCATATATGTAAGTTAAAATAACTTGTGTACATAAACTACAGCCTACTTACGCCATTGTCGCCATTGTGTGACATGAGTTCACACATTGCTAATCAAGCCTATCAGCTCCCCAAGACTGTGTCTTTCATAGTGTAGGAGTGTTTAAATCTTGTTTAACTCTGTTTAAGCCATATTCCCAATCTGCACCCAGGAAGTGAGTTGTTTCAAGACAAATAGCGACATTGTGTTGGTAAAGTGAGACGTTGCAAACAGGTTGGCATATGACTTAAAACCCTAAAAAAAAAACACAAAAAGTTTCAGAAGTGACTAATATGTATATCTATATAGTGTGTGCATGTGTAAGAGAGAGCAAAGAATGTTGATGATTTTTTTTTAATAAACATTTTCAAGCATTCATTTTTGGTAAGATGGTCAGTAACACATTTTCATTTTTATCACTTTATTTGGAAATACTAAATGTTATTTGGAAATGGCATCAAACAAATCACCTTCCACACACAGCAGTTCATACAGTTCCTGTTTCAATTTCAATGGTTTATTCATTCATTTTCTTCTGCTTTATCCTGCACATGAGGGTCTAGCCATTAGCCGTTAAATAGATGGCTATTCTTTTTACCCTGAAACCTTGAAGTGTAACATTACACAGCTCTTTGCAAGACACCTGCATGTTACATGAAACATTTATGTGCACAAAATAAAACTCAGGCCACTACATTTGGTATAGTTGTGTTAATAATGCAATTTTTTTGTATAAAAGTACTAATGCTAATGAAACTAAATAAGAAACATATCAAAAAGAGGCTTGATCTGTCACATTTCAAGAAAAGGTTATTTAAAAGATTATTTCATGAAATACTTTCTTAAATGCAGTGGCACCCTTTAATCTGGGACATGACTGTATTTTATCTCACATGTAATGACAGGTGACAACATTTCTAGTTAGAACTTGTGGTGGAATGTACACTAGCTCAGTTTTGCTGTGAGAACCAGCCTTGCAATGAGAGTTTACTCTAAACTGAAACTTGGCAAGTGGAAGCATGTGGGAAAAAAAAGAGCAATTAAATAAGGATGGGTTGATTCCAACAAGCAGTGAATCTTGTTAATATTCTGGTGCCAAAGTGGATGGCAGGTCATATTGAAATTGAGGGCAAAAATATAAAGGTTTTTTAATTGTATGGCCAAGGCAACTATACAATACTATACAACATATTTTTCAAAAAAATAGTCAGATTTTGGAAGAAATAGTGTTATATTACATTGAGGTCAAAGACATAGTATAGTATGACGTCTTGGTCAGATTTTGGACTAAAAATAAAGAAGTATAGGATTTTGGACGACAGTATAGGATGACATTTTTGTCAAATTTTGAACCAAAAGTTTTTTTTTCAAAAAAATGGTCAGATTTTGGACGAAATAGTGTGGTATGACATTGAGGTCGATGACATAGTATAGTATGACGTTTTGGTTACATTTTGGGCTAAAAAAAAAATTTTTTTTAAATTCCCAATTTTGGACGACATAGTATAGTATGACGTTTTTGTCAAATTTGGACCAACATTTTCTTTTTTTTAAAAATTGTCAGATTTTGGACGAAATAGTGTAGTAGGACATTGAGGTCAATGGCATAGTATAGTATGACGTTTTGGTCACATTTTGGGCAAAACATTTTTTTTTATTAATATTCCAATTTGGATGACATAGTATAGTATGATGTTTTTGTCAAATTTTGGACCCAAATTTCTTTTTTCCAAAAATGGTCAGATTTTGTACGAAATAGTGTTGTATTACATTGAGGTCAACGACACAGTATAGTATGACGTTTTTTATCAAATTTTGGACCAAAATTTTCTTTTCAAAAAAATGGTCAGATTTTGGAAGAAATAGTGTAGTATGACATTGAGGTCAATGGCATAGTATAGTATTACGTTTTGGTCACATTTTGAGCTTAATAAAAAAATTCAAAAAATGAAGAGATTTTGGACGACATAGTATAGTATGACGTTTTTGTCAAATTTTGGACCAAATTTCTTTTTCACAAAAATGGTCTGATTTTGGACAAAATAGTGTAGTATGACATTGAGGTCCACGAAATAGTATCGTATGACGTGTTGGTAACATTTTGGGCAAAAAAAAAAATTCACAAAAATTATCAGATTTTGGACGAAATAGTATAGTATGATGTTTTTGTCAAATTTTGGAACAAAAGTT
The DNA here is from genome assembly GCF_963457635.1 of Microchirus variegatus. Classification (NCBI taxonomy): domain Eukaryota; kingdom Metazoa; phylum Chordata; class Actinopteri; order Pleuronectiformes; family Soleidae; genus Microchirus; species Microchirus variegatus. The sequence goes on from NC_139810.1 coordinate 15,443,311, forward strand.
TTTTTTCCAAAAAATGGTCAGATTTTGGACGAAATAGTGTAGTATGACATTGAGGTCGACGACATAGAATAGTAAGACACTGTGTTTAGCTCAGATGGTAGAGCAACCAACCTGCCCTATGTGTTCAGCTATAGTTTTCGCTGCAGTGACCCTAGTTCAAATCCCACACCAAGCGGTCTTTCCTGAATGTTGTTCCCCACCTCTCTGCCTACTGTCTCTCTCCACTATACTATCCGTTAAAATGGCAAAAAATCCTCAAAAAAATATTGCCCAATTTTGGACAACATTGTATATTATGACGTTTTAGTCAAATTTTGGACCAAATTTATTTTTCACAAAAATGGTCAGATTTTGGACAAAATAGTGTCGTTTGACATTGAGGTCGACGACATAGTATAGTATGACGTTTTGGTCACATTTTGGGCTAAAAAAAAAAATTTCAAAAACCTTTCCAATTGTGGGCAACATAGTATAGTATGACGTTTTTGTCAAATTTTGGACCAAATTTCTTTTTCACAAAAATGGTCAGATTTTGGTCAAAATAGTGTCGTATGACATTGAGGTCGAAGACATAGTATAGTATGACGTTTTGGTCAAGTTTTTGAACAAAATCTTATTTTCAAAGAAATGGTCAGATTTTGGACAACATAGTATAGTATGACGTTTTTGTCAAATTTTGGACCAAATTTCTTTTTCACAAAAATGGTAAGATTTTGGTCAAAATAGTGTCGCATGACATTGAGGTCGAAGACATAGTATAGTATGACGTTTTGGTAAAGTTTTTGAACAAAATCTTATTTTCAAAAAAATGGTCAGATTTTGGACAACATAGTATAGTATGACGTTTTTGTCAAATTTTGGACCAAATTTCTTTTTCACAAAAATGGTCAGATTTTGGTCAAAATAGTGTCGTATGACATTGAGGTCAACAACATACTATGGTATGACATTTTATCACATTTTGGGCAACAAAAAAAAATTCAAAAATATTTCCGATTTTGGAAGACATAGTATAGTATGACGTTTTTGTCCAATTTTGGACTAACATTTTTTTCAAAAAAATTGTCAGATTTTGGACGAAATAGTGTAGTATGACATTGAGGTCGACGACATAGTATAGTTTGACGTTTTGGTCATATTTTGGGCTAAATTTTTTTATTTTTTTTAAATTTCCGATTTTGGAGGACAGTATAATATGACGTTTTTGTCAAATTTTGGACCAAAAGTTTTTTTTCCAAAAAATTGTCAGATTTTGGAAGAAATAGTGTTTTATTACATTGAGGTCAACGACACAGTATAGTATGACGTTTTGGTCACATTTTGGACAATTTTTTTTTTAATTCCGTTATTGGACGACATAGTATAGTATGACATTTTTGTCAAATTTTGGACCAAATGTTTTTTTTCATAAAAAGGGTCAGATTTTGGACAAAATAGTGTAGCATGACATTGAAGTCGACGACATAGTATAGTAAGACACTACGTTTAGCTCAGATGGTAGAGCACCCAACCTGCCCTATGTGTTCAGCTATAGTTCCCGCTGCAGTGACCCTAGTTCAAATCCCACACCAAGCGGTTTTTCCTGAATGTTGTTCCCCACCTCTCTGCCTACTGTCTCTCTCCACTATACTATCCGTTAAAATGGCAAAAAATCCTCAAAAAAATATTGCCCAATTTTGGACAAAATAGTATAGTATGACGTTTTAGTCAAATTTTGGACCAAATTTATTTTTCATAAAAATTGTCAGATTTCGGACAAAATAGTGTAGTATGACATCGAGGTCAACGACATAGTATAGTATGACGCTTTGGTCACATTTTGGGCTAAAAAAAAAATTTTTCACAAACATTTCCGATTTTGGACAACATAGTATAGTAAGAAGTTTTTGTCAAATTTTGGACCAAATTTCTTTTTCACAAAAATGGTCAGATTTTGGTCAAAATAGTGTCGTATGACATTGAGGTCGACGACATAGTATGGCATGACGTTTTGTTCACATTTTGGGCAAAAAAAAAAGTTCAAAAAAATTGTCAGATTTTGGACGACATAGTATAGTATGACGTTTTTGTCAAGTTTTTGAACAAAATCTTATTTTCAAAAAAATGGTCAGATTTTGGACGAAATAGTGTAGTATGACATTTAGGTCAACAACATACTATAGTATGACGTTTTATCACATTTTGGGCTAAAAAGAAAATTTCTAAAATATTCCCGATTTTGGAAGACATAGTATAGTAAGACGTTTTTGTCAAATTTTGGACCAAATTTCTTTTTCACAAAAATGGTCAGATTTTGGTCAAAATAGTGTCGTATGACACTGAGGTCTAAGACATAGTATAGTATGACGTTTTGGTAAAGTTTTTGAACAAAATCTTATTTTCAAAAAAATGGTCATATTTTGGACAACATAGTATAGTATGACGTTTTTGTCAAATTTTGGACCAAATTTCTTATTCACAAAAATGGTCAGATTTTGGTCAAAATAGTGTCGTATGACATTGAGGTCGACGACATAGTATAGTATGACGTTTTGGTCAAGTTTTTGAACAAAATCTTTTTTTCAAAAAAATTGTCAGATTTTGGACAACATAGTATAGTATGACGTTTTTGTCAAATTTTGGACCAAAAGTTTTTTTTTCAAAAAAATGGTCAGATTTTGGACGAAATAGTGTAGTATGACATTGAGGTCGACGACATAGTATAGTTTGACGTTTTGGTCATATTTTGGGCTAAATTTTTTTAATTTTTTTTTAATTTCTGATTTTGGAAGACATAGTATAGTATGACGTTTTTGTCAAATTTTGAACCAAAAGTTTTTTTTTCAAAAAAATTGTCAGATTTTGGACAAAATAGTGTAGTATGTCAATGAGGTCGACGTAATAGTATAGTATGACGTTTTTGTCACATTTTGGACTAAAAAAATATATATTTTTTTAAGTTTCCTATTTTGGACGACATAGTATAGTATGAAGTTTTTGTCACATTTTGGACGAAAAAAGTTTTTTCAAAAAAATTGCCAAATTTTGGACAACAGAAAAGTTTTTGTCAAATCTTGGGCGAAAATTAGTTTTTCAAAAAAATTATTTGCTGACAATTCTTACATGAAATAAGTGAAGTGATGAAGGATCAAAGAGTTTGTCCAAAAAAATTGTCAAATTTTCGACAACATAGTATAGTATGACGTTTTGGTCAAGTTTTTGAACAAAATCTTATTTTCAAAAAAATGGTCAGATTTTGGACAACATAGTATAGTATGACGTTTTTGTCAAATTTTGGACCAAATTTATTTTTCACAAAAATGGTCAGATTTTGGACAAAATAGTGTAGTATGACATTGAGGTCGACGACATAGTATAGTATGACGTTTTGGTCAAGTTTTTGAACAAAATCTTATTTTCAAAAAAATGGTCAGATTTTGGACAACATAGTATAGTATGACGTTTTTGTCAAATTTTGGACCAAATTTCTTTTTGACAAAAAATGGTCAGATTTTGGTCAAAATAGTGTCGTATGACATTGAGGTCGAAGACATAGTATAGTATGACGTTTTGGTCAAGTTTTTGAACAAAATCTTATTTTCAAAAAAATGGTCAGATTTTGGACAACATAGTATAGTATGACGTTTTTGTAAAATTTTGGACCAAATTCATTTTTCACAAAAATGGTCAGATTTTGGACAAAATAGTGTAGTATGACATTGAGGTCGACGACATAGTATAGTATGACGTTTTGGTCACATTTTGGGCTAAAAAAAACTTCAAAAACCTTTCCGATTGTGGACGACATAGTATAGTATGACGTTTTGGTCAAGTTTTTGAACAAAATCTTTTTTTCAAAAAAATTGTCAGATTTTGGACAACATAGTATAGTATGACGTTTTTGTCAAATTTTGGACCAAAAGTTTTTTTTTCAAAAAAATGGTCAGATTTTGGACGAAATAGTGTAGTATGACATTGAGGTCGACGACATAGTATAGTTTGACGTTTTGGTCATATTTTGGGCTAAATTTTTTTAATTTTTTTTTAATTTCCGATTTTGGAAGACATAGTATAGTATGACGTTTTTGTCAAATTTTGAACCAAAAGTTTTTTTTTCAAAAAAATTGTCAGATTTTGGACAAAATAGTGTAGTATGTCAATGAGGTCGACGTAATAGTATAGTATGACGTTTTTGTCACATTTTGGACTAAAAAAATATATATTTTTTTAAGTTTCCTATTTTGGACGACATAGTATAGTATGAAGTTTTTGTCACATTTTGGACGAAAAAAGTTTTTTCAAAAAAATTGCCAAATTTTGGACAACAGAAAAGTTTTTGTCAAATCTTGGGCGAAAATTAGTTTTTCAAAAAAATTATTTGCTGACAATTCTTACATGAAATAAGTGAAGTGATGAAGGATCAAAGAGTTTGTCCAAAAAAATTGTCAAATTTTCGACAACATAGTATAGTATGACGTTTTGGTCAAGTTTTTGAACAAAATCTTATTTTCAAAAAAATGGTCAGATTTTGGACAACATAGTATAGTATGACGTTTTTGTCAAATTTTGGACCAAATTCATTTTTCACAAAAATGGTCAGATTTTGGACAAAATAGTGTAGTATGACATTGAGGTCGACGACATAGTATAGTATGACGTTTTGGTCACATTTTGGGCTAAAAAAAACTTCAAAAACCTTTCCGATTGTGGACGACATAGTATAGTATGACGTTTTGGTCAAGTTTTTGAACAAAATCTTTTTTTCAAAAAAATTGTCAGATTTTGGACAACATAGTATAGTATGACGTTTTTGTCAAATTTTGGACCAAAAGTTTTTTTTTCAAAAAAATGGTCAGATTTTGGACGAAATAGTGTAGTATGACATTGAGGTCGACGACATAGTATAGTTTGACGTTTTGGTCATATTTTGGGCTAAATTTTTTTAATTTTTTTTTAATTTCCGATTTTGGAAGACATAGTATAGTATGACGTTTTTGTCAAATTTTGAACCAAAAGTTTTTTTTTCAAAAAAATTGTCAGATTTTGGACAAAATAGTGTAGTATGTCAATGAGGTCGACGTAATAGTATAGTATGACGTTTTTGTCACATTTTGGACTAAAAAAATATATATTTTTTTAAGTTTCCTATTTTGGACGACATAGTATAGTATGAAGTTTTTGTCACATTTTGGACGAAAAAAGTTTTTTCAAAAAAATTGCCAAATTTTGGACAACAGAAAAGTTTTTGTCAAATCTTGGGCGAAAATTAGTTTTTCAAAAAAATTATTTGCTGACAATTCTTACATGAAATAAGTGAAGTGATGAAGGATCAAAGAGTTTGTCCAAAAAAATTGTCAAATTTTCGACAACATAGTATAGTATGACGTTTTGGTCAAGTTTTTGAACAAAATCTTATTTTCAAAAAAATGGTCAGATTTTGGACAACATAGTATAGTATGACGTTTTTGTCAAATTTTGGACCAAATTTATTTTTCACAAAAATGGTCAGATTTTGGACAAAATAGTGTAGTATGACATTGAGGTCGACGACATAGTATAGTATGACGTTTTGGTCAAGTTTTTGAACAAAATCTTATTTTCAAAAAAATGGTCAGATTTTGGACAACATAGTATAGTATGACGTTTTTGTCAAATTTTGGACCAAATTTCTTTTTGACAAAAAATGGTCAGATTTTGGTCAAAATAGTGTCGTATGACATTGAGGTCGAAGACATAGTATAGTATGACGTTTTGGTCAAGTTTTTGAACAAAATCTTATTTTCAAAAAAATGGTCAGATTTTGGACAACATAGTATAGTATGACGTTTTTGTAAAATTTTGGACCAAATTCATTTTTCACAAAAATGGTCAGATTTTGGACAAAATAGTGTAGTATGACATTGAGGTCGACGACATAGTATAGTATGACGTTTTGGTCACATTTTGGGCTAAAAAAAACTTCAAAAACCTTTCCGATTGTGGACAACATAGTATAGTATGACGTTTTTGTCAAATTTGGACCAAATTTCTTTTTCACAAAAATGGTCAGATTTTGGTCAAAATAGTGTCGTATGACATTGAGGTCGAAGACATAGTATAGTATGACGTTTTGGTCAAGTTTTTGAACAAAATCTTATTTTCAAAAAAATGGTCAGATTTTTGGATAACATAGTATAGTATGACGTTTTTGTCCAATTTTGGACCAACATTTTTTTTTCAAAAAAATTGTCAGATTTTGGACAAAATAGTGTAGTATGTCAATGAGGTTGACGTAATAGTATAGTATGACGTTTTAGTCACATTTTGGACTAAAAAAAAAATATTTTTTTAAGTTTCCTATTTTGGACGACATAGTATAGTATGAAGTTTTTGTCACATTTTGGACCAAAAAAGTTTTTTCAAAAAAATTGCCAAATTTTGGACAACATAGAATAGTTTTTGTCAAATCTTGGGCGAAAATTAGTTTTTCAAAAAAATTATTTGCTGATAATTCTTACATGAAATAAGTGAAGTGATGAAGGATCAAAGAGTTTGTCCAAAAAAATTGTCAAATTTTCGACAACATAGTATAGTATGACGTTTTTGTCAAATTTTGGACAATTCTTTGGGGGGAAATGTTTTAAAATTTTGGACGGCGTAGCATAAACATTTTCACAGCTCTGCTGGCAGCGTGTGAGTAGGTATGGCAGATGTATGTTGGAATTGCATATGCAATCGATGCACTGGGTGAAAATGATTGTGAATGGGTATATGCATGGCAAACTCATTATCAAGAGTACAAAATGCTACATAAATTTAGACTGTTTACCATCAATTGTGTTTTGAGTTGTCATTGTGTTTTAACTGGTGCTATCAGAGAAAAGTTTGCATCAAAAGCTAAATATGGTTTCCAAAGTTGTGAAGTGCACTTTGCACAAAACTGCAGTCTAAAATATTAATACAGTGTAACAATGTAAAGTCCAAACGGAACATCCTATGAGCTATAAAGATAATGCACTGAAGGAGTATGAGGAATACCACATCACAAAAATGAATGCACAGATTGTAGTTTTATCCCACAAAAGAGGCAATGAAAACATACAAACAGGCTTGGTTTAAATGTGAAATTTACAACATCGTATTATTTGGCAGAACTACTACATCAAATAATCAAAATGCAAAATTCTCTTTCGGCCTGTCCATCTCTGGTTTTAGCTCAACTGTGATAAAACTGTTTTTTTTTTTGTTTTTTGTTTTTCAAGCTTCATGAAAAATGCTTTACAATAATACACCATACAGTGTACCACATGTTTATTTTGTTGACATGAAGTCTACAAAGCTCCTGGTAGTAAAAATTTTATGACTTAGGTGTTGTATCCAGTACAGTTGCACACAGATCTTCATTGCTCTGTTCTTTCTTCCACACACTTACTACAAAATGCACTAACAGGGAGTGTTAGTGGACTGAGTCCATCAAGCCAGAGGGTAATATTACATCTATAAGGGATTATAACGATGGTTGACACACCTTCAAAGATTCAGTATGAGGTTAAAACTGAGTGAAAAATTAGTGCAATTGTGAGGGACCCGTCTTTATTCAGTTTAGGTACTATCAGTGAGCTAAGGTAGCACTTTGAATATTAATGGACTGCATTATGCCAGTGTTTAAATCTGAAAGATTTTACCCTCCTAGAGATTAAAAAACAAAACAAAAAAACTGCAGATAACTCTTGGCCTCACACTGAAACACACATTTCTGTGTTTTTCTATTAATTATTAATATACTGTATTTATTTATACTATGAACGTGTCATAAGACGCATCTTTCAGCAGAGTGAAAATGTACCAGGTGCTACACCTTTCTTCAATTCCAAATATTCTGCAGCCACACCTAGCACTGCAATAGCCAAAGGGCAAACTATGTCAGAGACAAAGCTGTACTTGAAGGAAGCATTCTTTTCTACGGTCATAGACAGGCAGACATTGTGTTCATTTATATTCATTTATATGAAGTATATCTGATGGTAAAAGTAAGGGGTGATGCTTTGTCTCTCCTGTCCAGATAACTGGAAATGCATAAATAGCTTCACAAACCTGTGTGAACGTGCATGTTTTTGTGGGTGGGTGTGTTTGCATTTATGCTCATCAAAGCAGAGTGTAAATAAGCTCTAGGAAGGACAGACCACACCTTAGCAACAATAGCTGCATCCTGAATGTATGAAGGTAGACAAATAAACACTTTATCGAACTAGGTTTTTGAACTTAGTCAGAAAAAACTGACTGCAGTGAGAGCTGTCTCCAAGCTCCTTGCATCTGACCCCGTGGTTGAGTGAGAATCTTGTTTGCCGTTCAGCCAATCACCCCTCTGGATTCACACCTGGAAGCCTCTGCAGAAGAGAAGGAATTGTCAATTGTGGAGATCTCCTTCTGAACAAAGTCGACTCCTTAGCTGTTGTCCCGCTACCATGAGTTTCTTTATACTGCTTTTCTTGTAACTGCATGAACGATGTGAATACCAAAGAAACTGTGTCACTGCGTGTTTGGTATTTGACGATGGGAAATGCCACAACAGATGGGGCCACTCTCTTTAAACTCACTGGTGACAGTTCTATGGTGTTATAACCATGCTATGAAGCAATAGGTATCAACTGCGTCTTTATCTTTCTGGACCTTAGAGCCAAACAGGCTACTCTCCAGGCCCTGCAAGTGAGTAGTGTTCAGTGCTTCAGTAAAGTATTTTTTAGTGGATGAGTGGATGGTTGTTTGTCTCTATATGTGACCCTGTGATGGACAGGTGAACTGTCCAGGGTGTGACCTCGCCTATCACCCAATGTCAGCTGAGATTGGCACAGCGACCCTCATGTGGAGGATAAAGTGGTAGAAGATGTACGGATGGGAGGTCTTGCTTTGATTCATTTAGCTCCACAAAACACTTCACACATGGACAACAGACACACAGTACAGTTCTACTCGAAGCTGCTCAGGTGTTCTGGTGGATATGTTCTGCATCGTGAATCATACTACAGCTGTTTGTCCTGCATTAGTTAAGTGAAAGACAAACACTCCACATGAATATTAATAATTTTCCTGAAATGCATTTTTATATTCACTTGGATTGTACTGTACACGTATATGCCATGTACCCGAGAGAGGAATTAATTCATGCAGTCTGAGAGCGTGAGACAACATGCCCATTTCAAGTATTATATAATGCATTTTTTTGTCATTGACAGCTGCTGCATCATCAAACTGCATGCTTAGGGTGCAAGCTGCCCTGGGGCCATGATTCACAGATAACATTTGCTGTGAAGGTCCACATACAGTGATACCTGGCACATGTGAGTTCAGATTGACATGTTTCAGGAGCCCTGCTTAGCAAGATATGTGTTACACCCATCCATGTTTTATTGATTTAAATCCAAGCTGTCAGAATGTCACACCCTGAAATACCTGACGGCAGCCAATGTGACATGCACTCTCTGCACTCTCTTAGTGCACTCTCTAAAGAGCTAGCAAGCACGTGCTATAGTCATATAGTCCAGGCTGGATTAATTAAGGAAGACTAAAACTGAAATGTAGGCATTAGCTCCAGAGTTTTCGATGTGTGGTGTGCACAAAAATGTGCGGAGGTAGTTTCAACACAATGATTTCTTTTGCCTGCATTGTGGGTCATGACAATGGTCACAATGGTAACTATACAAAGTAATGATGTCTGTCAGTCATCAGCGAAATAGATCTTTGCACCTGCGAAGTTATGTTATTAGGCAGAAAACAACTGTTTAACTTGAGGTAAAATATTCAAGGTGCAATGCATACATCTGTGATATCTTAAGAAAAGGCTGTTTTTCCTTGCTTCCCAACGGCAGCCATGTTTTCAGTGAGAGTGAGCGTCCGTGCTCCAGGCTGGTTCTCGGCACAGGGTGCACACACGGTGCAGACAATGCATAATTACAACAAACTTGAATGGACTTTTTTATCCAGAAATGTTTCAGTTGATTAATGCTGAACAATGATAGGCACCAACAACTATAATATATCTTCTAGATTCTGTGTAAAGCACTCAAATTCACCCCACCCAAACCTACACAGTTTAAATCCCTCATTTCTATTAAACTGTGATCTCAGCCCTTTTGCTTTGGCATGCTGTGCAGTGCTTGAGTGATTTATCATCAGTTTGGTTATATGCCTCCTCCATTTTGCTCTCGATTAAGGCTTGGTTACCCCAGGCAAATTATGAGCCTGTTTTGTCAGCAAATGACTGGCAAATGCCCCAGGGTAGAACCGCACCCCCAAACTTATCTGAAATGTGCAATGGATTTTTTCATTCTCTCACCTTCTTCTGCATTCACTCCCTCACACATTCAGCAGGATTTACCTGCAGGTAGAGAGCAATTAGGAGCAGTTATGCACGGCTGATAGCGAATATTAGGTTTATATAAAATGACAAAAAAATTGCGTTGCACGTCTTGCAATAAATGGAGAACTTTTCTTTGATGCCGTGTATTTATTTTACACAGTTTAATGGCTGTGACTTGCGTATGACTATTACAAATGGCTTGCACTGAACGATTGTGCAGCCTACTTTGTCCCAAAAATTATTCCAGAACACACAGAGACAAATCTGGGAGTCATATAAGCGTCCTCACTCAGGCACATGCAGATTAAAGGCATCCTATTGCATCACTTTCTGTTTAATGCAGTGGAATCCTGCTACAATTTAAAAAGAAAAGCAATTTTTGTAGTTAAGTCCTTTATAGCCTTTGTCACCTTGGTGTACTTTACTGCACCTTCATAGGAGTTTCTGCGTCTCACACCCATGGACACACCTCAAAACGAGCAACAACACTGCACACAGACTACTTTCTGTCATAGAGTTTCCTCTCTGCTTAAGAAAGAGGGCACTTGACTGACTGAAGACGTGTTTATACAATCGATAACTAACAACTGACCAGCAAATATTTTCAGTGTTTTGTTGTTCTTGTGGCATTTGCACCACTCCCTACAACATCAAGGCAAGCTCTAACAAGACCGAAATCAAACTGTAATCCTCTCTAAGAGTCTCCTTTTTTTTTTTTCATTGGGAGTCACATTTTGTTTCAAACTTTCTGAGTTATGCTGCTGCCTTGCCTGAGCCTGTTTTCTGCTGGCATAGGCGAAAAAACAAGCCTTGCCTACGGGCACCAGTGAGTAAAGAGCACACGCTATAATACCTGATGGATGAGCCTGATTCAAAGAAAAAAAAAAGTACCGAGAAGGATATCACTCTGACGATATAACTTCAGCTCTCTAGAATTGCACTGTCTACACTCAATTTCTTTCCTTTTTTTTACTGCCCACTTAGTACGATTGAAGCATGTCCTGGCAGAGAGGGGGAAGAAAGGAATGTTATTAAATAATACACCACATGAAGGATTCCAGCTGCCTATGCAGCCACAACTTTTACAGACAAACAGAGTGATTAGTATGTAAACAGAGTGAACAGAGTATGAGTGAACAGAGTATGTAAATAAAGCTAAGTAAAACCTTTTTGGACAGGTTTTCACTAAGAGCTGTTGGTGAGCCTAGTGTCAATAAAGTCAAGTCAAAGTCTCTAAGTATGCATTGAAACGCGTCCATTTTCCATCTTCTGGATGACGTTCAAGTTTTCTGACCTTGTCAAGTGCTACTCCTTGTGGTAAAGAAGATTAAAAAAACTACAAGACAACACTGAGCTTGTGATAAATATCAGCAAGCATTAATTAAATAAATGAGCAGCAATATTAATAACAACAGGTTTTAATGGTTAGTTGAGTTAGATATTGCTATTTTAGCTCTTTCATGGTGCTGGGATAAAAACGAGTTTGTGAGTCTGGGCGTGCAGGCTCAATTGGACATGTAGCGCCTCGCAGAAGGCAACAGCTGAAACTGACAGTTTCCTTGGTGAGAACAGCCCTGGATTATGTTTTTTTACTCTGTGCAGGCATCTGGTCCTTTATATGAGACAGTGAGGAATGATGTCTGCGATGTGCCAACCCTTTTGAGGTATACAGTCTGAGATTAACTAGTTAAGTTATTGTTAGCGTTTGCATGTTCTCCCCGTGGGTTTGCTCCGGGTTCTCCGGTTACCTACCGTAGTCCAAAAACATGCAGTTTTGGGGATTAGGCAAATTGGACACTCTAAATTGACAATGGGTGTGAGTGTGAGAGTGGATGGTTGTTAGTATCTGTGGCCCTGTCATGGACAGGCGACCTGTCCTGTCAGGATGTGACCCTGCCTTTCGCCCTGTGTCAGCTGAGATTGGCACATCTGCAGGCACATCCACAATCCTCATGTGCAGGATAAAGCGGTAGAAGATGGATGGATGGATAGCTCCAATAGAGACTTGATTTGCACTATATCCATAAAGTTGACTTTTGTCAGCCTCCAGGGGCCTGTTGCATGAAACTATAGGATAAACCAATAAGCCCGGGAATATGTCAGTTATCCTGGCTGAATTTAGCCTCAAGTTGGTAGCATGAAAACAGGGGAGCATAAGTTACTATGCAGATTTATCCTGTGTTGTTACCCTGATCCAGACTAGGCTAAACAACATCTGTGTTTCTCTCACAATGGTGTGCCTGTCTTTGGATGATCTTATACAGTAGAATGATGAAGCACTTAAAAAGGGCCTTTCCGATGGGACAGAGTGGTTAATTACAGAGCGTATTCCTTGGTATTCCCTGACAAGTACCTGCATGAGAGGTATTGGTTCAGCAGTGATGGTGATGGTGCAGTGATGCAAACTGCTTGGTCCCAAAATTGTGCATCCCACTGCGTGGGGAGATGATTTTACAGATCACAGATGATTTGCCTAGGACTATGCATGTTCTCAGTTGGAGATATGAAAAATCTAAATAAAGACACAATTTGCCGCACTATGTGGAAACTATGCTTGGCAATAAAATCAAACAAGATTTATACAAGATTGCCCGTAACATCAACTACAGACTCCACCTCCCTTGCAGTTGTAGCATTATAACTCATGTTGCATTACAGCTTTCAATAATGTTGACTTGACCAAACTCACACAAAGGCGCTCAGTCATTAAGATGCTGACATGAAAAATAAGCACCCGTCAGCACCTTAGGCAACCGCCCTTCAAAAAACTGAAATACCCCTTCTTTAATATCTTTAATTTAGCCCTTTATATGAAATGATAATCTGAATTGTACAAAAGAAGAAGAAGAAAAAAGATGCTAGCAACACAGCACTGCCTCCTTGTGTAAAGACATGCAATGCCGTCTCAGTTTGCTACATGGTGAAACGTTGGATATTATTGCTCCACCCTTCTTCTTGCTTTATTTAAGGGCATTATTTAATCCATCTTTTCAATTCAAGGCACAATAGAACCGTTTGTGTGGGACAGGGCGTTTCCATTTGTACACTGTTTTAAGCACAGAATAATGACTTACCTTATGAGAATCTGCAAGCAAGCTATGCTGCTGTACCAGTGCTGTGAACTTGGGCCAGGTAAGCAAACACGTGCTGGCAAACACATCTCTTCTCCCTCTTTTTTGCATACACACCAACGTGTCCTCTGCATTTCACCCATCCTTATTACACACCCTATAGTGTATTTACTTCATGCAATCATGAGATGCCAGAGTCACTAAGGATTTTAATAAAATATATTTATAAGAGCGTTTTTCCACAATAAAAAGATAATCAAAATACATACAGGCTTTTGGTTTTGTATTCGTACCCACCCATGCATGCAAACACACACAGGCAGTTTTTTTTGTAGCTATTCTTTTAAGGGCGTTGTCCCTAACTTTAACCATAACAAGTTAATGCTCTCTGTGATCCGAGAGGAACATACTCAATTCAAAATGTAAAATGTTGCCCCCTTGTGGAAAATACAGATACAGCTCAAAGGAGGAAAAATATTTATTTCAGTTATTATACAGGTCCAAAAAGCTACCAGGGCATCGCCTCAGCTTCTATACCTTTCAGTCTATTGAGCATGGACTCATAGATATGCAGTCTCCACTATCTGTGAACAAATCCACAATATAATCATATTATTAATATGAATATTACTATTCATATTAATAATATTCAATATATATAATAATATATATAATAATATTAGCTTAACATATATTTTCTTCTTTCAGTGGTAGCTGGTGATAAAAAGGGTTTTGCGGTTTCTTATTTAATAGAAATAGAAAAAAAAGCACTACTGAAACATAAATTTGATGATGGGGAATTGAAATATAATGTCAGTATGTCATGAAGCTCAAGTTATGTGATCCTAAATGAAGTTTATGCAAGTTATTAAAGAAAATGATCACTGTGTCAGGGACAGTTGATGATACAGATTAAATTATTGGTTTGTGAGCGTCAGGAACCTTTCAGGAGCTCCCACGTTTAAATACTGTATGTGAAAAACAGGAGTGAATTGTACGGACCTCCTCTGGTGACATATTATCCACACCTTAATTTATTGCTTCAGATGTCTGTAAACAGGGATACATTTGAATACATTTTCGTTTTATTTAGTTGATAAAGTTCTGTTTTTTTTCTAGCAGCAAAACAAGGTCTGTATAATCTGAAATAAGCCTTTATGCCAGGTTAAGAGTTTAGACAGAAATTTCAATTGGGAATTAAATGTGACTGAATACTAGGCTATAGCACTAAACTGTTCATTGTTCCAGAGGAAATTGGTCACTGTTTGTACCAAATGCATGTCCACTTTTGAAATGAACCATCAAGTAAGTTTGCAGGTACAGCATTGAAAATAATTTGCTTTTGGGTTAAATTAAGTGTTATGTGCACATAATAAAGTGAGATGTAGCCTACTGCCTAATTCATAACAGTTATATTATAATATATGGGATCACATTCTGCCAAAGTATAATATTATGGCGGTGCTGTGTCTTAAATTGGACTAATAACCATAGGTTCTGTCAATCACCTCCATTTCAGTACCACAGACAGCGGCACACATACACACTTAGCACTGGCAGCACCATAACAATACACAAACAATTGGTGCTGTCCATGGTACTGAAACTGCACTCAAGCAATAGCCTGTAATTTACTTAAATGTAGTGGTTAGAACAATTATCCAGGGTTAAATAAATTAGATAATAATAATTAGAGTCACCTTGTCTCTGGCACCATATTTTGTTATACTAGTGTCTGAAGTATATGAGAGGAAGAAGAGGATGATAAGCTGACTTTGCTCTGCCTATTTACTCCACTGTATTTTAACGTTGGCAATAACGGTGTTACTTCGATATCTCGATATCTGTTTTGTTCAGGTGGTACTTTGTATAAAAAGTTTGAAAACCACTGTTCTAAAGCATTTATGAAATGGCCACATTAATGACAAATGCACAGAGTTACATCAAGGTTAAAATATCATTAATAGAATTAAATAACAATTCATGTCATGTGTTTTGAACATGCCTCTTGTTAAACTCTTGAGAAAGACAGGATTGAGTCATACAACCCATTTCCATTTTTTGATATTTCTCTTTAATGTCTTGTGCTACCTTCAACCAAGGAGCATTACTTGTTCACCGTCTTAATGCATTAGGCTTAAAAAGGTTTTTATTCACATGCAGCAGTAGCTTGTCTGATTACAGAACAGAGAGAGAACACAATACTTATTGCAAAAGTAGTTCCACATACATCTGCCAATGTAAACTGGATATGACCTCCACCAAAAACCTTGAAGCAGATAAAGCATAAAAGAAACAAAACCTGTGCAAATCAATGAATCAACATTATGACTGTTTTTGTAGCTCTATGAGAATAAAAATAACTGCCTTCATTGCATAAAAGCAAAGCGGATGTATGTTTTCTCTATTTGAGGGAAAAACTCACAACCTAAGGGGTCCCTCAAGGAACACTGTAATAAAGTAACATACATAAAAAAACAATGTTTAGTCAAGGCACAGAATAGATACATGCTGGTTCTTTAGTCACTTCAGCGAGATGAGAAAAGATTTTCAGGGAAATTTTAAATTCACCTTTTAATAAATCAACACATCATATTTACAAAAAAAATACAATTTAGCTGATGTGCAATTGATTTTCTATATGCCCAAAGTTGAGGATCAAATAAAACAGGGACAATGCAATTTGATCACAGAAAGGAAGTCACCCATAGCACCTTTTTTTATATAATACATATCTATGAATCATTGCATTAAAAAAGTGCAGTATTGCAATAAAAAAGTATACAAAATACTCAAGTTTTCAATATTTGTTTTTCATTGTTTAGACTGGGAAAACATTCTTATTTTCCAGTGTCCTCTGCTTCTTTCTTTTTCAAATGCTAAAACTCACTAGTTTAAACTCTCTAGCCTTAAATGTACAATGTGTAAAATTTAGCAACATTTTTTGTTGAGGTTAACTGGGGCTATTATAAAATGGCAGACTCTGTTTCTGGGAAAATGCAAAACAACAATTAATAAAATCAAGTGATTACACTCTTCAAAAAATAAGTATAATAACAATAGGTCCTCGCACACTTTTGTGCTTGGGCCCTAATTATTTCACCTTCAATTTCTGCTAAATGAAAAATAATTCCACCTAAACTTCATTCACTGGACCCTTAAGTGATGGTTCAGATTTTATTGAAATGTGGTTGTATGAGGCACTGAAACAAAGAAGAAAATGTGTGTTTTTGCTCACAGGAACACAGGGGCTGATGCCATGTTCACCAAATAAGTGAATGCAAAAGGATTTTTAAACAACAGTCACAAAATGACAAATAACAGTGACTATACAGTATGGGTACCTCATACAGTCACACTTTAATAAAACAAACCATCCCTACAAATAAAACAAATGCAGGTAAACTACTGCTAGCCCTTTGGTTTCCATTCCCTTCAAGCTGTGTTGCTGTAGTTTTGACTGCGTTATTGCCCATTTTGTCCATCATTTATCCACCCTCCAAAAGAAAAAAAAAACTAGTTAAAAAAAATCTTCTGCAATATTTACGCTCTTTCTCGCTCTAAATTAAATTACCTCCTCCTCCATCATCATCCATTACTCTTTCTGCCACTTCCTGTCTTTACTTTTTGTAATTTCCAAACTGAATAGCCAGCCGTTGGCTGACACAGCGGAATGTCGCGGGTTGAACCTCCCAGTAGTTGACAGGGTTTCCAAACAAGCTGATGCCATTATAGAAAGTCCTCTTCATCCCAAATCCTCGAGGGCAGAAGTCGTCCATACCCACCTGGTTGATGTTGTTAGAGTGCAGGTACACCACCTAGAAAAAAACATTGGAGTGGCAAAGTAGAGTGTGAACACTGCATGATATTAAACATCAAGTCACCTTTTGGACACTTGAAATGCACCTGTAGGTATTTCATGGTCGGGAGGCCTGGAGGAACACGAGAGAGGCGGTTGTTCTCCAGATGCAGCTCTCGCAGCCTGGGCAGGTAGGACAGGCTGCCATTCTCAATGTTTCGGATGTGGTTATAACCAAGGCCCAACCTGGAAGACATCAGAGAGCGAGGGAAAATATGTAATAATCAAACTAGAATTACAACCTAGCGGTTCAATGCCTCAACTGTATAATGGATTTACAGGCTACACTATTTGTTTTTCCCAGTTACATAAGCTTGTTGACTTGAGGAAATTAAAGTTTGCATAATGTTTAGTGATGTTTGCTGTTGCTAATTGCTTCATCTTTGTGAAAGAGAACATCCTCTTTATCCTCCACATGAGGGTTGCAGGGCCGCTGATGCCAGCACTATATTATAGTGCTGTATTTGACACCAGTGGCCATGATATTCTATTCCAGAGACTGGAGCAGATTCTTGGAATCTGTGGTACTGCATTACTCTGGTTTAAATCCTACCTTTCTGATATATTCCAGTTTGTTCATGTTAAAGATGATGCCTTATTGCATACAAAAGTAAATTGTGGAGTTCCACAGGGCTCAGTGCTTGGGCCTATACTTTTTGCCTTGCATATGCTTACTTTAGGGAACATTATTAGGAAGAATAACATAGACTTTCATGGTTATGCCGATGACACACAGCTCCACATTTACCAATGTGGCCGGATTTAAAAAATCAGGATGTTCAACTCCAGGAATGTCTCAGAGACATTGAGTCCTGGATGACCTGTAACTTTCTACTTTTAAACTCAGACAAAACAGGTCATTATACTGGGCCATAAACACCTTAGAGGAAAACTTTCTGACCACATTGTCACTTTAGATGACCTCACCATGGCTTTCCAGTTCCACTGTCAGGAACCGTAAAGTTATTTTTGACAAGGCTTTGTCAATTGACTCATTTATTCCGGAACAGCACATGTTTAATATTGAAATGTAAATACAACTCAGTACATATTTGAAGATATCACTGATGCCCTAAAGAGAGAAGCCGAAAGAAGAATTGGTCATATGGAATCTTTGGTTCCTGTTTAATGAAGAGTCTGCCAAATTCTCACCACAATATTAAATCACTTTTGAAGGTCTCAAATGATGTTCTACTGACTCGGGTACCAATGCCATTCTGATGCTTTTGCTCTCTGCTGTATTTGATAGAATGGTTCATATTATCCTCCTCTTTTGTCTGGATCACTGGGTGGGTATTTACAATATTTGGCTCTATTTTCCAGAGCATAGCATATTGTTTAATTTCTATGCAGATGACTGCCAAATGTATGTAGGCATCTGCTATGACTGACTATGAAGTGGCATGCCACTGTATAGGTCCCATTAGTATCTCGGTGTTGACTGACAGGTATTCTCAGTCAGATTATTGATGATGGTCAAAAATTAGTGTGGAATTACCTGTAGAGATTTCTGTAGCGGCCCAGGTCCTCCAGTTCGATAGCTTGGATCTGGTTGTGGTCCAGATGAAGCTCATTGAGAGTATCTGGGAGATCTGAAAGACAGACACACCATCTGTCACCATTTTGTACAACAGTTTTAAAGAGCTTTTAATTAGCTTTTTGTGTCCTGCAACATTTTGCCCCTTCTTAGGGATAGCACAATACCACTTGTTCGTGTCTGATACCAATACAGATGAACAACACATTTATGCTAGCTATTTCAAGCAATTTAAAAGACATAGCAGCACAACATGACTCAGCTAAAATGCTGTTGCTGATTTTAATTTACAGTTAAGGCATATAATATAATGCAATATAAAGTTGTTGTTTTTTTGACTGTATCAGATTTTAAAATTGTATCTGTCCAATAACCGATCCAGTGATTTTGACCAGTATCGGACTGATAGCGTTACTGAGTATTGTATTGGCTCAGCCTTAACTTTTTGTCAGTGAAATATGAATGTACAGCAAGCAGCCATGTAGTCTAGTACAGAGATTAAATGGAAAATATACTTTTTTCATGTCTGAGTCATGATAGTATTAAAAAAATATTCACAATGTTGAAGTTAAAAACTGATAAGGACTCAATAAAAATATCCACAGTGCAAAAAAAAAAAAATTATTGACACAGGAAAGAGACAGGAAAACGACATCAAGAAAGGACAAAACAAACCACCATGAACAAGTGCATCTTCAGCTACGATTTAAAAACCTTGATAGAGCTGGCCTGTCTCACATCAAGAGGATGACTGTTCCACAGTGTAAGGAGAATGGAGAGAAAAGGCATGTTCACTGACCATCTTGTTTCTGACAACTGGGACAACCAGACGGCCACTGTCCTCAGATAATAGAGACCGTGTGGGCAGATAAGCATGTATTATGTCCGATAAATATGAAGGTACCGTCAGGTGGAGGATAAAGCGGTAGATGATGGATGGAAATATGAAGGTGCAAGGCCGGTGAAGAGAGGCCAGCACAGAACTAATATGTTCATATTTAGCTGCTCCAGTCAAAATATGAAGTGCTGCTTTTTAGAATTTTGGCTTTTACCTTTGGGGACTCCTGTCAGTTTGGCCTCTGATATACGCAGATAATTCAGTCTCAGTCCTTTGAAGGCCCCAGGCTCAAAGCCACTGTTGTGGATGGGGTTGGCTCCCATTTCTGTAGAGCAAAAGGGAATATTTGTAAGATCATCAAAACACAGTCTCTTTAAACTGCAGTTCACCAAAGACAAAGCAGCAGCAGGACAGAATGTAACCACGATTTGTCATTAGTGTCTCTGACCCATGCAGTTCATGTTGACCAGTCCTGTGAAGGCTCCAGCCGCCACCTTCTTGATACGGTTCTCGTGGATCCTCAACTCAACCAGGGAATTTGGCAAGTTCTTAGGGATGGTGGTCAGCAAGTTTTTAGAGAAGTAGAGCTTCTGCATCTGCCTCAAAGAGGAAAATGCCTTGGGGTGGACTTTGGAAATCAGGTTGTTCCTCAGAGACAGACCCTGAGAAAGGGAAACAGGTGGTGGAGAGAGATGAAAAGAAAGGATATGAAGTTCTCAATACCTGAGGAAGCAGACGGTTATATTTATATTCCACAGCACTGAGGCCAATACAAACTTAGTAGAAACATTTGCACATTCTCCAGGTGTTGACCTGATGCTATTTTTTTTACTCTGTGCGTGCGTGTGTCTTACATATAAGTGTGTCAGGCCTTTGAAGTCATTTTCTTTCAGCTCACTGATATGGTTGTTCTGCAGGTCCAGAAACTTGGTGTCTTGAGGAATATTTTTTGGCACCTCCGTCAAACCTGCAGACAAATCAAAATGAGGGGGAAAAAAGAGAATCATACAATAAGGGATAGTTTAGGATATACAAAGATAGGTTATGTGAGGTACTTATATAGTACATTGTCAGCGGGCAGTGTACAGGTGGGCATGAGATCACTGCCTGTGAGATTTTAACCACTTAACTAAAGACACATCTAATTACATCAATGGATATGTTCACTGTTTAATCTCTATGTTAGACAGACCTGTCCAGTCTTTCAGAAACACACTCCCCTGCACCCCTGTCAGTTGACAAAAACAGCTATTTTAGCATGAAGGACACAGGAATTACTGGTCTACAAACACCTGAATTTACAGCAGTGGATCAAAAACCCTTGTGCACCATGAGCAAAAGGATGTTGATTTTATTCGATGAGCATTTTGTTTATTTTTTTTCCGTTGTCCCCAATTTCACTGAGCTCAGGCAGAGTACACCGTACAGTCACCTGTACGTAACACACTATGTATTCTTTATCACAATCCCAAATAAAAAAAAATAAAAAAAATCTAACTACCCCCTTAAACAATCCAGAACTTCCAGGTTATCTAAGTCAGACGCAGACATTGTAAAATAAACAGCTCGTCTGTGTTTTTAAAAACCCCACCAGGCCTAAAACTCAAACCAGTCAAACTCCCACATGAACTCTAATGAGCGCTTTGGAGCTCCTTGTCTATTATTTTAATGAGAGGTGTACATACACACAGCCATGGAGGTCACACACAGACATTAAAGTAAGACATTACTGACATTACTGGTTTGTCGCTGAAAAGACACACACAGACTCACCTCATCTGGTGTTGCCCTCTTGCCAGATGAGAACACCAGATGTTTTCCATCTGGTTTCCATTTGACAGTAGTCACTAAGGATGTGACTTAAATACCTTCAGCAAAATCACACATCAAATAAAAGTGAGCCACACATGCACACACAGCCAGACAACCACAACCTGTGTATTAAAGGGATAGTTCAATTTTTTTAAATTTTTTTTAAGTGTGGCTGTATGAGGTGACTAGAGCATGGATGCCCGACCTGAGCCTGTATTATAATAATAATAATAATAATACAGTCTAAACATTTAATACACATATGTTTAAATAAGTGGCAATAAGTAGAAATTGATGTGATTGATTTTCTATCAGATATTAATATTTTCAACAGCACACTTAATGCATCACATCGGCGTTAAGGCATCCATTACAACTCAGTGTAAAGTACAGTAGTTTGATTAAAGTGGTTACATTTTAACAAGCATTTATATCTGAGTCTGACATTTTATTACACTTCTAAATGCTATAGTGATAACTCATATGGTGCGTGACTTGCACACGTGTTCATGGGGCTAGTAGTGGCTTCCTTCTGGATGTAATGGTATGTTTTGTCATTTGCTGTAACCCTAAATAAATGCGAGAACCACCTGCCTAAAAGTACAGTACAGCTTACTTTAACTGTGTCAGGTTCGGGTCAGGTTTGGTCACAACATACATCATACAACCACACTTCCAAAAACCTGAACTGTACCTTTCATATGTGAGTGGTGAGGCCAGTCATATTTTAGTTTGTTTCAGGCAACAACTGGTTAGAAGTGATCAAAATGTTTTGTTAACAAGCAGAAATATCAGAACATATTCCGTTTATTATCTGTTTTATTAGGTTAAGAAAGGGTTATGACAAGTGGATAGCGTTAGGAAATACACCTGTATTATTCCACCCAGGAATCTCTGGAAAAATGACTCAGAGCAAGGCAAAAACATTGCAAACCAGTGATCATTACAAAGACCACATCTCAGGGCCACGTGCACCAGGGTATCAGATGTGGTGAATGTCAGTGACTGGCCAACAACTGGCCGACCTCATCTGGACAGCAACCATGATGCAACCAGGCGTACTGGAGAGAGAACACCAGCTGTCCCACTGGGCTCTTGTCTACCAACAACCACATCTGACCAACACAGCTCCAGCTAGAGCCGTCCTTCTGGAGTTAACTTTAGATACATGGATTTGCTTGAACTGTGTCACACCCTCCACACAATTTAAACCCTTTGACATTCTCTTCAAAACGCATGCACTCGCTGCCAAATGATCTGGTGCAGCAGCTGAAGAGGCTTTGTACTTTATGATATCCAAGAAATTAAATGGGATTTATTAGATGTGGATGAAAAATTAACTTCCCTAAAACATGCATCCAGTCTGTGGCATACATTTAAATTATGACCTGTAGATGAAAATGGACTGGAGAAGACCTTGAGACCAGTATTGTCTTGAATGATCATTATAAGGGGGTTTATAATGTCAGTAAATATCTCCTTGAGGTGTCTCATTAATTAATTTTAATGTTCTTTTGTGAATCCTGGTCCCATTTACAGTCAAATAAATTATAAAGTGGAGTCTGTATTGAGGGCTCATAACGGTGGCAATGAAAATAGTGATCTGCTCCACCCTCTCATCCAAATCTCTTTTATTTAAACAAAATAAAGAGGGTGCTGTCCAAAAAAACTCAAACAAACTCAAGGCTTCACAATGGGAGTTCATAAACTAATAGGTGATGTCACTTGCATCTGTATGGCTCCATTAAAAACATAAAAGAAAACATTTTCACCAACACCCTGATCAAGTGAATCCTGTGCCGTTCCAGACCCCACAAACCACAGCACTTCACGCCTATCTGTCACAAATCTCACAGTCCTGACCACAAACTGTCAAAACCAGCACCCTTCTTAAACCCCAGCACCCCTCGACAAAAATACCTCGTGCTGGGATGCAAAGCGAGAGTAGACAGATGCCTTTGCCAATATACAGCTGTCCCAAATAAGCACATGACATCTCCTAAATTATATGCTTCCACATTTAACAGCTGCACAGAGACCAGAGACAGTAAATAAATAGAGCTGGTATACGATTCGACAAAACCATGATGTCTAAACACAGACGGCGTATGAGAGTTATAATGTGAGGAATCTTCAATAACTCAGACTGTAAGAATAGACATAAGAGAAACAGGATATTTAAACGGAACCATGACTAAAAGACACAGGCTGTGTTTGGAGGAGGGATCAAGAAAATGATTGTATATTCTTATGATTTACTTTTTCTATGATGTTTTTTTAAGTGTAGTATGATGTGCATAAACTTAGTTTCAGTTCAAATGTATTATAACAACTTTCCTTTATATTTGATCAAACATAATGTGCATTTCTATGTGTTTCCATCCATTGCTCTTTTGCAAATATTGGGAGTTAGTTCACTGAGATGAGTAGTAGATCAGGTCACACCTCACAGAGGGATAATGATGAAAAAATAATAATAAATCAAAAAAGTGTGTAATGAAAAACACTTTTGCGGCTTTTACACGATTATTGTATTTCCCTTGTGCACACACAGCTCCTCTTGCCTACTGTGATTTCCAAACATTGTCCTTTAACCACTGAACCTGTTTCTACTGCATTCATTGATGTATTTATACTAACGTTTTATAGGAATGACAACTTTTCTACATCCCTCAATTGTGAATAAATGTTCTGCAATAGTTCGAGAACATTTCATGCATAGGCTGCTACAGAAATACGGAAAATACTGTCTTCCCTTACTGTCTGAGAGCAATCGCCACATGTGCCACTATAAATTCTTATAAATTCGTCATCTCGGTCATGATGTCTTCAAGAGTGTAAAATTAGGCAAATGGACTTGCTTTGAGTTATTCTCTTAAGCCGTGAAAGTTACAGAAACTCGTCCACCATCCATCCCATTTGTTTCCCCATCCAAACCTACCTCTCACACTCACACAAAGAGAAATGATGACAAAGCAAACACAAACATGACAAACGCTTTCCCTCCTGCAAACTTTCACTGACCAAGGTCAGAGCACTGAACAACCCTGAGGCGGCAGTGGCAGCCAAAGGGACACATGTGCACGTCAGGGGGAAGGACCTCCTCCACAGCTGAACCTTCTTCCTCATCCCTCATCATCGCCATTATGCCACCGCTGTCCATGCTGTCCATTGCAAAATCCCAGAAGCCCTTCTGCTCAAAGGGTAGCGCTGAGGAAGGGGAGAGCAGCTGGGCCGCACATAGCAAAAGTAGGATGGAGCAGTGTGGTATCATTTTCAACTTGGACACCTGAGAAAACACAAAGAAGCAACAATAATTAGTTTCATCCAACATGAATGTGCTCATTGACTGACCTGTTTATCAGATACATCTTGTAAAAGGCATCTAATTAGCCCTATATTAATTTCCTATCTCGCAAAAAAAGTGATTTAAAAGGTTTTACATAGATGGTACTATACTTTAAAAATGTACATGGTGTAATAGCCCAGAAAGTGAAGCCAATGTAGAAGTGCTTGGAGCCTATGGTAGAAGGAGTCTGTTTTTAAGCCCTCAGGAACAGGGTTTTATGATCTCAACACACAAAACCTATGAGTCCTCACACTTTTGGTGAGATCCACCCATTGCTTTGTTTCCAGCCCCACCCTCTCAACCAACTCAGAGACATCAGGTCTGACAGTAAATCTAGGATGGAGTAATGGAGTTTTAAATTAGCAATCACTATAAATTCTTTGTTCAGTTTCATGCTCTGTCTTGGAACGATGTTAAACTGCATTCTCCATGTTAAGTAAAAATATTAAATAAAGTAGACCTCCACCACTCTTGGTCCTCTCTTGTGTATTAATTGATTTATGTAACTGAAGCCCCGATTCTGAGGCTAACTCCACCCCCAAATGCCTGGTTTTGAAAAATGCCATGACTTGGGGTGAGAGCTTAGTATAGGAGAGGAAGGGGAGAGGAAGAGTTGGGAGTAATGGTCTGCAGCTGTGGAAAATTCCCACAGCAGAGTTTCAATCACTCACACTGTGCCTAAAGTGGTGGAGAGATAAAAAAGCTGTGTCTCAATC
Source organism: Microchirus variegatus (assembly GCF_963457635.1). Lineage (NCBI taxonomy): Eukaryota > Metazoa > Chordata > Actinopteri > Pleuronectiformes > Soleidae > Microchirus > Microchirus variegatus. The sequence continues at coordinate 15,468,808 of NC_139810.1, forward strand.
CAGGGTCAGGATCCTCCCAAGTGTGCAGCCGACAGAGGAGATGACTTCATTGGCTGCTCACTCAGAAGGAGATGGAAGTCATTGGAAGTCATGCGCTGCGTGAAATGAGACAGTCGAGCAAACACAACTCACGGGGTCCCCTTCTTCTACTGATATAACCTGTCAGGCTGTAGACCGAGGGATTAAGCGCTGCCCTCCACAATTCAAAGTGCTGAATCACAGTGTGGAATGTGACAAGGCCACAACAAAGCCAGTGGTCCTGTCAGCTGACTATTGAGACACAGCCACTGCTACAGGTGACAAAGAGACATTTCCAGCATTTAAAAAAGTGTCACAGTCTGGAACAACAAGCCCCACACTGATTAGACAAAACGGTGATGAAAGCTTATCCGAGTGAAGCAAGACTGGACTGAAAGTAAATGAACATTTCTTAGCTGGTATTTGACCAGAGATTCAGTGTATGTTGTGCTTAAATAACTTACAAACACAGAAGGTCTGTGTGTTATTCCAAAAGTAGAAAGGGTACGTTTAATAATGTTATGCTTAATAATTGTATTGTTAGACATAATATTACTTAATACGCTTAATAATACTTTATTTTAAGAGGTGTTAATGGTGTTGCCATGAGTGCATGTGGTGGCAAAATTAATCTGACCATGTCCATAAATATAGTAGAATATAGCAATCAGTGCTTAATTTACAGTGAAATATTTTTACGTTAAATGGTCTGTATTTATATAGCACTTTTCTTGTCTTGAACAGCACTCAAAGCTGCTTTACACTACAGTGCATTCACACCCATTCATTGCAGCCCATCTACCTGCAGCACTTTATTCTATCACACATATTTTGTAACGATTCACATGCTGCCATCAGGGACATATCGGCATTTAGACGAGCAGAGTTGGGAATGAAACCCTTGGCCTTCTGGTTGAAAGACGGCTCACTCTACCGTTGACCCACCTCCGCCATGAAATGCTCTACTTATCCTTAATTACAAAGCTCTACTGTTTACACCACACCTAACAGGCAGACTGGCAGCTGCAGGCTGCCCTCATTGCCCTGCTAGGAATTGGAATGAAAGTCGCACTGAAAAACCACACTGGCAAAATGTCACTGTCTGTTTACTTCAAGCCAAGTCAATTTCCAAGAGACACCAACGGGATGGTGTCAGGAACTTCACCCCAGAGGTGGAAAACTTAATTCCTTCAGGTGAACACTATAACAAATACACCATTCATTGAGAGCCCATGAGTGTTTGTACACGTGTTCCATATGTCATGAAACACAGATTCCATTATGTCATTACTGCACACCCATCCATTACTTATTGAAGTCACCAGACTGTGTGTTTGAATGCTTTAATCTGACCTAACTAATGCCACAGAGCAGCTTCTCAACCTAAAACTGAACATAGAAACAACTTATTACTGGGCTATTTGATCCCTACAGAATTAAACTGTGACATATAACCTGAATCCTGTGAAGTAAAACCCAGCCCCCCTCTCTGGACCCTGTGATGACCTGAAACCACATTATCTTGTTGTGTGTCGCGTTGTTGTTTTCTGAGTTACTTTTTCCCTCTTAATAAAGACTGTGTCTAGCTGTCTCTGTTTTTCCATTCAAACCAAACAAAATGATTGCTTCACCTGTCAATAACCACATTCTCCATACTTGCACACACCTTGCCTGTGCTTTCGCAGTGCCTGACCAGAGTGAGATAGAGGCAGAGGAGAGGTATGTGCCACTGAGGCTAGCAGGTTAGAAAAGTGAAAACTGATAAGGATTTATGTGCGAGAGACCAGGAGCAGTTAAGAAATGTGTGGGTGAAGCCAGATCCGATCTCATGTGGTCACAGAAGACACAGCTGTGTGAACAGTTAAAAACATGAAGCAGTTCATGTGCGATCACATCACTGAGGACAACTGTTATGTTAATGTTAATACCAGATCAGAATGAGCCAGAGAGGACTCTTGAGAAGTGAAGCACTTACTGTCATCTTGGACCACACCAAAAATAAATGATGGGTCAGTATACTGTCGCTATATTATAGATTCTGGAGTGGGTGGATTCAAAGATGGTTGAGATGGTTTAGACAAACCAACAAAAACCATGCTGCAGACATGAAATACTCTTTCTACTGAAATACACTAGTTCAGCGATTCCCAAACTGACTTATTAAAAAAAAATATATATATATATATATATGTATATATAATATGGTCATGGTGGTGTGCTGATGTTGCTCATTGAACATGCTGGTAACATTTAAATAGATATTTTTGGTGAGAAATAATTGACTTTGAGAGATTTTATGTGGTAAACCCCCCCCCGTACATGGCTGGAGGTCAAATATCCAAAGGCGTAAGGGACTGTGAAAAGTTTGGGAACCACTGCATTAGTTGAAACTGTGGACTCTTAGAAATAAGGGTTCCAAAAGGGTCCTTCTACAAGGGCTGAGGAACCATTTGCTTCTGAAAAACCCTTTCCCGAAGAAAGGGTTTTTCAAGGGTTCTTGGTAACACTTTTTAAAAAGGTTCTACCTGGAGCCAAAAAAGGGTTCTCCTATGAGGACAAGCCGAAGAACCTTATATGGTTCTACTTAGCACTTTTATTTCTAAGTGTAGAACTCAGTTTGAGGGAGGTAAAGACAAAGTTTAGGAAAATGCTGATGGCACAAAAGAAAAGAACAAGGTCAATTTTATCTACCAGAGGTTTCTGTTTACTCTCCTCAAATATTTACCTCACCCTATATGCAGCCCATGGCCAAGTGGAAAGGGAACCTGGCTTGTAACCAGAGGGTTGTTGGTTTCAATCCCCACCAGTTCAAAAAGTAGTCAGTGGTACCCCTGAGCAATAAGTTACCCAACCCTCATTGCTCCATAGAGCGCTGCTCAGGGGCTGCCTGCTGCTTCTAATTCTAGGAAGGTTTCTACAGTATTAGAGGATGGGTTAAATGCAGAGAAGGAATTTCACCTGTGGGACTGATAAAGGACTCGTTTAATTTATATCACTTACTGTCCCAGAATGTTTCTAGTAGCACAAGTGTTTACACATAAACGCAGGCTGCAAAAACTATACTTATGAGGCACTTTGGGGTTTTTTTAATGCCAGGGAAATTAGTTTCGTTCCACACTTCATAAAAAAAATGTTATGCAAACTAATTTTGATCCTTTAATTTAGAGAAACTGTGCTTTAAGAAACAGAACTTTGAGTACTGAATAGCACATTTTATTACTCAAAGCAACCCTCTGGCCTGGTTTAGTTGGAATAATGAGTAGCTGGCCCCTGCAGTCGGCTGCCTGCAATAAAAATAGCTGCTAAATGATACCATTTTGCAGAAAATAAAAACCCCACTGGCCTTGGCTTGGCCAGAAGAATGCGACCAGAAGGACACAGCCATGCAGGGCACAGAAAGTCAGCAATGCACATCGACACACAACACACAAAAGCTGGAAGCAACCTACACCACTAGACGTATTTAAACACCTATAATTTCAACTTGCGCCGTGCAACATAATGGGAGGTATATGAAGTGTACATTGTAAATCTGCAGAGTGCGACAGCCGTGCTCTAATCTGTGGAAACGTTTTTCAAAGGCAAAACCAGTGATTTGTTTGCTATTTGTCGAAATGTGGCAGTGCAAGGAGAAACGAAGATGAAAGCAGGGAAAAGGCAATATCATCATCCAGGAATGCAACATGTAGGAATTAGCAGATTTGATATTCGGTATTGTATCAGTCCAGTTCTGGTCAAATCAAATTCAAACTAAATAGCAACTAAATGCTTAACTTAAATGCACAGTTATTGGAACTATTAGCCTGGATGAATCTGGCAAGGACGCTGTCTTGACCAGCTTCAGAATCTCTTAAAGGTGCCATATGTAAGAATGTGGCCAAAAACGGTTACTACATTCAAATTCAAAATACCGAGGTCTTTTAGGTTTCGTTTTCTGACATAACTGGCAACCTGTGGTTGCTCGGCAGCTGAGACTCTAATGTCTGCAATGATTGGTAGACGGCGGTAGGTGGCGCTACATATCAAAACATGATTTGCAGTCTGCAAAATATTTTTTTTAATGCAAATATTTTGGCTGTACTGTTGTTGTCAGTATGTTATATGAATATTATTCCTGAGCATCTGTGACATATTAGGGGGATTTTATTGCCAGTTGCTTTAGATTCATTACATAATGCACCTTTAAGAAAGGTAATCAATCATAAATGGGGGGGTTCTCCCCCAGTGTGATAGAGGCAGGCGTAACAAAATGATGGCAGAGAAGCGACATAGAGCAGCTTTTGTAAACATCCAAAATGGTGGCCATCGAAGAAGAGCTGTCATTCGATTGTGCTGTTGCTTAGCTTGGGTGAGATGCAGTCTGGCATTAGCCAGGCTATGCGCAAAAGTCATTAGACGCCATTAGCGATTGCTACTAGAAAACTACAACAAGCACGTTTGTTGACATGTCTTTAAAAGTACAATTTAATTTAATTGTGCAATTAAATTATAATTACAGAGGCATTTGAGAGAGAGCGAAAGACTAGAGAGGATTATGCTAATTAGCATAATGATTTTTGTAGGAGTGATGGCAATCACAGAATTAACTCATTCTCACTCAAAATATTATATGAAAATTACAAATATATGGCCTTTACAAATGTGGTTGTCTCTGTAAACGCACATACTTGACACGCAGTGAGTTTAGTGTGTCTGTCTGTTGAGGTGCTGCAGCTACAGTACGTCATAGGAAAAGTAATGACAACAGGAAAGAGGGAGGGGAAGAACAACATTGCAAACATCTTATGAGTAAGTGAATACATAGCCTCAGGGGAGGGAAGCTAACAGTGGAGCTAACAGCCGACATTAATGAGGAGCTAACAGAGATCCGGTGATGTAGCATAACTCAATAAAGTATGGAAACTGATTGTCACATTATGAAACTGTGCTGGACAAATTGGATGTCAGGACCAGTGGCGGCTCCTGAAGAATATTTCAGGAGTGGCAATTTTTTCTGATAATGATTAAGGTGACCCATTCAATAGGTGCATAAAGCAAGACAGTATCAAGTCGTTGTTAGATGATTAACAGAGTGCTTCTTGTGGCCACTAGATGGCAACTTCATAAACAAAAATTATTTACATGAATCTAAAGCAGGGGTTCTCAAAGTTTTGATACCTGAGGGCCAATTTAGGAACCCAACATTGGACTGAGGGCCACCAAAGGAAAAAAAGGAAAAAACAGAAAGAAATCCCATTTGTAATAATTTTAATGACCAGATTGCAATTCTACAGTTTAGCGTTAAGTAATATAAGCGTTGATATAATAACACTTTATGATTTACTGGGTAATTACCCAGTATTTTGGCCATTGTTCTTACCTTCTAATTACAGGTTAATACCAAGTAACACATTTCTGTTACCATATATTTACTGGGTAAATAGCTAGTAATTGGGGGCTGTAGCTACCTGCTTATTACCAGCTTATAACCCATAATACACTAAAATTCACCATATAGAAACCAGGATACCCAGTATTTTGTTTACTCTTATTGGTCTGTATCCAGTAATGTCCAATAAACATTTAACAAGTTTAGTAGCTCCTGGATTCAAATCATCAACTGTAATTCACCGCGGGCCGCCAGAAATGTTTATGCGGGCCGCCTTTGGCCCCCGGGCTGCACTTTGAGAACCAATGATCTAAAGGGTTATGATGTAAAATAGCTAAACAGGACACAAGATGTGTCCAGCAACCACATAGACAGGGGCAAGTATTTATTAACTGACCAAGGATCAAGAGCTTTCACAACCTTTAGCAGATACATACAACAAACACATGACAAGATAGTGCAGTCAAATTATTCATTAAGTGTAAAGAAAGTGCAGAATTGGATCTTTAGATGTGTTGCTAAATGCATCTTAGAACAATACTTTCTTACACAAAAAAACAGTTTATTTTGTCTGATTAGCGTGAAGTTTAACCTGCAGTTAAACCCTGAGCAATACAAACATCAACAATGTTAGCAAACAAGCTAACGATCGTCGCTACGAGCCATAAACAGCTATCACGTATGAAAGTGTAGACTCCATGGCACTGGTAAAACTATGTGTACTTATCAGTTCGTGCTGGGACCGGTTAAACCAGCACAATCCTGCGTGAATTTTTAAAACAGTGAGCTTCACTGAGAGCGCCAGGAGCAGAGAGGTCAACAACTTATCGGGAGACGTGACTCCTCCTCTCTTTGCTGAGTTTATGTATGACACAAGCACGTTTGGGCCCAAGATCCTCATTGAAAATGCACTGGAGTGTAATTTCTTTTTAACATAAGAGTCAATGGGAGAATGCTGGGGTGATTCTCCATGAAAATCAAATCTCCCCAAAAGAGGCGGGACCATAAATCATGACTTAAATCTGACGATTCTGATTGGACAATGACAGATAAAATATGTCTAGAACACTGATAATAACTACTTTTGCTGGCGGATTAAAGGAATATTAGTACTAAGGATCTTTGGAATTGGTTAGGAAAAAAAAATCTCTTTCTCCTCCTAGTTGGTAGGGCGTCACCCAATGCCAGGTGCCTGTTTTCTTACTCACTCCTCGGTTGGGTTGGGGTTGGTGGTCTAACCCTGGCTACAAGGAGATCTGGTCCCCTTCACGCTGTCAGGGGATATGCAATATGGTAAATTGGATATGAACTTGGCCATATGAGTGTAAGAGACTTGTCTCTATGTAACACACAATTACAGTCACATTGCTTAAAGTGGAACTAAATGCCTAAACCCCTTGTTCACAGCGGGGACATGTCCCTACCAGTATTTGGAGAAAGCCAGATTGTCCCTACCAATATTAGAGACAGGGCAATGAGTATGTGTGCATGAATGCTGTGAGAGGAGAGCAAGAGCGAGAGAGAGAGAGGATTTTACGAGCATCAGTAACCAAACCTACGCCCTTGATTCAAATGTTCCCATCGACTGTTTTAGTCCATGCTTGAGTCACTGGTACAGTCTTTCATTACTCTCTTGTCAAATCAGCGCAAGGCTTATTGTCCCAGACCCCTTTTTTAAAAAAAAACAAAAAAAAAACGCAGAAGCTATTGCTCTGTCACCTTTCTCTAGATAGATAGAGATAGATAGATAGATAGATAGATAGATAGATAGATAGATAGATAGATAGATAGATAGATAGATAGATAGATAGATAGATAGATAGATAGATAGATAGATAGATAGATAGATAGATAGATAGATAGATAGATAGATAGATAGATAGATAGATAGATAGATAGATAGATAGATAGATAGATAGAATAAAAGAGGTTTACTAGTGTGATTGAAAGTTGATGACAGGATTATATGCACTATATAAAGATAAAGTGGAGCCAATAAAGAGGAGGTAAGTGAGAAGGAAGAGAACTTATCCTCATCTCAACAAAATTAGAGGGAGTATGTTGGGGTTTTTTTAACAGTAAACACCTGCTTCTATTGCCGACTCATTTCACCTGGGAGTGAATGCTGGTTGTGCTCATACTGGGTGTGGATTCTTTGCATTAGAGGCAATGGTGGATGAGGGGTAGTGCAAGTCATTTTTCTTGAGGGTTAGATTCCCAGCTCCTCCAGTCTCCAAGCCAATGTGTGTGATAGAAAAAGTGCTGCACATAGATTGCACTGTATGACTGTGTGAATGAGTGGGTGTGAATGGAAAACAACTGTGCCTATCAGCTTTAAGTGGTCATTAAGACTAGAAAGTGCTATATACAGACCATTTATCCTGTATCCATAGACCACAAAGGAAAGTGGCTTACGTCATAATAAAAAAAAGAAAAGCAGATTCAATTTGATTTGTGGTTTTCAAGCTACAATGAAAAACAGAACCGAGTCACATATCAGTCAAAAATATTAGATTTGGGCCACTGAAGACTGCAGCCTGAATGTAGCCAGAGAGTCTCAAGTAACGCTCATTTTATCATGAGTCTTAAAATGCTTCCACAGTAAACTGAGTAAGTTTTAACTGTAACAAGTATCACCTTTTAAATAAACACAGCCTCACTTCGTGACATCTGCTGCTGAACTCTTGCGTGGGCCAGAATCAATATCAATATCAATCACATTGTCAAACGTTGGTCGGTTTTGTCCAACATGCTCACATTAGCTCCCAGAGCGTGTGCTGCTGCAAAGTTAAGGTGGGGCACAGGCTTTACCAAAGGTTCCAGCTGGAGCCACAGTGCTATAGTTTATTGGCAGCCGCCACGTCAACGCTCAGCACCGATTACGATCAAATGGTGGCTCAAAGCGAGGAGCTGACTTAGCACTAAAGCATTTGAAAGTATTGTCTCTGGGAGAATTATCTAATTTTGGCTCCATAATTGGGATGTTTTCTTTGTTTGCACACAGTTCTGAGGGTTTTTTTTGTTTTTTCCCCATGTTATTGTGAGCAGGATCCAGGGTACAATAACTCTGACCCCTAAACACCAACACCCCCCCCCACCTCACCACAAAAGTTTACACAAAAGTGGGAGCACACATGTAGTAGCTCACTGTGATTCGTACAAATGTATAAAACAACATTTTAATCTCAAAAACTATTGAGTCTCCAACTTTGAGAGGGGCTTCTGACCACCCTCATTTCCTCACTGCACAAAATGTGAACACACACAAACAACCTACATATTCACATATCCTTCAGCGACACAGGCTGTTAGTGCTAGGCGGGTCCGGCATGAGCATTCGGGTTCGAGTTAACTGCCCCAGCAGCTGTAATTTGGTGACTGCTATCCCTAAAAAAAGTAACTGTTTGGCAGCTTCTCTCTTGCCGCCAATGTTGGATGTGGTGAGGAGAAGCTTAACATTGCAAAAATGAGAAAGACCCATCACTGGCAGAGCAGAGCAACACGGAAAGATGAGAAGGAAAAGGGTAAAGATCGGTAAACAGCAGGGGAAACTCGTCCGGTTCTCATCTAGAGCATGGGATGCAAAGCATTTCCCACGCTCCTCTGAAAACACGGCAGACATCGTTTACATAGGGCAAATTTTACCAGAACTTGACACCAAAATTGTGTGGTTGTATGAGGCACTGACACAAAGTCAGCTCTGACTGCACTGTACCCAGTATGAGGAAGCTGAACTATCCCCTTAACCACAGCTAAGTGAATGCAGCATTCCAGGGGGAACTGTGAACGTTAAGCCACGCGGAGGTTATGTCAGCAAATAATGACCGACCATGATCATGCGCTCACAGATCAACAGCAGACAAGAAACCAGCACATCGTATATCCTGCACCTGCATGACAAGAACTATCTTGTCGGTGGTAGAAACCAGAACACAGGTCTCGACACAGATGCTCATTCCAACAGATTCAAACAGTCAGAAACTGACAGAAACCATCACCGTCTAACCACTCTGTGTCAGACTCATTCACGTAATAATGTGTAATTAAAGAGCACGCCAAAAACCCACAATACAAAGTGTTTCAAACACGGCAACACCTTCAAACCAAGCAGATCATTAAAACTAGCTTCAATAGAGCAAAGGGGGCTCATTAAACAGTAATGACTGAGTGGGCTAAATAAGGTTAAATATAAAATACACAATAATAACACATTATATGGCGTCAACAGCACTTAATGGGGCCAACAGACGGAAATAGTTAATTAAAGGACAATCATATAGTATAAATAAGTAATATAAGTAATATTTCGTCCTCCAGGTCACAGGTGAATATGCACCCTGTGTATAAAGTACATGTCGGTCCTGTCCTGTACACCAAGATGGTTTAAAGTGATTGCCATGTAATGTCAGGATAATGAAAGCCCTGTGTTATATTTAGAACCTGATGAGAGAGTATACACCGATACAGAGGGTGGAAGGCACTTTAAAGTTTACTTAATCATCATCTCATCCTCTTTTGTGATTCATCCCACTTTGAAGTATTTTAGAGGCAAAGCTGCGCCATCTAGCGTTTGTTAACAGGAAAATCACAGCATCACATGCGGCACAGACAGGATGGAGCAGACTGGATCCAATTATACTGTAGATCACATAGTGGGAACATAAAATAAACTATTATATACATTTGTAATTTCGTTTAGACTATGTGTTAAAAGCAACTGAAACGTTACCTGAAACATAGCATAAACATACACCGTAAAGACAACACAAAGTTTTATATTTTATATTAAGTTGATTTCGTATTATATCAGTAGATTCATATTTTATAGAAAATCTTTAAAACCTGTGTCCTGTAGTATGTTTATAATGACTAATTTCTGAAATAAAATCAACCTTAAGGAATATGTGAATTGCCTACATGACATTTAGACGAAATTTAAAAAAGTACAAATAAATCCAACTCTCCTACCTTTCAGATAGAAATAATAAAAGAAGCAATTCCCCAAAAATTGCGTTCGAAAAATGTTTTTTTTCCTCTGTGTTTCAGATTACTCTGAAGTTGTTGTTTTTTTTTCCAAAAAACGGTCCTATATTTTCATCACAGTAAGGAATGACCGCGGTGTCCCGTGCGCTCTCCTCACATCTACTCTCAGCTCCTCCGCCACTATGTGCCAGCGCGCGCAGAGGTCCGGAAACTGTGTGGGCGCTTCAGTCCAAAGCGAGGACATGATTCCCGGAGGCGGGGGTGGACTCATACACTCCACAGGCACAGCCCTCCTTGTGCCCAGACTGGGCTCCCTCCGTTTTCTCACACACTCTCCAGCAACCAAGCAGAGTTAAAAGAGAGAAAGACATGGAGACACATGAGCAGGGCACATGATGAGGATCCAGAGGAAGATGGAGGAGAAATGGAAACATGATGTCAGAGCCTTTACCACCTGCTGAGGAGGAAGAGTGCGACAACAAACCAACCATGTAAGGAAAAGGTTGCAATATTACAGAGGGGATGTAATGACGTCTCCTTTCCATCACTTGTGAAAATGAAAATGACCCCCCCCCCTTTCATTGTTAGATTAATCTTTAGAATACTGCAAGCAGGAAACAAAGGTTTAAATGTTTTAAGCATTTTGTCCAAACCCCAAAGTGGAGAAATTAGTCAATCGTAAGCACCTAGTCAGGCCTCACCTGTCCTCTCTATCTCCCACCAGGATACTATGGGGTCACTGAGGCAGACAAACCCCCAACCATGATTATAAGGCAGTCCCTCAGGAGGAAATAAGAAAACATTTTTGAATATAATTTTAAATAAAATAGAACAAAAAGATGTACGTACTCCATTGGATGAACGTCATATACAAAAAGAAAACTTAATAGACTACTAAAAGTAATATTTCTCTTCATAATCAATATTGACAAAAACTAACCAAATGACTTCAACTAATTGAAAACTTTATTTTCTTGTTTTTTTTCTAACTATTTAGGGTTTTGTCTGGTGGGATCAGACAAAGGTGGGGTGGGGGGTTAGCAGGCAGTGATGTGATTGACTCTGAAGGTGAAAATAATATGTAAGCAAAAGAGGCAGTGTGTCACTGTATCCCACAAAAGAAGAAATAAGCACTTTTTTTTTTACAACTTTGTGCATTGAGGTCTGTCATTGCCACATTTAATTGCTCTTGAAAACAGCTTTAGCACACATGCCAATTAAAACCGAATGTATGCCATTAGTGCACTGAAGTAGCACCGTGAGAGAAAATTTGGTTGCTGTCACGACAAGATTGATGACAACATTTCTGATTAACAGTTATTCTGCATGGTTTTGCAACCACATATTTCCATTAGCATGTCCCACACAGTGATTGTTTTGTTCTCTGGAAAATAGATATCATCATAATTGTTGTAAACATGTAAACAAATGACACCCTAATTGACTGTTTTCCCCACTGGAGGACTAGTAGAGGATTACCTTGCCTTATCTATTATTAAGTTTATACATGTCCTCCAAGTATAAACTTGGAGGACATGTGATGATACCCCCAAAGAGTGTATTTCAAGGAATAACATTTTTTTCCTCTCCCTGTTCTCTATTAAATTTAGTTTCTGGCAGAATAAAATGTTCTCTCTCTCACTGACTCTCTGATTCCCTCTCTGAATTTGCCAGTACCCAAAGCAAGGCATTAAGTTTGGCAAGCTGCTCCATTTGGGAAAATCTGATCCTGTGCAAAGTCAGCCACACAAAGATTACACGTGAGCTTTGCAGATGTACACGCTGAGAAATAAAAGTGCTAAGTTGAACCATATAAGGTTCTTCAGCTTGTCCTCATAGGAGAACCCTTTCTGGCTCCAGGTAGAACCTTTTTATAAAAGTTCCACCTGTAACCCTTTTGGAGGGTTCCACCAAGAACCCTTTTATTCAGGAAAGGGGTTTTAAAGGGTTTTCTGGATCAAAATGTTTCTTACTGGAACCATTATTGTTGCAAAGAACCCTTGAAAAATCCTTTCTCTGGCAAAGGGTTTTTCAGAAGCAAATGGTTCCAGGTAGAACCTCAGCCCTTGTAGAAGGACCCTTTTGGAACCCTTTCCATTTCTAGTTTAGGACGTGGATTGATCTGTCGTTTTGGTTTTTGCACTGATTTTGCTTGATCGTCACAAACAAGGAACAAAGTAAATAATTCCATATTACATTTTCTTTCTACCAGGATAAAATCTCTCTCACTGATTTCCTCTCTGAATCTGCTAGTACCCAGAGTAAGGCATTAAGTTTGGCAATCAGGTGTGTGGCTGACAGAGATTGGAAGTAATCAGCACACCCGCTCTCAGAAGCGCAGCTCCCCCCTCTGGAACGATGGATGCACTACTACTCATTATCAAAACATTGTTTTAACAGAGTTTAAAAAATAGCTTCGTCACGACTCCCCACCGCAGTCTCTTTACGCCTTTGACCCAGAGTCAGAAGACACTTTCGCTCGTGAAACACCTCCACAACGGACGTTTTTCTTCTTCTGCGGTTCAATGGTCGAACTGGATGTGCCTGGACTAGTGCCCGGAGCAGGACGATCTGCTGTTCAGGAGAACTGCTATCTACGTAACCAGACCGGATGTTTTCAGAGATCTCGCTGAGCCCAAGATTACAATAAAACACATCGTTCTCAGCAATGGCTGAACTGTTTGTTTCGAACCTTCAGGGCTTCGTAAACAAGGTAATGACGCAGATACACACTAAAAAACAGCGTTAATTGGAACTTCCGTTCTAGGTCCGCTTTAAATGATCAAGAAATATGAATCCTGGGATTCAGGACTTTAAACTGTAGAGGGCAGTGTTTAGGCTCTTTGGTGTACAGCCTGACAGATTTACCAGAAGAAGAAGAAGGGGAAACCCGTCAGTTGTGAGGGTTACTTCCATGTCCTCCTGAGTGAGCAGCCGACATGACTCTAGAAATGTTGATAATACTTTTTTCCAACACCTCATATTTAAAGCGGAACTAGACCGGAAGTTCCTATTATCGCTGTTTTTTTTGGTGTGTATCTGCGTCATTACCTTGTTTATGAAGCCTGACGGTTCGAAACAAACAGTTCAGCCATTGCTGAGACATGGTGTTTTATTGTAATCTCGGGGCTCAACGAGATCACTGAAAATCCCGTTAACGTTACGTAAGCAGCGGTTCTCCTGAACAACCGATCGTCCTGCTCAGGGCGGTAGTCCGGGCACATCCGGTTGCGTACATTGAACCGCAGAAGAACGTCCGTTGTGGAGGTGTTTCACGAGCAACAGTGTCTTCTGACTCTGGGTCTGACTCCGGTTTAAAGTCATAAAGGGACTGCGGCGGAGAGTCGTGACGAAGCTATTTTCAAACATTGTTAAAACAATGTTTTGATAATGAGTAGCAATGCATCCACCGCTCCAGAGAGGGAGCTGCGCTTCTGAGAGCTGACGTGATAGATTACGTCACTTCCAGATACCTGGCCAATCACAACACAGGTGGGAAGGCTCTACGCTGGCTGGCCAATCACAACACACTCTGTCTTCTCGGGCGAGATTTACGGCTAAAAATAGCGCGACTGACAAGCGCTTCGAAAAGGACAGATTTCAATCGGCTCGTTTACATCAACTAGGAGGATTTTGACCATAAAAACAACTTAATATATGTAAGTAGACCTCCATAACTCACATATATGTGCAACAGGACCACTCTATGTGACCTTTAAACATGTAAAACGGCAACTTTTAGTTTGGAGACTGGGCTATGACCAAATTATTATCCTCAGTATTTTTGGATTTGTTCATTTTATGTCTCATCTGACGAGTACAGCAGGTCAGATTTCCAGCTCACTGTTCTGACCATATTCTCACTCTGAGCTCTCCTCACTGTTATAACATCCGATATTTCAGGATGAGTGATGTTGTTTGTAGTGTTATTTATTTTTTGTTTTGTTTTATCAGCCAGTCCAGCTCCCGTCCAATAACAAACACAGGAAGCTGCTGTCACTGGGAAGAGCATGCAGTTCAGCACTGTTACAGTGGGAAACGGCATCGTCTCTGCTCGACAGGATACGAAACATCTGTTGGGTGTGATGGGATGTCAGTTTAACTCATTGGTGATGGATGGCACTGAAGCGGCAACCCTGTCAAATCTGAAAATACCGCATGTGACAGACTGCGGAGGGTAGATTTAAGGAAGACCAAGAATCTGTAAAACTACAAAGATGGAAACGTAGTCGGCGTGTAAGTGTTCCTGCCATCATGTTTCAAGATATGTTGGATACCTGGATCCTTGGATTATTAGCCATGGTGTGATTCTAATCTCATGGACATGGCCATATGAAAGCCTTTAAAGGGAAGTTTGGTTTAGGATGTGTGGTTTTACGAGGTGCTGACACAAATGCCATGTTTTCATCATCGCATGGTACAGTTTAGATTAGTAAAGCCCTGGTTCAGGCTTGTGTTTCGACTGAGAACAGTACCTTTACTTAGTAGGTGAGGTGTGCACACATCCCCATGTGTAATGGCAGCATCAGCAAGATCGTGGAACAGGAGACAAAAGACAAGACTGCTCAGTTTGTGGCCATTTGTCTCAACAATACATCAAGCTTTGTATGGGATTGAACTGCAACTGCAGGCACTTTCCTTGACTGCCGTGGGATATTTACTGATCACAATGGAGTGACATCTTTGTGTTGCCACCCAGACCGTACTGCACTATTTTACTGTGGTAACCCAAGTGAAGGGTGCTGAAAATTGAACGGTTGGGGACAGTTATTTTGATACTATTCCTAATGGAAATGCAAAAAAAAAAAAAAAAAAAAAAAAATGCGTACTATACCAAATTCAACTGTTCCACTGTTCTTGGTCATTCCCTTCCAGTTCATTGACCCTGTTGATATGACCCAGGTTTGCAGGCGCTGCAGTGTGAATGCAAATGTGTAGTTTCTCGACAATAATGTGCTGTGTAATGTGCTCAACAACTATACAATTAGAGAGACTAAAGCCTGTGCCATTGCAAGAGCCAAAATCAAGCATGTGATTACATGTCCATGCAGAGACAGTGAAAAGTATAAATATATGTGTGTGTGTGTGTGTGTGTGTGTGTGTGTGTGTGTGTGTGTGTGTGTGTGTTCTTGTATGGGTATCTTTGTGAGGACCACAAAACGTGTCATTTTGGGAAAGTGAAGACATTTCGCGGGTCCTCGCGTTCTCCATCACCCTTTAAAATGTTTTTTTAGGGTTAAGACCTGGTTTTAGGGTTAGGGTTGGAATTACGTTTAGGGTTATTGTTATGCACTTAATTGTGGTTAAGGTTAGGTTAAGGGTGCTAGTGAATGCATTATGTCACTATGAGTGTCCTCGTTATGAATGCTGTGCAAATGTATGTGTGTGTCATGTGACATATTCAGATATCCATATGCATTTACTGTTCATGTGCTTTTAACATGATACATTATAGTTTGTCAACTGCTGGCTGACCTAAACCAGATCCCTTGTTCCACGCCTGTTTCTGTGTGCGCTCTGCCTCAGCACCTCTCTGTCCTTTTCACCCTGTGTGTGGGAGACTTTCCGTTTTTCATTTAGAGCCACAGAGACTGTTTTTCTGTTGAAACCCTACAGTATACCTTATACTAATTTTGACTTCATCCACCAAACATTCCATCATTTTAATAACTCTGCCTGATATCCTGTGAAATGTGTCTTACATAAAGCAGCTTAAGGAGTTTGGGGTATTTTAGGATGACTAAAATAATAAACAGTTGAAGGAGAAAATGAAGTTTCATGGAGAAATATTTATTAGTCATCAATAAGAGAATGCAACAGGCTTTGCTGTGTTTCCTATGGTTCGGGACTCATGACTTGACACGCTTAAGTTGAAAGTTGAAGATGACTTATTTTGGAATGACTCACATTAATTAGGCATACAATATGGGATAGTTTGGATTGTTTAAATGGGGTTGTATGAGGTACTTAAAGTCAGTGTTTTCCATACAGGTGATCATGCTCTCTCTGTCCTGAGAAATAGCCAGGCCAGGTGGTTAAGTGTGAGCTTGGTGAAATATGGCAGAAATGTATATGTATGTATTATATTTAACCATTAATCAACCATGACATTTCATCAGGGATTGAGGAAACATTTTGAGTTGAAACACTGGCTTCTCTGATAACAACGGTGCAGCCAGTATATTCACAATATAAATCTTCATGGGTGGGCTGCAAACTCAGTTGATGTTTGGTCTGGTGTTTGGATGTGTTGCACCACCCACCAACACCCACCCAGTAACGCAGCATGTAGCGGTTCAACACACAAGTTGCCTCGACACAGCTAGAGCTGTAGGTCAGATTGGACAGGAAGTGCTGGAATGGATGGAGTACTTGGTAAAGAACTCAAAACCTATGCTGAGCAGCTAACAGGGATCTGTGAGAAAAGGGACAGAGAGCGACAATTTGCTTAAGGATGGACTCACGGAAATGGCTTAATCATCAAGGTTGTCGGGCACCAGTGGGGTTTTTTCCAACATGAGAAAAGAAAAAAGCAGAGAGCATGCTTCCCCTCCTGTCTCACCCTGCTCTAAATCTCCTTCCCCCTTTGTCTTTGCAACATCTTGTTGGCCTCAAAGCTGCTTTTCATCTCATCTTTCACTGATCATCTCAGAGACTTTCTGAGAACAATGGTTTATTGTTGTCGTAACTATTATTTATTTTTCTGTCTTTGTCTCTGTTGTAAGATGCTAGCACTACAAAGGACCGACTCATTCTCACTCAAAAAAAATTTTACAGAATGATTTAGTTGATTAGAATAAAACAAATAATGTATTTACAGTGCGTTTTTTTCTGATGTTGAGTTTGTTCTCTTTGTGCTTTCTCTGGGATTCCTCCCGCATATCTGAAAACACATTAAAGGTCAATTGGACACTTTCAATTGCCCGTGTGACTGAATGGTTGTTCGTCTTTATATGTTGGCCCTGCAGTGGACTGGCACCAGCAGCCCTGTGACCCTCATGTGGAGGATGAAGCGGGAGATGGACGGACATTGGAAGAAGAAGAAAGTTTATGAAAGCTCAGGTTTCATAATTCATGCTGAAATATTAATATTTGCTGCATGTTGGTACAACAAAAGCAAAATTCTCATGAATGAGAATAAACCAGGCATTTCTACACTTTAACAATCTATATACATGATCAAGTCCATCCCTCTTAAACCTAACCTCCCACATCTATTGCTCAATTGACTCTCAACTTGCTTCAGATGTCCTATACACAAGGGCCATTGAGATTTTTGAAATGTCAAATACTGAGCCATAAGTGCATCAACATGTTTGACTCTAAACATCAACAGCAGATCCTCAGTTTAAAAAAAAAAAAAAAAAAAACTGTCATGGTTCATGGTAGATGTTTTCCTCATGTCTCAAAACTGAATTTAGCAGTACTTTGAATTTTGTCCATGTAAAAAATGGAAGTAATGAGCAAATGATGATGTTGAAACATCAGTCTTTCTCCAACGTCATCACTATAAGTCTACAGAATTAATTAACTAACCAAGAAGGAGGCTCCTCACTCCACTCATGCTAACATATGTGTACTGAACACAATCCTAGGGTGAATGACATGAACTCTGCCTGTGTGGACGTTCTGCCGAGGATCCATTTACAGTTGGAGTGACCCTATGTATGATTATTGCACGACTAGTTCCAGATGTTGTATTATATTGCAGCACATGCGTATCTCTGGAACCCCCTCCCCGCAGGTTCAAGATCTCCCTGTTACATCAGCTCACCACAAACGCAAACACAAAAACACAAAAGCATTCTCTTGTAAATATCACAGACTCAGATGAGTTCATAACTTTTAGTATATTCTTCAGGTATCACACTTAAATAAAAGGAAACACTGCATTTTGAGTAGATCCAGATATACTGCATTAGCCTTAAGCCTTATATAATAACCCGTTTTATTACTGCATAAATTACACATGTGCTTTAATACATACCCAAACATTACAGATATTTTCCTCGTCAGAGAAGAGAAAGAAAATGATGGGTTTGAAAGCTTGGGCTAATTAAGCAAACTCCATGATAAAGCTTTGTCTAATGTCTTGTGATGCTTATAATGATGAAGAGCAGTGAAGGCAGAGAAAGGATAAAGCATGGTACTTGCTAAGCTGTACCTCACAATAATGTACTGTACATGCATATATTTAGTTAGTTTATCTGTGTAGTCTAATTGACATATGAGTCTGTGTGCTTTTCCTAGAGGAACAGGCCATTTGCATGAACTAGACAGGAGAAGGCCTTTGGGGGAACATTCTCCACTTTCAGATAATTGTTTTCCAAGTGGACTGTCATCAAGGTGGAGCCGGAATTTTGCGGGTGGCACACTCCCCACCGCCTCACCAGCCTGAAACCACAACAAAACACACATTATTCAATGCTGCTTATTTCAGGGAACATACCAAGGTGGTGTCTCGACAGTTGCTATGACAAATATGGGAAAGATGTTCTATTAAATGCATAATTCAACCCAGTGTTGAGTGAAATCTCCACAGTGTCTGAGGCACCAACATTCTAAGTTCCAAGACTGATCTTACACCAAGGGCATAGGTTTGGTAACAAGACTGGTGGGGACACTGCACATCTCTCGTCTCCTCTGTGACTCCCTCTTTCTGCTCGACAGTGATGCTTTCACTGATGCTCGCTCCCTCTCCTCTCACAGCATTCACACTTACGTACATATTGCCCATCGCTAATACTAGGTAACCCAAATACTAGTGGGGGCATGTCCCCACCGTCCATACGCAAACCTAGGCCCTTGGCTGACACACAAATTGAATGGTTTTACATTAAATAAAAATAAAGCAATATTCAATATTCAAGATCCTGGGTCACTGAAATGACTGGTGACTTCATCTGATAGGGTTCTGGGGAACAAGTATACACATATGGCCATTTGTTGATGTCTCATTCCTCATTGATGTCTGATTCCTCATTGTCTTTGGGCAGAGGAAAGGAACTGGGCTTGTACCTGGAGGGTCACTGGTTCAATACCCAAATTCCCCATTGCTACCCGGGCGCAGATAAGTGCTGCCCATGGCCGGATGGGTTAAATGAAGAGGTCAATTTCACGATCACTAATTGGTGTGTGTTCAAAAATGGCTAATTCTAATTATTTAAACAGCAATGAGATTACAATTAAAGAATGTCAGTACTGGGCTGTGAGACGTTGAACATTATTTTGGGCTGCTTACCAGGAAATGCAAGATCATGTTCATGTTTACCATTGCTTTAGTCATCGGTTTTACTCAACAGAGGTGAAACTTTGTTTGGTGCACTTGACAGATTAAAGAGCTACCTGATCTGGTTGTTGTCCAGTCTCAACACCTGCAGGTTCTTCAACTGTCGAACACAGAGAGGGACCTCCTGCAGACGATTGTTGTCCAGTAGGAGCTCCTGCAGGGAGCTGAACGTACCTACGAAAGATTGCCTCTCCATTGCCTCATTGCTCAAGAAGTTGTAGGATAAACCGAGGAACTGCAGGCCGGGCCTCAGGTGACGGAAGGTGAAGGCGCGTAAGTGACGGATGCTGTTGTGTTGGAGGTTCAGTTTTTTAAGGCGACCAGGCAGATTCATGGGGACAGAGGTGAACTGGTTGTTAGACAGATCGAGATCTTCCAGGGACCTGAGGAGAAAGAGAGGAATTACATACATCAGTTAAAGCTGCTGTAAACGTAGCCTGGAGTGTCATAATCTATTATATATTTACTTATTATTGTCATGGAAATTCTGATAATATTTATAAAATAGATGTCTGTTTGAGTGTGAGCCAACAGTGAATATGCACTAAGCACTAAACCTCAGTCCTTCTCTTAGCCCTAACCTTAACCTCAGTTCTATCCTGGCCCCTAATCTCAATCCTAACCTCATACATTATGTCAGAATTATGGGTCAGGACGATGAAGAGAAGAAAAATCTCAGAATACATATATGGAACACACAGACTGAATGAACCCTCCCACAAAATGAACCCTTAAAAATGGGGTGGAGGTGGATTATCTCCACAGAACTCCACAAAGAGGTGGTTTTCTCTTCACATGAGGTATCTTAACGGGGCTTTTCTTCACACAAATGGCTAAGTTTGTCTGTGAAGAAATGCCCTGCCCCCTCATTAAACTTGTTCAAGAGGTGATATAGATAGATATAGATAGTGAAGGTAATTTTAACAGCAGCAAAGGGAAAGCAGGTTATCAAAACGTTAGAACCCCGCAACAGTGCATGCGTGGCTGCGGTGGACTTTTAAGTTGCTCTCCTCTGCGCACTGTGGGCTGAGGAAATGTTGTCAGCACTTGGAGAAGGACCAACAAAGCCCAACTTCTGTGTGTGCTTCTCTCTGAGGCTGGAGCCAGTGTGGCATAGAAATCCAGCAGCAGTACAACATGTGGAAGTCACAACTGGCTCACAAGCCATTTATTATCACTGGCCAGCAAATCTTGCTGGTCTCTGAAAATTCTCTCCCTCCAAAGCCTTTCCTTTTTGCCACATCCTCTCGCAGTGCCAAATAAGCCATTTTGCGTCACTGTGCATTCCATTATATACCCTCCCCATTCAAATGAACCGACTTCAGGTGTGGCAATTAAACTGATCATAAATAGACTCTTCTGCACAATGATGACATTTATAATGATAATAATGATTTAATTTGAATAGTGTTATATCTAAACAATGCTCTTTTGTAAAGGAATGGAATGCTAACCATAACATTAAAACATTATCAGAAGAACAATTTATGATAACTATGGATGTAAAATCCTCAGAAGCTCAATAATCTGGATCTGTGCACACATAATCTATTCTCCTGTTATCCTTATTAATCTTGATAATGGGTTTTTTTATGCCCCAAAATTATTTTTTTATGTTTTCTAGTCTTGGTGACCACTCAAAGCTGCTGTACACTACAGTTTTGCCATTCACACACATTCACTCATATTTCATACAGCGCATCTAGGACACATCTGCACATAGACTAGCAAATCTAATCTATCAATGACTCAGCGTAGAGAACTAGTTTTTTACCCAGCCTTGCTGTCAGTTTTTGTTTAACCCCTTTTGTGGACTAGTTCTTCCTGGTTTTGATTAATTCAAATGAACCTTTGTTTTCTTTTTTTACTAAGGGGTACTAATCCTATATATAGGCTCACAGCGATAGCCTATATCATAACAAAGTGACATTATGATAGCAGTAGTATTGCAGCTAAAATCAAGTAAATAATGTTATATAATTTTTATTGTATGTATTATTTATGTTGAATTAAGTAGTAAAATGCCATGTGTTGGTATAGTAGATATTCAGATTTGTTTTATTATGTTGATCAACTGTTCACACACACACACACACACACACAGGGAGACGGGGGAGAGAAAGAACTGTGATTAATTTAGACACACACTGCTCCTCTCTGTGAAGTTTGAAAATAGCTGATGTTAGATTGTGAATTAGCCATGCTCTCTGTGACTACAGTGAGCCTGTTGTTCAGTTCAGCAGTGGTTGCAAAATGTCCATTTCCATTTGAGTTCGGTAAAGAGTGATGTGCAATCATGCTCACAGCACAGTCATGCTTCATCACACATCCGACTGTCTGGTCGCACCACTCGCCATTGCATCGATGCAGAATTATTTTCAACACCACTACTAAAGGAAGCAGGGTAGCTTTCACTGGGTTCTGACCCATGTCACTCTGCAGTAGACTGGGATCCTATGAGCCAGATGCAGGCCCTGCTGTCAGTGTAACATCAGCAGATGTCTTGAAAGATTAGCCATCTACCCAAGCTTACGCACATACAGTATACGTTGCTTTTCCACATGTTGGTAAAAATAGTTAACACACCCAGAGCCACATAAACTAAACACATAAAAACATAAAACTATAATCCCTTAACTGCAGTACAGATTATTGTATATGTAGTAAATTATTAACAAAGTACAAGGTCTATGTGAGATGCTGTAGCGGTCAGCCTGGTCTGTACTAGCCCCAGCTCCCTGTATCCTCCACTTAAACCTCCATATCCCCAAAACTCAGCAAGAGGCAAAACACATTGATTTTTGAACACAGGGCTACACTAACCCAAACCAGCACACTGCTGTTTGTTATTATTCAAGACAATTGTTTCTCCATTTCACTCCCTTACTCCCTTGATTTTCCACACTTATTAAAGGTAGGGTTGGAGATCCTGGGAAAACTTTTCGAGCAGTTCTACATTTTGAATTCATAAGTCAAAGTCCCTTTCTTCAGACTTCCCAGCGAAGCTACGCCTCCGGAGCACAGGAACACGCAATGCTTGTTCATGAAGAGCACAGTTTCACACAGAATCATAAGCACTGCGCAGCATTGGGAACTTTCGGGTACTTTTCGGTGACACAAACCTTTTTGGATGCTTGTTCAAGTGACAACGTGATGCCAAAAAACAACAAATACTCTCAAAAGATCACAAAAACCCAAAGTTAACCTACCGGTCCAGTGGAAACAGAGCAACCATATGGCATCCCTTTGAAGCCCATTCTGGGCTTTCGGTTGTCATGGTTCAAACACAGCCCTGATGAAGACTACAAGATCTTGGCTAAAGTATTAGCAATACAGTGCAAAGTTGAATATCATATCTCTTGACCAAACCAGGTTCTTGAAAAACCTTCTCCAATATTCATCACCCACTTAATATTCATTCCTCCTACGCATCCACTGGGACCCTAGAGGTGGTGGGCTCGGGTGGTGAAGTGGAGATATCCATTTGAGGTTCTCAAGAGGTTTTGCATTTGTTCCAATTACATAACACTTATATTTTTCACCCAAGGCTTATATTTCACACTTGGAAGGAGAACTGGCCAGGGGTGCCAATCAGTGTTGCCAACTTGGCAACTAGCGACAAATCTAGCAACTTTTTCTGGTGTTATTGGAGACTTTTGTGGTGTTTGGAGACTCTCACGTGAAAGCATGCATCACTCTGCAGTTCTATATAACAGAAAGAAGAAGAGCTGCCACTGTGTGGTCCAGGAGTGTCCCAGGGAGGTGAAAATGGCAGATCACGTTATTGATCAACGCATCAGGATGTACTTCAACCAAGGTCTAACACAGGCAAATATTGCATTGTGCCTTTCTGTTAGGGAGGGAATTCAGATTAGTCCTTAGCATTTAAGGAGAAAACTAAATACATTAATTGGTTATCATGAGAAAATAATCTCTGTTATATGGAAATAATATAAAAGAAGTAAAATCCATGGCAGTTCTCGGCTTCTGTACATATAAGAGTGTCTGATATATGTTATATCAGGCAAATGGCTTTTGCCTTTACATTATGCAAATTAGGTGCCCTAGTTCAGGACTGGACACTCATGCACTCTATTAATGTGTGAATGGCAAAAAATTTACTGTAAAGCAGCTTTGAGTGGTCATCAAGAGTACAAAAGCACTATCTAAGATAAGTTTCATAATTTCCTTAGTCAAATATTCCATGAATATATACACATATACAGTACTTCTTGCGAAGTCATTCAGTTTTATCAGTGTGACCCAAAGTCTCTTCCTCGTCTCCTCCGAGTTTTCTTTTCCTCAGTTTTTCCTGGATCTCCTACTGTGGCTCACTGTGAATCCGAGGGAGCAAAGACTGCTATAATTAAACGACACACACACAAAGGTTTGTGTGGCTATCCTTTTTAGGACTCTACACTGACTTCCACTCATTTGGACAGCCTCACCAAAGCATTATCCCAAACCTTAACCAAAACCAGCTAATGCTTAACCTTAACCTTAACATAGCCACAAGTCAAATCTTAGCCCAAAACATAACCAGATCCTTAGAAATTAGGTTCTGCCTCATTAGGACCATGTTTAGATCACTGTGAGGTCTACTGGTCCTGACAATCTCAGTGTTTATGTCAGAACAGTCCTATAGAGGCATTTACGAACATACATACAACTGCAGGCACACATCTGTGAAGACTGTGAAGAGGGTAGACTATACCAGTCTACCCTCTTGTGGCCTTTAGTGGGGTTGGATGGATGGATGGACAGACATACTTGAGATGGCGCCAGGCTTGGTCAATGACACGTTGCTCATGCAGGAGGTTGTGACCCAGGTCCAGAACCTTCAGATTGCTGCAGCTTCTGAATGGCGCTTCTGACAACTCAAGAATCTGATTTCCTTTCATTCTCAACTCCTATATGGGGGAAAAAAAAGAGAGACAAATACCTGATCGGTTGCATTCAAATGGGGCTATCTAAAAGATCTCACTACCTCAGGCATACAGGTTATTTGACAAAATTCAGTCTGCAATGATGATTTTTTTTTTTCTTTTTTTAAATGAAATTATATACAAATCAATGAAACTATATAAGAGAATAGTGTGGGGCAAATGTTTTCTGCTGAGGCAGTGGCATTTCAACAGCAGACAAGAAGAAGCTGGACAGACTCATAAAAAAGCTTGCTTTGACCTTTAGTGGAGACAGTGGGAGAGGGGAGAATGATAGCCAAACTATCATCTGTGATGGACAACCTCTCCCACACCCTACAGGACACCATCACAGCACTGGGCAGCTTCTTAGCACTGGGCAGCTTCTTAGCACTACATGTTTCAGTGAAGTTATATCAGTGCACCTGCAGAGACGCTGGAAGGCCCGGAGGGAGGTAACGGAAGCGATTGTTGTCCAACTGCAGTTTCTGAAGCTTCTTTAAAGGTGTGAAGCCGAGCGCCGACACACTTCCCTCATGGAGAATGTTCTCTTGTAGCTCCAGATTCAACAGGTTCGTCAGTCCTAGAAGGTAATAATCAAACACAGTTGAGATATCTTTCCTCTGTCCTCTTCTCTCCTTTCCATTCCCCTTTTCACCGTCCTCTCCATCCCTCCCCTTTCCTCTCTCCTCTCTCCTACCCCTGACTGGGTTGCAGCAGATACACTTTGAGTCTGATTCTGTCTCAGTGTATTCTTGTTGGGTCTCTCGAGATTGCATGTTTTATCCCGGTTCTCCAATTTCCTCCCACAGTTCAAAAACATGCATTATGGGGGTTGGGTAAATTGGACACTAAAGGATCTGCCCAGGGTCGACCCCACCTATTGCCCTATGTCAGCTGGGATTGGCACAAGCATCCCCGCAACCCTCATGTGGAGGATAAAGCACAGATGAATGGATAAAGTGAGTACTTTTTTTCTCAGACAGAATTCCTACCTTTGAAACAGCCATCGGTGAGTGTTACAAGCTTGTTGCTGTTGAGTTTTAGCTCAGCAAGCGATGTCGGCAGCAATGTCGGGATCCTGGTGAGCTGGTTACCATCTAGGTTCAGGTTCTTCAGAGAGGTCAAACTCTACATGTCATTGCAGCAGAGAGAGAGAGAGAGAGAGAGAGAGAGAGAGAGAGAGAGAGAGAGAGAGAGAGAGAGAGAGAGAGAGAGAGAGAGAGAGAGAGAGAGAGAGAGAGAATACACCGACCAGGGTCACAAGATAAAACGTACAAAATATAGCAACTTTTCTTAAAAAAAGACATAATTTTACATTCCAACCTGCCAAGCGGGACAAAATCACAGTGTATCTCTTCCATGTAATCTATCATTTTTTTGTTTTTTTTCATAAAAGCTGCTCTGTGTGGCTCCTCGGTGAAGGCTGCTGTGGTCGGTGTGTCTCAAGTAAGAGCAGTGGACTGCATCTTTTGCAGTATCCCTTTCGCCAGGCCGTCAGTCCTCTGTTATTACTCGGATGCCAGAAGAAATTGTAGGGGAAAAAAAACTCTATAAATAAATTTCTTTTATTCTCTCCATCATTGGCTGTGGTGGTTTTTCAACAGGTTCCTCCAGCCAATACTGTGAGAGTATGTGAATGGTGGTGTGTAATGAATGGTCAGAGTGTGGTAGGCTGCCTCAGTGTGGGCAGGATCTGTGTCAATTAGAGGTTAGACCAGAGGTTATTCTTAGAGAGGATTAGTTAATGCAATTTTTGTTGCTCTTTTATTACAGTAATGACACAGGACACGGTCTCCAGTTTATTTTAATTAGATGCAAAGTCACTTGTAAAACTGTCTTATAACTCACAAATTCTTTCATTCAAATCTCAGAAGGTTTTTTTTTTAATGTAAATATCACATATTTTTAACCCACATGACCAATATGGAAGTAAAATAGAGTAGTATTGGTAGTAGTTATGGTCTCATGTCCAAATCATTAAATTATGAAATTTTGGAATAGAGGAGCACTGTTCTGATTTCCTCCAACCAGATGAGCACAGACAGAAACGCACACTTTAAAAATACGACGGATGACTTGAGGCGATCTCTCCTTCTCTAAAGGCTCAGCCCATAATGACATGGTTGTTTTTTCTTTCTTTTAAATTTTTAGATTCATTCTCTCCTTTTTTGGTAGCATTGGCAGCATGAAGTGAAGTGTATATGCAGAGTCCAACGGTCAATAGGAGGAGCCCTCTTTCTCCCACTGAACTGCCATGTAACTGCTCAAAGTCTTCCTTCACAGGGTAGATTCCCCCAAGGCTGACAGATTTTCCCCCATTTGATCTGTATTACGGTAAAAGGTGATTATGGAATTAAATTTTATAGGATTATTCTTACTGGTAAAAAACAACAACAACAAACTGGGTTTTTATTTCAGGATTAAATCCTGGCTTTCTTTTCAGTCCAAAAAGAGGCTGCTTGCTGCCACTTTAATGTTGGTCTTGTATTATGGAGATGTTCTGTACATGCACGCATCATCCCAGAGTATACATGCCCTCGAGGCTCTGAGGTTTATCACCAACGTGCAATCTCTCGCTCATCACTGTTTGCCATATGAGCGTGTTGGTTGGAATTCTTTGTCTACGCATGCAGACTAAAACATTGGTGGATGTTAATTTACAAAGCTATTCTCGGCGTTCTCTCCTCCTACCTGTTGACTCAGGTTTTATCTCACTGTCTGTCTGGCTTTTATGTTTGCTGCTCCCTTTGCCTGGAATGAACTGCACAATGTTGGACACATCTGTCTATAGATGTTCTTGCTGATTTATAATATTATCAAATAACAATTGCATATTTTATTATTTTATGTTTTAGTATAGTACGTATGGCTGCTGACTGTTTGTCTGTAACCTTGTTGTAACTGTGCTGCCGGACACACTTGAAAAAGAGCTTTTTAATCTCAATGTAGTTTTTTTTCCTGGTTAAATAAAAAATAAATGCAAATAAAATTTTCTTTCTTTCTTTGAAATAAAAAAATTCAGTCACACTTTTCTAACTGATATATTTTGAACATTGAGCTCACTTTTGAACTCACATTTGAGGTAGAAATGAAATGTTAACTATAAATGCTAAATGTTAAAGCTATACTTACCTTTCTTGCATTTTTACACTTTTCTTTTGTAATCTATGCCTAATAAGCGTATGGCACTCGAAAACGTAAGATAAACCCACCAGGTTTTGAAACTCATCATAATTGTATTCTTTTATTATGATAAAAGTATGACCAATTAAAATATTCGGCCCGAATAAAACAATTGGCCGAGCTACCTGCCTGTCTTCTGTCGCACGCCTCGCCGAACGCTGTCACAGCTTGCGAGTCTTGCACATCTCAGTGTTGCCAACGTGGTGACTTTGTCGCTAAATCTGCAGACTTTTTGTGGTGTTTGGAGACTCTCACGTGCAGTTACTGAGCTCAACAAGCAGCGTGTTCCCAGGATCACCTCCCAAAGTTTGGAAACCTCCGTAGTCCCAGCCTACAGTCAGAGCACAGCAGACAACCTGAGCACTCTGTGTCCAGGCTGCTAATGAATCGCGCATGCGCATAGCCGCTGCCATTCCACCCCGAAGGGTGGGACTTTGAGGGAGGCGGAGATGCTCATGTTTTTTACTAAGTGCTGTGAGACTTCCAAGAAAGGTAAGTATAGCTTTAAAGGGGCATTATGTAATAAACAAAGCAACTGGTCATAAAATCCTCCTAATATGTCACAGAGACTCAGGAATAATGTTCATATAACAAACTGAACTCACCAACAACAACAGTACAGCCAAAATATTTGCATTAAAAAAAACTATTTTGCAGACTGCAAATCGTGTTTATGTTTTGAAATCATGTTTTGAAATCATGTTTTGGCATGTGGCGCCACCTACCGCCGTCTACCAATCATTGCAGTCAGTAGAGAAACCAGGGGTTGCCAGTTACGCCAGAAAACAAAACCTAAAAGACCTTGGTGTTTTGAATTTGAATGTAGTAACCGTTTTGGCCACATTCTTACATATGGCACCTTTAAATCTAAAACTAAATGTTAAATATAAATACAAATGCTAAATGCTGAAGCTAAATCTAAATGTTAAATATAAATCGGTCGCCAAGTGTAAAGCTAAATGTTTTCGAAAATATGCAAATAGCCCACGTCTGTCTGCACGCACAGACCCGCCCACACCACTGACCAACTGTGCTGTGGGATGCTGTGGATTACCAGTGAGAAAGTTGACCGCATCCCATGAAGTATAAGCTGTGGTAATGTTCAAAACCTTCATCACACAGCTATGTAGTTGCTGGTAATTACAGCAGGAAGCTCCACGTGCACAACTTTTCTGTGTTGAGTTTGCACGTCATCTCCGAATGTGTCTGGGTTTTCTCCAAAAACATGCAGAGGTTGAATGGACTTAAATTGACCATAGGTGCAAGTGTGAGAGTGAATCGTTGTTTATCACAGAAATGAGGACAACGTTAAGTGAAGTAAACTGGAGAAGGTGACTGCGAGGAAAGGGTGCAACTCCAGATTATGCGTGTCCTTTCATTTCTCATGTGAGTTAATGCAACTCATAAATATCTGCCTGAGTTCCTCCTGAAGAGGACGACTATTTTATTCATGCAACTCCGTTCTTAATCTCGACACCAATACTACAATTTGAATATTTCAACACGAGAGAGTGAAGCAAATGTTGTGAATTTCAGTGACCCTGCCTCGTCAATTGCTTATTTGCAAAAATAAATTTTGGACTTGTTGTTTGCACCAAAACTTCATAGTTGTAAAGTACGACATTAGCAAATGGGTACAGAAGTGACTGACAGTTGTGTTGGAGAGCAGATACAAAGCGACAGTGGTACAGTGTTACTCACAGACAGAGGCTGTTCACTGAAGGACTCATCGTACAGATCGTTTTTGCTCAGGTCCAGTGTGTCAAGCTTCGGGAGACCGGAGAACGATTGTGCTGTGAGGCCTCTCAAGTTGTTCTCTTTAAAGATAAATGACATTGTATGTGATGTAGAACATGTAGTCTAACAGTGTAAGAAGGAAAAGGACACAATGGACACACAAACACACACCTGCCATGTCCAGCTTTGTGACCTCCAGGTTGTACATTTCTGGTAGGTAAGTCATACCAATGCCTCTGCAGCGGATTTCTCTGTCCGTTCTCTGACACCCACTGGCAAGAATCTCCGTGAAGGGGCGGGGTGTTTCTGTTTGATTGACTGGAGCTTCAGTGGCAGACTCCTCTACCTCCTCACCTCCTTCCTCCTCCTCTCCTTCCTCTTCTTCTCCTTCTCCTTCTTCTTCCTCGTTTTCTTCGTCCTCTTCCTGACAGAACATTTTGGCAAAGCATTACATGACAGACTGTTCTCAAAAGTGCAAAAGAAAATTTTGCAAAAATAAAGCAACCTCTTCTTCATCATCGTCATCATCGTCATCATCATCATCATCATCGTCATCGTCGTCGTCGTCATCTTCCGCCTCCTGTTTTTTCTCTTGGCCCATCAGCCTCGTCCTCTCATCATGGAGCTCCCTCAGTATACCCATGAGACCGGTAGATCCCTGCTCTCTTCTCCCCTGCTGCCCCCAGCCCATGAGCAGTGACCCCATGCCTGCCTACAGCAACCAAGAAACCACAGTTATTAAAAAGAAAATTCATGCACAAGCAAATTGTAAAAAGTTAGGATTTGCAGTATCCATCTAGTCATACTAGACTGTAAGTTTTGGGGTTCACTATCGCTGCAAGTTTCTTCTTCCACCAGGCATTTCTCTTTCTTCTACCGGCGTGCAGATTCTTCAGCTCCTCCATCTTCTCTTCTGCCTCCACACTGTGATGCTCATCGTTGCCTTCTTCATCACAAGAGATGACACCAAACAGAGCAGAGAGTGATCTCACTTTTTAATCAATCAAAAAAAACTGAAAACTCAATCAAACCAATATTTAGAATATTTACAACTCTGATTTTGAGACACACATCTGCATATGTTCTCTTGATTAGACTACTCTAATCAAATCAATCTCATGCCTGCATCTATTTCATAACACAGCAGAGTTTTAACAAAAATTAAACAACCCTTCTCTTCCCTTCTTCTGGCAGCCATGTTTTCACTGAGCCTATTGTGTTGCACTGTACAGGGGGTGCACACTTAATAAGGATTTACCTTATACAACCACATTTCAAAAAACCTGAATTATCCATTGAAAACCATTTGGTGTATTAAAGCATGTTTATTTAAGAGCATGCAGGCAAAAAAGAGAAGCTTACCAGCATCAGGGGTTACAGTTGAGTTTCTTTGTTGATCTAAGGTCACCACTCTATCTTTTGGAAAAACTTCTGCTGTTTTTAATTCAGGTGCCCCAGAATAAGTTTGAGCAGCCGTGTCAGTTGAGGAGTTTAGGCTCAGTCCTGATGAAATCATGCCACTCAGACAAACGATCACGATCCATGTTCTTGGTGTCTTCATTTTAGTACGTGTGGTCAAGTGAAGTTGGAGGAAAAAAAAAAAAAACGTCCACCACAAAGATCTCCGAAGCTGAGGAAGTGAATCCACAAGCTGGGCAAACAAGGAAGCCAAAGTAAAGAAACGCAGTAGCAGTTTACACCAGAGGATAAAGCATTTAAGATTATTAAGCCTGGAAAAAAGTCTTGCTAATGCTATGACACTATACTATATTACTATATTGCATGTCTCCTTCTCAGAGTGAAACATGAAATGAAGAAACAGAGAAAGGCCAAGGAATAAAAAAAAAAAAACAGAAAGCTCTCACACTGTTAATAAGGGCCCTCGGTCATCATGCCGTGAAATACGCAGACCCGCCCTGCTCCTCCTCGTCTCCTCTGTTTTCGTAACCGTCTGCTGACAGAAGGTGAAAAGAAAGACAGTGGTTTATGAAGAAGAGCAGACACTATAGAACATGATATGTTTCATACATCTGTGACAGATTCTTGTGAGACACTGCAAGTTTTATATGTTGAACATGGACAGGATTGGTAGACGGTTCAGGACGGAGTCGACCTCGTGTGGCCGAGCTCCAACTGGCGTCTGCATGCGAAAACAAACACGATTCCCAGAGAAACAGACGGGTCTGACATTACATTCTGTACATACATGCTTAAAGCTTGTACTCTCAACTGAGTGGTGTCCTCACACTCGACGCCAAGCCAAGCAAATGCCAACTGGCTGTGTGGTGAGCCAACGGCCAGAGGTTTTTCACTGTGGGCTGAAAACTGCTGACAGTGACTCTTTATTTGCTCAGTTACTACACATACACAATATATGTAATGAAATGCACATTATATGGATGTTACAACTGTAACTTAAGCCTAAGATATAATGCATGCAGGGACTGTTGACTTTACTAAATGGGCTTCATAAGATAAGATCTTTAACAACAGTCACACTGTGGAGATAAAAAGCTGGGACAGGCCTCTTTGTAGCCATGCTGATGGCCTGTGAGTCTGCGAGCAACTGAGTGGTGTGTTCCTCTGTGCAGCTTAGGAAGCTGCGTGTTTACTCCACTCAACCTTTGCCTGTGATACTTTCTCCTGTGGAGAATCTGTATATTTTACCTTTGGTGGCTTAAGCTTGGTTTGATCTGACCGTTTAAGTTAATTGGTATTTTTCCCTCCCTCGTAAGGCCGATCAGCTACTTTTGGAGCGGCTCACTTTACGTTTACGTTCTGTTAATTCATCCTAAATAAACTTTTTATGGACGGCTCCGGTTGTCTCTGCCTTTCTTCTTTTCAGTTTATCCCGAGGTTTGTTTTACATTGTTACTCCCCTGATCCCCCGGACTTTACGGGGGGGTGTAACACCCACAATGGGGGCATTTACAGTAAAAGGGCTACAACAAGCACAGTGGTGTCTATAGCGCACACTTTTAAGAACAAAGGCAAAAAAGAAAAGCAGGAAAAGTAACATTAGGCTGCCAACAGGGAACAGGCTGCCACTTGGAAGGTGCCATTTAAAATTGCCACTGGAGAAGAAACAACAAAATGCAACTAAAAATAAGAGAGACTGAAGGAATGTCCAGGCCATAAATGTATCCTTGGTGCGCTTTTCTCTGAAATGTGCATGTGCAATGGAGCAGTTGAAGCTTGGCTCATATCCTCAAACGCGAGTGAGTGAACGGCTAAATGTTTTGTTTACGAGGTCCATGTCTTCTTTTGATGTTTCATAGTTGTACAGTTTTCAGCTGGAGCCGAGATTTTGGATACACGTCAGCCGATGCGTATCTACGTGGCTCTCTCAGCATCTTTCACTGCCGTGTGTGTGTGTGGTGAGCAAAACACAGTAGTGACCTAAACACGGACTGGAACGCCAGCTTCGTTCTGTGCTTTCTAATCACCATAACTGCACAATAAATACAACAGTTACATACAAGGGACCAAACCACAAAGTGGACAGCATCAAACAAAAACGGGTCACTGTAGTCAACTACTGACCTGAAAATGTTGTGCAGTTACCACAAAATAAAGGTCACAGTAATGTAGTGGTTAGCAGTGTTGCTTCACAGCAAGAAGATGCTGGGTTCAACTCACCATCTGGGACTTTTCAGCATGTAGTTTGGTTTCCTCCTGCCATCAAATATGTTCGAAAGTTTTCACACACATTCAGTCACATTGGTCACATTGTCAGGAGTATAATGACCGTAAAGATCCTTTCCTTTAAACAACAATAACTGACCACCAAAAGTGGAGGTGTATGGAAGATGTCAGAGAAAGGAAAGGCATTCGGTAGCAGGAAGGGACCAGATTGAGGAGCCTTAACCTTGACAATTCTGGAGGAAACGGATCTGTCAGAGGCTTAGACTACAAGCCCTATGAATTATTTTAGAAAGTGCAACAACAGAAGAAACAAGCAGGATGGAGCTAAGCGTAGCTAGTATTCAATGAATTGCCATGGCCGAGGTGACTTTAAACGCTGAACTCAGCAACCAAGTACAGTCAACGATGTCTGAAACAATGACAGTGATGTATCAGAAGGCCACTTGCAAACATAATAGAAAACATAATAAAAATAAAAAAAGTAGACTCACTCAGAACATCTGCGGTGGGTTCATGGCTCCTTGCTGTGTGATGCTGAATTTTGGATACCATCAATGGATAATCAATAACACTCTGTCCCATCAGAAAGCCAATTGTTACGTCCAGGCCTAGGGGAAAACCTAATCGCATCAAGAACGCAGTGACCTCTTTGTCCCCCCCACCGCACATCTGGATGTTGTCAAAATGAATCACCGTGACACAGACTGTCCCAAATTACGCATGAATCGTCGGCCTCTTCCAACAAATGTGCCCGACGTTATTCTGTTTTTAAAAGATGCATCCTTCCTTCAGTCTTTGTGTTAACCTTTATTACAACATGAGAGCGAGCTTGGTGGACAGGGTTAGATCAACTGACGCTGCCTTAGAAAAAGAGCCAAACAAACACAAAGGATCATGTTCATTATTTTTTTTATTCAGCGCCATCTCAACAACAGACACATTAGACAGACCAGTAACAACTCTTACCCGTTACAACTGTTTGAAAAGTTTCACTCAAGAGTTCTCTACCTTAAAGACTGCAACTGAACACAAATATAAGTCATCTCGTACATTAGAACACTAAACTGTAACAGAGCTTCTTAGAAGTAGGGTTAAGATTAGAGGAAAGAAGGCATGATCACCAGGAATGTGTAAAAGAGATAAATCAGTAGTGGCCTGACAGTATGTGCTGGAAAGAGCGATTTTAAACTAACATTTACAGTATTCAGTGATACTTCTGTTTCAGATACTTCCAAGACATAATTTCAAAACAAGATATATGGAAAAGGAATGTTGCAGAATCCAAGTGAAAAGAAGGTGCTGGAGGGCGTGTATAGGGAGGAATGTTAAGAACTGCCGTGACCACACGTCTATCGCCATCTCTCTTGGTTAACAGACCACTTCACTTGATTCAAAGCCACATAATGACACCAGAGTGTACATAAATGGATGGTATTCACAAGATCATGCCAGTGAGAATCAAGTTAGGCAAAAAGTTGATGAGATCCAACAACGCAATGAGAGGGAGACCGGGAGCAGTCCTTCAGTTTGCGAAAGTTTGACGTACGGCGTTAGCGATGTGCTTGGCGCTGATACCGAAGTGGTCGAGCAGCTCGTTGGGCTTCCCGCTGCGGGGAACACCTGACACTGCCAAACGGGTCACAATGATGCCAGGCTCTAAGCCCACTGCTGACAGCACTGCTTCACCAAGACCACCTGCACAGAGGAGACAGACCATCTGGGTCAGGAAGGTATTAAGACACAATCCTTGTGATTATCGGCTTTATCACTTCACTCCACAGAGTGGGAGTGAAATATTGTTTTTAGTGTTTTTTTTTTTTTTTAATCTTTGTGCTTCCAAACTTGCACTTGCCAATATGACCAGCAGAGGCTTGTTGCGTGAATGGGGTGAAGTCTGATTGCCTCGTTTATTCTTCGTAGTAGAATCTAGGCAGCTTATGGCGGAAAAAAAAAACCCTCAGAAAATGAATCTTAACATTTTAATACAAGGGCCAACTGATGTCACTTGAAAGCATTCATGGCCCCTACTGCAAGAGTCAAAGCTTCTGCCAAACATCTAAGAGTAGTAGCAGCCTGGGTGACATCAGACCAATGATCCACATGACGTATGCACAGTGACGGAAAATGTACAAACGTCATCTAGTAATGGCGTCGAAGCTCTGCATATGTTCCGTCTGTCCTCTTCGGGTTAAGTTTTTAATCATTTAAAATCCTTAAATTTGGGACTCTGGAGGCCCTATCAGACGGCAAAGTGTGAAAAAAGTCCTCAGTCTAAGTACAGGAGCTAAAACACGCAATGTTGATTCGGCACCCTTTGGGACGTCACAATGCGCTAACTTCCTGGAATTGTTACGCTAGAGTGCTGGCGAGGGCAGCAGTATCCTAAAACCGGTAGGCCGCAAAAAGTTCTATTCTTGGCTCTACAGTGCAGCACAGAGTCCTACACAAACTTCCAGCCTAAGAGGATTTATCTGTCCAGTGGATACATGTTATATGACAGAAATGCGCCTGCTAGAGCCTGCAATTTATTTATTTATTTTTTAAAAATGGACCAAAAGAGATGCTACTAAACCGAGCTTTCTGAACAGGGCTGTTTTGGCAGGGTGATTGAACTGCTGTGGTGCTTCATCCTTATGGTATTTTGACCAAAGCATCGTCACAGACATGTTCATTAGGACACCAGGGAACTAGGTTAACTTATTTAAATAGGGTATAATATGTCGCCTCTAAGTTAAAGTGGCAAAATCCAACAATGGATAATAGTGGGAGAAACCTTCTTAATGGAAAAATTGACACATACTGAGGCTACAGGAAGCACAACAAAAACATGGATCCCATACAAGATTATGAATGATGATACTGGACTGTAATAATAATTGAAGGATATACCAATCTGCAAAAGCATTATGCTCTCCCAAGGCAGTGACTAAGAAAAGTGGTAAAAAATTTCCCCCGATGTCCCCACTAGCAGCTATGTTTTCAGTAAAGGAGAGTCTCTGTTTCTCTGCTGGTGCTTGGCATTGGTGTGAAACCAGATGTGTGTCAATATTGACTGAGTCAGTACAACCACCATTTTAAGAAGGGCAACAAGACATTAGTAAATGAGAACTACTCACCCTCCTTGTAGTGGTCCTCTACCGTGATGATTTGTCCTCTTGTGGCTCTGGCACTGGAAAGAATGGTAGCGGCATCCAGGGGTTTGATGGTGAATGGGTCAATTACTCTGATGTTCTTTCCTGGAGAAATAAATAAGGAAATTATGTTGAACAGGTCACAAAACAAAAGTTGCTGATAAATACAGAGAGAAATTTCCAAAACTTAAGATACTGAATTTGTGTCCAACACAAGAGTAGCTGCGACATCTATCCACTAGATGGCAATGTAAACTCACCTTCACTGGCCAGCATATCAGCAGCAGCAAGGGCCTCATGCAGAGTAATACCAGCCCCAATCACAGTCACGTGATCTTTGTCAGACTGACGAACAACCTGGTGAAGAAAACATTTTTTTCTTTTTCAGATCACCATTTTTTTCTACTAGTCCATCTCATTTTTACCTCTTGTTGCAAATACAGGATCAAATGTGTGTAAAATGATGGTTACCTTGGCTACGCCCAATTCAAACTTCTCATCTGGAGAGTAAAGAACTTTTGTATCTGGTCTACTGGTACGGATGAAACAGATACCCTGCAAACATTGAATCACAGGTCACATCACTGAAGATGAGGTACAGGAAAACCTTTACTATGAGGCGAAGTATGCACCTTCGTGTTGGCTGCAAGCTCGACGGCTCTCTCTGTGGACACTGCATCACTGGGGTAAAAGACAGTGCATGTTGGGATGGCACGGAACATGGCTAGGTCCTCTAGAGCCATCTGGGAAGGACCGTCCTCACCTGAAAGAAAAATGAAATTGATCAGGTTCAGGGCAAACGGCAGCGTTTCCAAACGAAAACTTGAAACTTGAGAAGAATGCTCACCAATGGAGACGCCACAGTGGGATCCTACCAGGTTGACATTTGACTGAGAGATGGCTCCCATGCGGATCTGGTCGTATGCTCTGGACATGAAGGCAGCAAAGGTGCTGGCAAATGCAACCGTGCGGTCACGTGTAGCACAGCCAATTGCCACTCCCACCTGCAACGGCAAATACATTAAAGACATGGGTTAACCCATTAAGGCCTGAAGCTCTTGGAAAAAATGCTTCAATGGCTACTAAATGACTGATTTCTCAGCCTCTGTAGCAGATAGGAACACAGATACAAAAATGTATAAGTAAAATTTATAACTATTTCCGATTAAAAAACAGTAAGAAAATAAAGTAATATCAACTTGTGTCAGATTGAGTGTGAAGAACAAGAACAACATGTAATGACTGTAACAGTCTGCTTCACATGTGATGGTGATCATGCTAACAGCGCTGTGGCATCTGCAGGTAAATCCACTGTCACGGTGGAATTTATCGTCATTATCGTGGACCTCGTCGTCTTCAAACATAATTAGGTTTTAACCATAAATCCCCGTCGATTTATTCAGCGCGTTCAAAGATATCAGCGATGACGTCACTGAAGACGAGAAACTCCTCAAAATCACTGCCTTCAGAAATCTCTCCGCTGTCAAAGTCCTCAATGTTTGCGCGAAGTGATTTCAAAACAATGTCGCGAGGAACCCTTATACCCGAGAAACCCCCCCCCCGAAAATTGACGTATCCGCTTTACCAGCATCTATGGTAGAATAAACACGCAGCCACTCTCCCGGCTCTGGTAGAAATGCAGCAATGCTTTCCGTCGGGTTAATATGATGGCAATAGATCAAAGCTTGATGTTGTCATCACTGACTCAATAAATGCGCAGAGATGCCAATGGTTTGAAAGAATGGATCATGTAATGTTGAGTTACTGAACTCCCTGAAATTAATTAAATATCCAATCATGTCATGTTTTCTCCTCATCTTAAAATTACTGTACCACTGTGACAGAATGAACGGGGCTTCTTTTTTTTTAATGCAATAAGCCAAACACTTTCATGGAGTAACATTGCCACCTAGTGGAGCACCATTATGATTGTCCCATGTTGAAATCTGGGCATATCGAAATAATAATTTATCATCTTACCATGTAACTGCATTTAAGAATGTAACTCTTTTAAACAGCAGTGTTCTTTAAATCATTTGTATAGTAAGTTTTCTTTCTCCACCACAATTCCTCGTGTTTATCTGCTGGAGTTATTACATGCATAATGAAACCTGGATTCTTCATGTACCATGTTCTGTTCCGCGATGAAACACTCGATGTAGCGGTCAGGGAAGGCCTTCCTAAAGGTGTCTGAGAAAGTGGAGTTTTTGGTGTCTCCATCGAGAGCCACCACTCTCTTGCTTGCCTGGCCCATCTTGGCCAAGGCGACACCGTATGCTCTTCTTGTTGCCATCTGATGAAAGGCAAAAGAAAATCATATAAATCAATGACACATTGACAATTAATCCAAAGTCACAATATTTTAAAAGTTGTACAAGGTAATGTATAAAAGCGAGATTAACCTTGTCTCCCTTCTTATAGTCTGGAGGTGAGGGCAGGGAGATACAGCTCTGGTCTGCAGGTGCTGTGTCATCATTTGGCAGTTGAGGGCAAAGACTCTTGTTGGGGACCTGGATCTGAGCCTTTAGCTCATTCAGGTAGTCATCTACTTTGTCCTTAGGGATGGGCTTTCCATGCCAGTTGTCAAGATCCTCAATATCTATAGCCATAGGCAGAACGAAAATCACATTAAGAGAACTGAACAAAAAGTTGTTAAATATTCACTATGTCAAAACACTTACTTTTGAGTCCTTTGCCCTTGAACGTCTTGGCAACAATGCAGGTGGGTTTGCCTTTGACCTGCTTAGCCTGCCAGAAAGCTTTGCACAGCTCCTCCACATCGTGTCCATCCACAACATACGTGTTCCACCTACAACACATGTGCATTAAAAATATGGACCTAAAACACATGATGTATTATGTTTAAAGTCATAATGAGGCCATTAGAAAGTCTACAGGTGATGAGCTTTTCAAAACTAGGCCTGTCCAAAACAATTTGTTGAACAGTGAACATTAGGGATGGGACTTTTTTTGTCGACAAAACTATTGACAATCGACACGCGCACACCTCAACAAAAAAAATTTAATTAAAAAAAGTCGAAGTGTCACAAACGCGAAAAGTCCACGACCAACGAGGTTAAGGAAGCTGCGCACGAAAAGGTGAGCCTGCTGTCCAGCTGTCCTGTCCATTACACGCAAGCAGGAGTGCTGGTGAGATGGTTCCATGTTCTGGGTTTCAACTGACACCTTGATTTGTTTTCATTAAGTGCGCAGAGGCTTCAGAAGAAAAGAGGTTGTGTGCGTGGCTGCTTCCACAGGGCATGCCGCCTTTATCGCCTTCACCTACAGTCTGGTAAACTTTTGGACAACTTGCTCGATAAGCTGGTTGTACATCATCTCATCTGCATTTTCATGAAGTTGTGGCAAATGCATGCAGCACGTCCACGTATTTCCCTTACAGTCCAATGTGGTTGCGGCACTTATTGTCTGAATTTGTGTCCCTCCACTACTTTTACTGCTGAGCTGGAAAACTTAGTGTAGTCACTGCTAATTCAAAGGCTTTGCCTGCATCTGTAATTTACAAGGCAGCCAAAAGCATGTTTGATTCAAGGACACTCATCTGTGTAGATCTTACACAAGCTATGCTAACAGTATCATAATTACTTCAGCTTAGTTTGTTTACCACACAATGCAATAACAAAACACCAGCCGATATTTGATAAGTGTATTTAGACACGATTTAGATGAGTTGGTACAGACCCAAAAGCTTCACAGCGTTTGCGGTAGGTCTCCATGTCATGCTTCAGTGGTGCCGCCTCACTCTGACCAAGACGGTTTACATCCATTATGGCCACCAGGTTGTCCAGATTATAGTAAGAGGCAAAGGCCATGGCCTCCCACACTGAGCCCTCGGAACACTCTCCATCTCCCAGCATGCAGTACACACGATAACTACAACACCAAGCAGAGAGGAAAAGGTCAATGTCGTCGCCCTTTAAAATTAGACTACAGTATTTACAGCTGTTGATGAAAAACAAATAAAAATGACATTCACAGGCCTTATGCTTTGTAAATAAAAAATATGCAGTATACATTTTAGAAACAAATTAAATGTACAGTTTCACTTTTCAATGAATAAACATAACATGGTGGAATTGATTTTAACCCATACAAGAGAAGAAGTATTAAATCTGAATTATACGTCTTTCAACAGTCTTCATCACCTGGATTTGTCAAAGTTTTTGCCAGTGTAGGCCATCCCACATGCAGCGCCCAGTCCCTGACCCAGAGAGCCGGTTGCCACGTCAACAAAGTCCAGTTTCTGAAGACAGAGAGAGGCAATTGAATAAAGATTCACCGATATCACTTTTTATTATCAGAAAATTGTGCTGCGACACAGGTAACCTTTGTTTTATCGTAATGCTGTCGCTCGGCTTCTTTAAACTAAACCTTCCATCCAACAATCTTTCATGTCAGAAGTCAGTGCACACCAGAAAGAACATACTTGTGCATTGAATCAGCTGTATTGATCACAACTTTGACAGCACAAGCTTTAACATTTTACAGTCCCTTCCGCTATTCATTTTAAACATTTGGGTTTGACATCAAAAGATGAATACAAGACGTGAGCAGTAAATGAATAATACTTCATGTTGGTCCTTTAGATGTTTTATGACTTGTGTTGAAGGACCTACATTTCACCTCTTCCTCTAGCAGAGCACAGGTTGCAGGTCACCTCTACTTCTGTCATCATTGCTCATCTTTTAAGTATTTCCAATCTGCCGACATTACGACACATACGCTTGCCACACACCTGCTCCGCTCACTTGAAGATGCGTTATGTGCAACAGTATCGGAGTAGTTGTACAAATACGAGTAGAGCATCAGACCCAATACTGGTATATACACATCAGATCGGTGCAACCCTTGTGTTAAAGATGCAATGTGATGACAAAAGTCAGTGGCAACTGGACTTTAGTTTTTCACCTTTCACCCAAAAAGCATCTTCATTGAAGAACTAGATAAGCGTCTTGGATGAGAAATGAATATGGCCTGGATGAATAATAATCTACACAGACAGTGTGATGGCTTCATATTCGTTTTCTGAATTAATGGACTCACTGGTGTGGGATGTCCCTCCAGGTCACTGTCAATCTTGCGCAGATTGAGAAGATCAGATTCCTTCACAAATCCTGCCTCTACCCAGGCAGCATAAAGGATAGGTGCAGCATGGCCCTGCAGACAAAGACATTGTTGTCACCGAAACACATGGGCATCGAGTAGGAGAAACTCTACTAAATGTAAACATGCATGCCAACCTTTGAGAGCACAAATCGGTCATTGCACTGATTGCGAGGATCAGTGGCTTTGTAGTGCATGGTGTTAAAGAAGAGCACAGACATGAGCTCAGCTGCACTGCAGCATGATGTTGGGTGACTGAGAGTGGAGAGAGGGAAAAGGCCATTAGGAGATGACAACAAAAACATTCAAATAAAATTCACACTCCAAGACCTTCCAAACATGCATGTGTTGCTACAATTAGAAAGCCTTGGTTGTCTTGTACAAGACCACCTGTTACAAGTCATTAAAAGCCTTTTGTTACATTTAATTTTACTATGAGACAAATGTTTAAAAAAACAAACGCGT
Source organism: Microchirus variegatus (assembly GCF_963457635.1). Lineage (NCBI taxonomy): Eukaryota > Metazoa > Chordata > Actinopteri > Pleuronectiformes > Soleidae > Microchirus > Microchirus variegatus. The sequence continues at coordinate 15,510,673 of NC_139810.1, forward strand.
ATCAACAGGTTAATTTGCAACCCCTCACCACAACTTGATGAAAAAAACGTTAGAACAGAGAAACACAACTTGTGAAATTGTTACATGCTGCAAAACAGTGGTCCAATTGTCACAACAGACATTTAGAAATCCCACATTACCAAACAGCATCTCTGCTTCCCCGTTTGTGTGGTTTAAGTAACAAATGGCATCATTTCAACCATGCTGGGCACATACCAGGTTATCAAAATGAAGCATACATCATGATCACTGTTAATGTTTCATTAAAAAAAACAAAAACCTATGCTCAGTTTACCAATTGTCCTTCTGCTGAGTGAAAACCAGCTGAAAAATAAACAGAAGTTTATTAAAATAAAACTTTAGAAGAAAAGTTGTGCTGTGCCGATCGTTTGATGAGCACAACTCATGAAAATGGAGGCGCATAAAACAGTAAAGAGGTAAAATATATCAGATAACTGTAAAACATTTGGAGCATTTGGAGCAACAACTGACAACGGATTGACCAGTAGGATTAACAAATCCTTGTAATTGCGCCAAAGACATTTCCATGGTGATTTTGAGCTCCTATTTTCATGCAATTAACTTGAGGCCACGTTCAGCTGAGACAAATGACATATCCTGACTCCATCCCTTATCTTGGTTCCAGTCAAAACTCAAAGAAATCCTTTGTTGAAGGCAACAATAAAATACATTTGTAAAGGCCTCAGTCATGACGTTACAATACAATCTATTGTATCCATTTCCTTCAGACACAAGGAAGTTAGAGACTGGTTTATCAACAATTTTTTCTTAGAGATATGTGCACAACTGACAGTATAGATTTCAAAATAGGGTGCACACATACTTTAACAGCACACGGATATCTACATACAAATACATTTAATATGCCTGAAGTACAGTAGGACCAAACAGTTGTTTTCAAAGACCATTTTCAGATCACAAAGTCTACAATATTTTGTTGCTCAATTAATTTTTTTAACCGTTTCACATTCAATATCAATTAAAAAGACAATATCTTTAATAGATCATGTAAAGCCAAATTCAGCATTTCCCATCTTCACACACACACACACACACTATAAAAGGTAAGACAATAGTCTAACCTAGGAGCTAGCGGGAGGAGCTAACGAGTGGTCATGCTATCACATAAGTTTTTTCCCCCCTGGCAAGTCTGCAAGTCACACTGGGGGCGTTTGAGCCGTCAAGTCCGTCTTTGCTTTCGAGGTTGTGATCATTATTGAGATTGCAACATCCTTTCGATTGCTATTCGATTTATAATCGAGATTTTGACACCTTTAATAATAATACATTAACACATTTTCTGTGGGTTGACGGTCAGAAGTGACGTTTTTATTACTTTAAAAGGATGTTAAGTTCTCATCCAGGCATTACAGCATAGTAGTTCATATTTTGAAGACAGTGCATTTGGTATAGCTACATCTCGTTTGAATAAATCTATAACGGTAAATATTACACTGAAGCTCAACTCAAAATTAAATACGTAACTCAAATCGCAGTCACATTAGGCGGGAACAAGAAAAAATTTAATTACTGTAGATATTCATATTCAATCACAACAACTTCTTATGTTAGAGTTGTCCATCATCACTCAGAAATGAAAAGGCCTCTCAAGCACATCCATTTTCCTTCTTCTACACATTTGAAGACAATGACCTGGATGACTGAGAACCTTCACTGAAACAATACACATTTTTTTTCCTGGTTCAGATTCTTACAGAAACAAGAAACCAAAAAGGAAATATAAAAAAAATGAACCAGTGTTCACTTCGAGAACTCTTAATTTGAAGTACAGGAATGTCTGGTATTTGTCTGGTAAACTGTACATGTTGACAGACCTAGATAGATAATTGTGAAAGAACACGAGTCAGGGGTCAATGGTCAACCAGAACAATCACTGATCAGACCTAACAAAGCTGCAACAGGGAAACAACTCGAAGTAATTCATATCTCAAATTGTAGTGATGAGGGAAACGTCAGGTTAACACAAAGCCTCTGCGAACATTCAGGAAGAAGCAAATCCACACAGATGATGGCCTTTAACTTCTCATGTTTGTGGTCATATGTGACCCACATTTCCTAAAGGCCAATCAAAGGTGTGGTTTGTGTGTACATATGACATTATTACTCTGATCTAAGCCACATTAGATGAAATTCTACTTATGTGGGAGATTTGAATCAGCAATAATCTGGCTAGGCTGTGGAACAATGGAACACTTTATTAGCATGCATATTATTCGGGATAAGGTCGATGGTCGTGGCGTTTAATCAACCACATTAACAATGAAGACACAGCATTTTCAGGATTTTTTTAAAATCTGAACAAAGTATATCCTCATTAGCAATGGTCACGTGTAGAAATGTTAATTTAATTATCGGACAAAACTCAATAATCGAACTGCAAGTAAACGCAACCACGGTAGCATCGCGATAGTCCACAAGACTTACCATATGGCGTGACCTTGCGTTTTACGTTAGTTCATTGAACAAAAAAAAACAAGAAAAGCGGGTCGCTGCTAATAATATCAAGGACACAGCAGGTGACTTGACTAGTAACTGATAAAGTCTGGAATGTTCTCTGAACGCAATGTGTCCACATATAATACATACATAATATACACACACAGTACCATTTTCCATTTGACAGCGTCCGAAAAGTTTAAACAAACAGTTAGCTTGTGCACTAACTAGCTAACCAAGTATACCACTAACTACGTTTTCTCCACCGCGTGAGCATAACTAACCTGCAGCACGTGCACACAGCACGCACAGCTACAATAACCTCGCATCATTCACACACACTTTTGTTTTAGGGTTTTCGGTCTACACACACACACATATATATATGTATATAAACACACCTTTGCAGCGTTGTATAAACGCGACTATAATTACAACACACATGAGCAGAGGATGATAACTTACCCAGAGTTGGAGGCGCACGTAGCCTTGATGGAGTGAATCCTGAGCTTGTTCGCGATGTCTTTCAGGCCCTGCAGAGTTTTCTCGTCGGGTTTGTGGTAACTCGCCATTGCTTCTCAGTTGTTGTTTTTATCGGAGGGGAAACGTGAATGTTTGATTTGAGGGTCACGCGGCTACTTCCTGGTGTAGGAGGTTTGTGGCTGCTGTCAGCGACAGGACAACGTGAGCTGGGCCGAGGAAGAGGGAGAGCGCGACAGGGAGGAGGCACTTATGTGTTCCCACAACAGCCACGCCCACCCAGTCCTCCTTCTACCAATGACGTGATGTGTTCGTCAATTAACCCTTCACAAAACAAAGCAGCTAAACAGCTAAAACGATTATTATGCACAATGTGTAATGTCTTTAATGACATGTTATTAGGTCATTTAACTGTACTATTTTATGTTTACTGTATTTTTTGCCTATCAAACTATGTGTTTATTATTATTATACTTGAAATAAATAGACAAATACATCTGATGTGTTCTGAACCAACTGTTGCATACAGAGCATTAGGTTTGTTGATTCAAAAATTAGGGCTGCAACTAACAATTATTTCCATAGTCCATATTAATCTGTTTATTTGGTCCTAAAATTTTGAAAAATGTTGACCAGTTTTTTTCAAATCTAAAAGTGATATTTTTTAAATGTTTTGTTTTCTACACAAACCAAAACGATTCAGTCTCAATGATTTATTTATTGAAGCAAAGAAACCAGAAATATATATATAAAATAAATATTCACTATATACTGTATTTTAGCTTTGATAATCAAAATGTATCCAAAAAAAAAACCCTCAAACCAATTAATTGATTATAAAATGATTTGACGATCAATTTAGTAATCAATTAATATTCAATGAATGGTTGCTGCCTTACAAAAATGTTTTTGTAATTTACATCAAACTAACTCAAACTATATGCTGCCGTCCAAAAAAAAAGGTGGTAGATCACAGACCAGTGGGTGACAAGCCACTCCTTTCATCATGGGACAGACTGACAGACAGATCTTGAGTTAATAGAGAGCTGTAACTTTTATTAACAATTAAAAAAAAACATTTAATTCATTGTAAATAAATGTATGAATGTCTTGCAACGTGGCTGGGGACAAGATCAAAACATATGATATGGTATGTCCTCTGGCGCCAGATGACAGAAAGAGTATTTCACATCAATGTGTTAGAATGAACATATAATGAACAGTGACCTGTGCAGTGAGGTGGGGCATTGGCTTTCTGTTTCTGGCTACAGTCTAATGATGTGTTTTGGCAACGCCATTCAAAATAAATTATAGTTCAGAAATAGTTATATCTGATAAAATTACAATGTACTTACACACTTATTTTGACAGAATCCCTCAGCTTGCTCCCTCTTAGAAGAATTCACTGTGTCACTGTCCCTTTAAATCTAAAGCTGGAAGCCAGCCAATCAGGAAACATCCAATTTTGCCCTCTCATCCTTACTCAGGAGAAGAGAGTTGAGAAGCAACACACTGTTGACATGTCAGGCCTATTACTTTTTCCTTAGTCACTGTGCTATGACTAATTATCTGCATTTGTACAAACCAACGAACACAAATACAAATAACCTTTTTAACATTTAAAGTTTTATGACTGTAAATAATAGTTTGGTACCGTGTAAAAATATGACACAAGCAATTTTACTGTACACATTTATGTGTGCACACATTTATATGCATCACACAAGATGGAAAAGACACAGCGCCAGTCATGACACACGCCTCTTACTAGAAGTAAGTCAAGGAGGTCAAACACTTCCTTCTTCTTGTCATCATTACCAATACTATGGTTCAGTTATTTCCTCTTCTTTAAGTTCCTAAAACACAATACATACATGCCATTAGAAAACAATCAGACAAATAGTTCCTGTTTGACTATGCCACAAAGAATTAAAAACTTTCTGAGCTGTACCTTTATTCTCTCCTGGGCCTCAGTCCTGTCCTCAGTAGAGACAGTATCTTTGTCAATTCGTTCCAGCTGAGGCACATGAATCAGAACACTCACTCTGTAGTCTGTGGTTTCCGCCAATGGGTTATTGGAGAGCACCACAGTGCGCAGTGTTTTTGACACAAGCCTGAGGTACTGTAGGGCATTCTCCTCTGAGATTACATTGCCTCTATGAAAAGGAGACAGAATATTTTTAATTTGGTGTTTTGCACCATGTCACGGTGATCTGACATGTATGTATCCAGCTGTGATATACAGTATCAGTGTACCTGACATTGAGGTACTGTAGACACTTCATGTTGGAGCTAAGACCCTGCAGAGTATCTAACTGGTTGTCTCGCAGATGAAGAGTAGAAAGGCGCTCTAACATCGCCAAACCCTTCAGACATTTGATCGAATTCTGGGCCTGGATGGAGGAGAAAAAGAAAACAGGGACAGTTCAAGTGTGTATGTATGAAATGAACAAGCATAGTCTGTTTGTTTTATAACACTTGACTAATGTTTGACTAACTAACTAAAGTTTGATCAGTCTCACACTGTATGAACACAGAGCCCAGATTTCCTTTTAAAGCTGTTGACATAGGAGGGTGAGGCTGAAAGGTTTATAGGCTGATCATGACGCAATGGTTTATATTACTTCTCCTGCGGTGTACATACTATTTCAGCCAGTGTTGCGGCGCCAGGATGCCCTTGGTAAAGAGGCTCTCGTCCTGATAGTCAAATAAGTCGTCAAGAGACAATGGAGGTTGCAGTGTCATTTGACAGAGAGAAGGCATTTAACTGCGTAGAGTGGGACACAACCTATTATTCACTCTGCAAATATTTGGTTTCGGCAGTAATTTTATATCCTGGGTCAAGTTATTATACTCCTACACAGGGCTTCAATAATTACAACAATACAGTCTCATCGTTTTTTAACCTGAACAGAGGAACCAGACAGGGTTTCCCTGAGGGAGTCCTCTCCTTTTTGCAAAAGCAACTGAGCCCCTTGCAATAGCCTTCCGTGGCAATGGTAACGTTCACAGTATTCTTAGAAACCAGGAACAGGGTTGGTTTTTGTGTCTGACCCCTTGAATTGCATCCCCAAGATTTTGGAGTTGTTGAGAGAGTTTGGAAATTTCACTGGTTACAAACTTACAACAGTTAACCCTGCATCAGATAAGTGTCCACTTAACTCTCTACCATTTAAAATCTAATGTAAACACTTCACCTATCAAGGCGTAGCTGTAACATGGCAAAATTCTGATCTTTTCAAGTATAATTTTCTTCCTCTCGTAAGTCGCACTAAATAGAAAGCATTCTTAAAAAAAGATTTAGAACACTTGTCTGCACTCCCTCTATATTAGGGTTAGGGTTCACTGAAAACATTTTGAAAAGCACTGCTTTAGATAGTTCTCGAATATGACATAAGTTTCATTACCAGATATAATTTCCGAAGGTTGGGAAGGTTGATGCCATCAGTGTTATCAAGGTGGTTTCCTCTCAGCTCCAGAGTCATCAAGTTGGCAAAACCGCTGCACTGAAGTCCACTCACTGTCTTTATCCTGTTACCTGTAATAAGTTACAACAAAGTCCTTCTATAATTCTTCATTAAACATTTAGTCAATCAAATTAAGCTCACCAAATAAAATCAATAGTATGTCATTTCAGAAGAATACTATCTCATTGCTTTACATACTTTTCTGCCAGGAAACTGACGTTTGTGTTGCTGTGCAAACCAGTCACTCTTGTACAAAACAAGGTTGTTTCAAGTAATATGCCTATGTTGGCAAATAAGGTTTGTTATGAGGACACAGGGATGGGGTGAGATGGAGGCAGAATATCTGCTATGGTGACCCCTAAAGGAGAAAGCTAAAAGCAGAATAAAGATTTGTAATATTGGAACCTCTTTTTCTCTGGTTCAACTAAATGTTATCATTCAAAGTAATCTGAACTTTTATCCTGGTTAATTTTTTAGAGATAAAGAGATAAAGATAAAGGGTAAGTGTCCAAAACCAAAGACCTGACCTGTAAGTGTGAGGCTCTCTAAAGCAGCTCCAGCAAGGCCGTCCAAGTCCATCAGCTGGTTTGCTGCCATACTCAGCCACTGCAGGTACGGTAACTGAGCAAAAGGTTGTCCTTTGAAATGCGCCACAGCATTATTGTCAACCTGCATAAGAGAAGATGCCTCGTGATTTTAGCATTGGTTTTACTGGTTGATAACTAACACTTCAATAAAAGAACAAGAGGTGCTTGCCTTCAGCCAAAGCAGATGGATGAGAGAAGCCAGAGGCGACAGGTCACTGAGATGGTTGTTGGATATGTCCAGAAAGCGGAGGTGAATGTAACTGCTAACTGCAACTATGTCAGTCAGTCGTCTGAGGTGTAGAGTGATTGATGTAATCAGAACAAATGTACTGTATGATGAAAACAGAAAATTAAAGCTACAAGCAAGAGGCAGCAGATTTTATAAAGTGTCTACTTGTTTTTTAGGTCCAGTTTGACAAATGCATGTCCAAGTCCATTTCCTGTCCGGCAGAGTAATGACAGCCCCTCACTTGCAGTCTCTTGGGTCAGAGGGCAAACCTGGACCAGTGGGGCACAGAGTGCAAAGATGTCAGGTAAGGAGTTGGTAAATTATCATACAAAGGTTTGTGCACAAATTCTTAATATAAAATGATATCAAATCTAAATCTAAATCACCTTCCTTTTGTATAATAATGACTTTAGCAATCAAAAAACAGAAACAAGCATGTGATAGACCTTAGGTCTGCTAATAAAACTGAACAGAACTGAAACAGACAAACAAACAAACAAGTAAACAAACAATGAAACAAAGTTCCCTAAATATTGAACGTGACATTTCTGTGTGTTTCTAGTGTGCTGTGTAGGAGATGTGTGTCTTTTAACAGCTCCAATCAAGTTGGAAACTTGAGTTAAATGGAAGAGCCTAATTCTGCGGGCTTGAAACTGCTGCAATTGCTCCGCCCAGGCACTAAGTGGCGCTGTCGTGGAAAAAATGGAAGAGCTAAACCAGGGCTATTCAACTAAAATTTCCGGAGGGCCAGCATTTCGGAAGGCTGTCCAGCCAGTGGGCCAGTCAACCCCTGTACTACTATTTTGTGCTGCATGTACAGTAAACAGATACATATAGATACAGAATGTTATAAATTATTTAGCACTTATTTATTGAAATTGCTTCCAGCTTTGTGCTAAAAGGGTAAGGCAAAGGTACGTAACAAAACCACCAACATTCAGGTACAATACAATTTGCGTATAGTGCAAAAGGGTTAGTTACAGTACCACCAACATTTGGGTATAACAATCACAATTGGCTCTTACAAAATTAGAGGTAACAATATAAACAACATTAATGTTCAATGGCCACAAAAGGCTATTTTTGCATAACTATAAGTACCAATAATATCCAGGTACAATTGCTACAGTTGGCTCATAGTGCAAAATATTCTGGTAAATAGACTGCCTACAATTACAGCTGTACTAGTATTTGCCAAAATGGGACACAAAGTGTCGCAAAGAAGGAGAAATAGACGAATCTACGGTTTTATTGGCTTTTTAATAATACATTAATTATTTATGGGTTAATGAGCCGCGGGCCGGTCCAAATTGCTTGAAGGGCCGGTTCTGGCCCCCGGGCCTTAAGTTGAATAGCCTTGCGCTAAACCATTGATGTATGGGCAAAACCAACTGGCAAATTAATCTACTGGATATAATTAAGCTAATTAGCTTACAGTTATTCAATTACAAGTAAATATACAATTAATATAGTTGGGTTTGGCAAAATTGAGCAATGTTTTCACTGAACAACTTAGTTAGTTTTGCAGGGCTGCAAGCTAACGTTAACATTTTGGCTAATGTTAGCTCAAGTTTCAAGAGTGCCATTCATAGTAGTCTTGTCTAACATGTACATCACTCTCCAAAAAGTATATCTAATTATTAACTGAAATAAATGAAAGTGTAATTTGAAAGGCCTGCAGCTACATCCTTCTCTTCAGTCGCGTTATCTTGTGACGAGTGACAAGTTTTTTTTTTTTAACCACTTTACCAATTCACCAACGTTACCTCATTTTCCTCTTTATCTCCGTTGGAATACGAGTTTTCTTCAGTCTCTATGTCCGACATGACAGTTTGCTCGTCCTCGTCAGACATTGGAAGTGGACCAGCTGATACTGTTAGAACTGTTAGAAGTTCACCTGTATTAACGGCTTACGAGAGCTAACTTACCTGGGTAAATGCCAGGACAGGGCTGTGCACCTACAAAATTTAAGTGAAAGTAACTTAAAACGGCTTCGTAACTGGGCATAGATTAGCTTCGAACGTCTACTGTGTGTGTGTGTGTGTGTGTGTGTACAGTTGCCATGGAAACTGGACAAGGGCACATGTGCGTCTGCTCGTGCACGTGAACAACTGATAAGCAAGCAGCATTACAAGCATGTAAACCGAGTCAAGTGTCGACACCACTGCGAGAGGGGTCTGGAAATGGTTAGTATGATAAAACGGGAGTGACAGTGGTGTCACTGTCAAATTTAGCAATCTATTCCGAGTCATCCTCCACTGCACAGGTTGAAAGTATGTCATATGATCATAGACGGTGTAATTACATCATTCTCCACTGTCTTAAGTTTTAGGGAGCACAGGTCACACTGATGATTTGTTCACTTACTCTTCAGACACAACTGCACACATCGGATTTATTTCCACATACGAGGGAGGCCTGAAACTACACTGATAACATCTGAATCCATGTGCTTTATTCCCTCTTACACGTCCTGGGTCATATGTGATTGTGCCGCATGGGAGGAAAAGATCCCAAGTGCGTCATTTGCACCATGCAGTATAAATGCAGTGTATATATGAAGTTGCAGCAGTTCACCCAGCTTTCCTGACTCAGGAAAAAAAAGGGGTGGCAAACAACAATGAAAATGGATTTCCAGTACTAGTATTAGTTAACCACATCTCACCTGGTTTACTAATTCTGTTGCAACATGGTCCTCTGAATGTGTTTTGCATTTTCTGCAGGTCAAGATGTTCCATTCCTCTTTTTTAAACTTCCAACTTACAAAGAACACAACATTTACAAAATTCAAGTTGAGATGCTGAAACAACAACTGTTTCCTCTCTGTCTGTATGAGACAACCAATGGTCAAGGATGATGCAAATGTGTAATTCTGCATTCATTTACATGGTCTTTATGATACACAATCACACAATAAACAAATACAAACATAAAAAGAATTCTAGATATAAGAATCTATTAACAATGTGAATTTCTTCCTGTAATGATGCACACACGCTAGTGTTAGTGTGACCATTTCCACAGTATCTCCCACTGTGGTATTAATGTGGTCATTCTAAAATGAATACACATATCAAGTCATAATAAACTTTAAATTAAAAACCTAATGTGCATAGACAGTTATACTAGAAAATCCAAAGGGATGCCTTCCAGATCTACAGTATACTGATCTTTCAATGTCCAAGAGGCAAATGTTTCCCAACTAAATCAATCTTGCTTATCAGGCACAAGCTCTGTAGAAAGCAAAAAAGTATCATTCAGGAAGAAAACAAAAAAAGGTGCATTCTGTGCAATATCGTGACACCCATTGCTACAGGATCTGCAATGTCCAAACCAAAATGAAGAGTTTCATCTGTGGATTTCTACACAATGTCCATGTCCTGTCTGGGTCAGGATGTTCACAATTCAGATCGAAGGCTTACTCCACTTGCATATTACGAAATAGCAGCCCCTTTTTCACACCTCCCTGCAGCATCCTGGCACCAAGACTAGTGCCTGTGATTCCATCACTAAAGAAAGACAAAAACAAGAAAAATATCACATTCAAAATTCTACTCCCAACTACTAAATCTAACACCAACTGTCAACATTTAACAGCTACAAGACATCAGCACAGAAGCTAGTTTTCAGCCAAGATAAGTGTGGAAAATATCAGGGAATTGGGTCTGGACATAACACATTATAATGAGTTTGCCTCCTACATGTGGGGATATGTAACAGGAAGTTCACAAAAACGTGAAAATCGGCTGCAATTGCTCATTTTGACATGAATTAATTGTCAACCACTTAATCCTCCACATGAGGGTGACAGGGAGTCAATGCTAGCTGACATAGGACAAAAAGTGGGGTACACCCTGGACAGGTCACCAGTCCATCTGGGCAAACACACAGATCATTCACAGTGTGCTTACATGGGACTGCACATTCTCCTCTTGGGAACAGGAGGTTCAGTTCCATCTGCAAATCTCTGCAACCAAAAGAACACAGACATAAACAATAACTGCACTTGTGCAGAAACAAATAAAGAAATTACACTCTGCAATAATGTTGAATTATGACTGGCAGAGCCTGAGGGTGAACTGACCTCTTTGCCTGCAGCTTCCTGTTGGCTTCTCCTCTGCTCCAGATTTTGCTGAAAACGGACAGATCCAAAGGACAAAGTTAATTCAAACATCATTAGGTTGTATCACTGAAATGATGGAAATCACATAACCAAGTATATAATGTAAGGCTGTTTTCACATTATGGTATTCTGTTCTAATCAATACTGAACTTTTTCACTAGATGTCACTCTGTTTAGGTTACCTGTAATTATTACGGCCCAGAATAATAATTTCCCAGGGTGCACTACGTGACGTTCAACCATTCGAGTCCAGTGTTTATGTCTGGTGGTGTAGAGATTTTTTTTTTTGTGTGTGTTTTTTCACTACTGTACATTTGTGTGTTGGAAATGTTAATAATCTAAATACACAAGTTGGCAAAATATGTAAACTAAGTCCAGTTTTAGTTGTTTCAATAAAAGTTTAAATAAATATAAACATCTTGTGGTATCATATATTCTACTGAAAATGTTTGTGTGTAATAATTTAGTAATACTTATACCTTATATGGATAAGGGGAATACTGACACTTATTTTTTTCCAACTTCACACACTGGCACCAACATATTAAATTCTTTTGCTGCTAATCTATTACTTTTCTCATTATTATAAAATAATGTGGATGTAGATAATTTGGCACACTGGAGAAGTGTAGTAGTTTCACGCTCTTTTTAACTGCAGCTGTCACTCTACATTCTTATATCCCAGTGCAATAATATGTGATCTGTCAACAACAAAATACTATGGTGAAGGAAAAAGCAAACTTGAAGCACTTTGTGTTCACACTGTTAAGATAAAGTGAACTACAACATGGACTTTTCTTAGTTTGCTTCAGGAGTCTTTGCTTTGGAGTATTTACATGTGTGTAAAAATCATGCAGAGTCATCACGCTGCGTTACAAGAGACAACTGATGCTCCTTGTCCATTATTTATTCAGTGTTTGTGGCAGTGTCATGTTTAAATCTGGCTGCTTGTATCATCACCTTGTGTAGCTCAGAGAGTTGCTGATGCCTGATGAGAGCCTCCTTACTGGGGAACTGCCTCCTACACAGCAGACAGGCCAGTTTCACCCAGTCTGTCATCCTCCCCTCATTATCATTTCTGTCGCCTCCTTCCTCTTCACTGTCAGTGTCTCCACTGTAAGCCGGGACAAGAAACTGTTGCTGAGGAGGAGAAGTCTGCAGATAAAAGACAAGTACAGGAACTGGTGAATAAGACAAAATACAGCAATAATGACTGTATGCTTTCCCATCATAACAGTTGACTGTTGTTGAATAATGTACTCCCATTACACATGTGAGCAGGCTTTTAGCTGGGGGTGTAATGACATATTTTATAGTGTGACATGGGGTTCACCCTGTGGCTATTTTTGATCACATTCAGCAAAGTTACAGGGGGAAACAGGGGAGGAAAAATTAGGGCGTCTTTAGGGCACCCTGCCCTGAATTTGACCATATATATAGTTAATGTCATTGTTTCTAATAGACATAAATATCTGTCATTTAATATTAAAATGCTAAAATATTAAACCTTATTATTTTCCAACTGTATTTTAAGCATGTAATACAGATCCTAAACAGGAGTAGATATTTTATTTGAGTGTATTTTCACTCTCCTTTGAGAAGCACAAATATCTCAAAAGAAAACTTGATGAGTCCAGAGAAACAACCTGTGTGCTGCTTTATCTTCCAATACAATTTATGTATACACCATATCACTGAACTGAAATATTGATTTTATTTATCAATATCGAATGATATGAACAAATATATTGCCCAGTCCTACTCTTCGCCCAAAAATGTGCATTTAGTTTCATGTGAGAGCACGATCACAAAAAGTTACCATGTCCTTACCTCTGCACTTTGTCGGATCTGGTCAACATAGATCTGAGGCCGTTCAGACAGTGCCCCCTGCAGGATAGATAAGCCAAGTCAGTTAATAAGCTCTTCTCTCATGCAGACACACTTATTACTTGCACTGTAGCACCTTTTTCTCCAGCACAGCATAGCCGGCATCAGCACTAGCAGACTCTCGGCAGTCATCTAAGCGGCCAGGTGTCCTGGTGTAACCAGGAGGAAGTGCCGTCGAACCGATGGCAGGGGAGGACGACACAGAACGCATGTTCTCCTTCTGTCTGTTAAGACTCTTTGCCCAGCGCTCCATGTCTTTGGCAATCTGTGAACACCAATGAAATTGATGTTAACCAGTTAAATTGATTCAACAGAGAGGCATTTACAGTTTGTCAGGTTGTTGCCATATCAATATTTTGTCCCACAGCTATTAGTCAAATGCTGTGAGAGCACAGGCAGGGAGGTAATTTAGTGACAGGCAGGTAAGCCAGAGAACCATACCATACAGGCTGAATTAAACAATTAACTGTGTCTCGTATGTACCTGTTGAGCAGTTTTACTCTTCAGCTTGTCCTTTTTCTCTTTGCTGCCCAGAGAAGCGAATGGAGAGTCTGAAGGCACTGAGCTGTCACTCATGGCAACACCTTCAGTGTCTGACTGGCCGGCAGCAGGAATATAGGTGTGCTTCTCTCCATCCCAGTACATGTACTGCTGAGTATGAGGGTTGAAGTAGTACTGCAAAGGGTAAAGACACAAGAAAAAAGTGTGAGCTGGAAGACACATTTAAAAGTTGCTTCCTTAACAATCAGATTTGTACCACATCCATCACTCTTTACCTGGGAGGTAGGATCATAGTAGAGTCCCGTCAGTGGGTCGTAATAGTAACTGGAGCTTTCATCGTACTGGTATGTGGACACATCTGGCACAGCTACAGTAAAAGACACAGGACAAGTGTCTCAAATCGTGTCCATATTCATGAAGAAAATGCAGATTAAGTTATACCGATTAGGTATCTTAGCTCGGAATTCACCAAACAGCTGTATACACTAAACTCAAACAATCATTCCATTCTGTCGTCATCAGAGCACCAGAACATTTTGGGTTTTGAGAATACATATCATTCTTCTTCATGAACATTTTTAAATCTGTCAACTTCAATGGTGAGGGGAAGGATTCCTGCTGTGTTCATGCCACACAGTAAGTTAATTGGGCAAATACATTGTAAATCAACCTCCTCTTAGCTTCAGTCTGTGGAGAATAGTGTGATTTACTCCAAAGGGAACATTTTCTTATTCAACCTGTTTGACAAATTAAGAAAATAATTCCACGTCTAATTCACCCAGGAATCCAAACCATTTCACCCTGAACTGCCATATATTACACTCTTTTTTTATTTTATTGTATGATATTCATGCAGTGTTTTTATTGATGTATTAATTTTTGATGGTGTGACTGCACACACCACAGCTTACGGTATTGCTTGAGCTCATGTTCAGTGCCTGGGGTTGCAGGTTGACTGGGAGCCGCTGGCTGTGGTTTTCCAACTATTTCCACCTGTGAAGAAAGAGAGCTGTTACACGCAAGATGCTAATGGGATAAGGGATAGCAGAAGGTGACGGGAACATACCTGTGTGGCAGGTATGGCTGCATCTGTGGTGATGAGAGCAGTTTGGTTATGACTGAAAGACTGCTGCCCAACTGTTGGCCCTGACGTCACTATCCCCGATGAAACAGCAACTGCATATGTACGAGGATGGTTAAATCCAGTTAAAATCACATTTATAAAGCTAAACAGATCATGTACATTAATATGGTATATCCATAACACCAACCTGCCGCAGTTCCTCCTGTGTATGTCACCATCAGGGCTGCTCCTGCATTGGGCAAAGCAGGTATCCTGGTGTCTGTCTGGGCCTTGAAAGTTGCAGCATCTGGCTCAAAGTATTCATGTCCTTCTTGACTGTATGTTACTGCTGCACCCTGCTGGTACATTGCTGTATCCATACTCTGTCCACCTGATCCATTTTGAGAAGTCTGAGGTTGGAAAGGATTTTTGAAAGTAAAGAGTAACAAATATACGATTATCAATTACAGCCAAGTTGCACCTACACATATTCTTTACTGTTGCTTTAAGTCAATGAGAAGATTTACCGGTGTGACAGTCCACTGTGCAGCAGCTATAGCTGTGCTGGCCACCATTGCAGCATTCACTCTGCTTCCATCTGCCAGGAACACATCACTGCCATAGGAAAAACAACTGTTGTAGGTCAACTTCTCTAAAGCCATTTCTGATACCATTTATGGTATCTCTACTAATAATAATTAGGATCATTGACAATACGTGTCAACTGAATACCTGTTGATTCCTCATGGAGAGGTTACCCAATTTATTTACATGGCGGACGTATGCATGCAAATGTATGTTAGCACCTTTAAACTGTGATAATGTGGACAAACAAACCTGCTACACTGAGCAACACAGAGAGAGTGGTCGAGCTGATTGGCAATGATTTTATTGCAATGATGTAACAGTCATGTTTACATGTGAATCAATATTATCAATCAATCAATATATAATACAATATGAATCATGAGTGGTGCACTTGTGTTTACTCATGTTTCGGTGTGCAAGTTCTTACCGTTTGGAGCCTTTGGCAAATTCAACCACGATTGCCTTCCCATCAATAGACAGTGCTGGCTTAAGCGCCTGTAAGATCTGGAGTAGCTGAGAGGCTTCCTGTTAAAACGTACACAAACATGCGAGTTACATATGCTGAATACACATTTTAGCTAGATATTACTGAATGAAAATGCTCAGATTCATATGTCTGTACAGCTTACCACTATGGTAGAAAGCTGTAGAAATGCAAACCCCCTGTTGAGATGTGTGTGCTTGTCCTTGATCAGGCGAATATTTGAGGGGGAGAGTGTTGCAAATGGAGCCAAAGCAGATAAAATTGCTTCCACTGCAGTATGAGGACCGAGATTTCTGAGTATCAGAGCTGTTAAAAGAGAAGGTGAGATAATATTATGTTACTTCTCTTTAGGGGTTGCCACAGTGGAACATCTGACTCCATTTTGCCCTTCTGTTACACTGACTGTCCTCGTGTACTCCTTCACAACATCCATGAACCTTCACTATGGTCTTCCACTATTCCTCCTGTCTGGCAGCTCCATCTTCAACATCCTTTGTCCAATATAATTTCTATCCTTCCTCTGAACATGACCAAACCATCTCAACCTTGTCTCTCTTACTCCATCTCCAAACCATTCAACCTGAGCTACCCTTGAATATGCTATTTTTTAATCCTGTCCATCCATCACTCCCAACAAAAATCTCAGCATCTTCAGTTGTGCTACCTCCAGCTCCACCTCCTGTCTTTTAGACCAGCGTTTTTCAACCTTTTTTGATCCAAGGTACATTTTTTTCATTGAAAAAATCATGAGCCACACCACCAGACAAAAATGTTTGAATATCTATATCCATATTATTTGCAGATAATTAATTTTTTGTTTTGAAAAAATGTTTTTAGACCAATTAGGTCAAATTGGATAATTTCCCACGGCACACCTGACGATCTCTCACGACACACTGGTTGAAAAACACTGTTTTAGACAGTGCCAAGCCACACACACCAGAGATTTAGTGTCATCCAGTGGTGAAACTGCAGATTCCAGATGCAAAAAGCCATCCCGAGAGCCACTCTGTTTAGTCCAGGCTACCGGGTGTTTTAGGTTTACATTCGCTGGCAGAATTTGTGATTTTTTTTTGGCCATTTGTTAGAGAATATGAATGATAATACAAAAACTTTTCTTTCACTCATGCTTAGGGTTAGTGGTTCGGTGAAGCCAATTATTGTCAATTGTGTTTAGCCTTTTTTTTCAGTGCTTATTCCATACAGTATATACATTTAGATTTTCTTAAAAAAAACTGATAGCTGAAGGATGATAGCTAAAAAAAAGAAATTATATTATATATATATTATATATTTTGTGCCATTTCGGCAGATAGAACCCCCCCAACATTCTACACAGTGGCTCTCTAACAATTCACATACCAGATAATATAAAGTTAGCTATAGCTCAGTTGATAAATATCATCACAAATCTCCCCTAATCCATCAGAAATAATAATTTTGAAAACTGCATAATTTAAAGGTGTATTATGTAATAAATCTAAAGCAACTAAAATCCTCCTAAAATGTCACAGAGAATCAGGAATGTTCATATAACACACTGAACTCACCAACAACTGCAAATCATGTTTATGTTTTGAAATCATGTTTCGACATGTGGCAGCTGCCGAGCAACCACGGGTTGCCAGTTACGTCAGAAAACAAAACCTAAAAAGACCTCGGTATTTTGAATTTGAATGTAGTAACCGTTTTTGGCCACATTCTTACATATGGCACATTTAAGCACTCAACAAAATAAATAAAACACAATAATAAATATTGTAAACATTTCCATGGCGGGACTTACTGTCATTAGCAACATCTGCCTGCTGTGCCACTTGTCCTGTGGTGAGAATCGGACCAGAGGAGTGGTAGAGTACAGGCAAAGGCAGTAAACCTTGAGCTCCATCCTTTTGGAGACCAACAGGCAAATCCCTTGGCAACTGGGGCAACTTTAGCTCAGCCTCTGAGGAAAAACAACATGTCATTGTTCCGTACATTACTGTATGGTGGGAAAGAACGGTGTGACAGTAAAATTATGTTTAGAATAGATAGGTCAACCTGTACCTGATTTAGGAACACTGCATTTGAAGCACTTTTCTCTCCTTTTAAAGTTTTGCACACCACACTGTTGAGATGTTACATGAGCTATTGTTAGAAGACCTCCACCATTGACTCATTAACATAAACACACATTTACACACATTTATACACACACAACCTTGTTACAGAGCCAGTCCTCGTTGGCACGTGGTTTGGGGTCACTGTAGTGCATCAAAACCCTCTGTCCCATAATCAGTAGCACTCCCTGAAAGAAAGAGAGAAAGACAGGAGGAGGGGGAAACAAAGGATGATTATCAGTGATAATTAGGTCACACATGCCAGAGAAAGGCCTCATCTCACAAGAGATGAGAAAGAGTGAAAGGGACGAGAGGGACAGAGAGAAAGAGGAAGGAGAATTGAGGCTGAAAGAAAGAGGACACCAGAGAATTGCAACCTTTAGGAAATTGGGACAGACTGTGATGGTGTATATGTAGTGTATGTGTGTGTCCACCTTTAAGGACACAAGTGTTCTGTTCAAAAGTGTTATCCCTCCCCCCTTAAGGGGAACCTTTTTCCACACATCTCATCCCACTGTTGCCACCTCTGTTTCCCAAACAGACAATGATATCTTCCTAAATAAGTTTTAATAGCAGATGACCCCTTGGATTCAACATACAAAAGAACATGAAAAATTATATTTAGAAAGAGAATGAGAACATTTTGCTCAAGAAAGAGGGGCCTGTGTGTTACCAAACAAGTTTTTTTTGGTCTTTTTATCCTTAAAGCAGAAAGAAAAGATTAAAGATCCATCTACTGAACCCCATCAACAAAAATATTTAACATAAGTGTTTCCTGATATTAAAAGGGATAGCTCAGGATTTTTAAAGTGGGTTGTACTTTTACACATACTCAGTGTGTTACATACTGATGAATGCAAGCTACATGTGCAGAGAAGCAGCTGTGGTTAGGCACAAACTTAGCCCGACTGTGACCTGGGACAAGAGAAAAATGATTTTAGCCAATTAACAAAAGAGCCACTTAATAAAATCTACATTAGCCTTAGTGTATGCTATTGGTGTATGCTATTTAAACACATATTTACTGCTTTATCTCACCATTAACACCGTTTGTGTCACTCTTTTCACGAACAAAAGACTCTCCCACACCAAAGTTCACTGTCAAAACATTTTACCTCACAGAACACAGGGGTTGTTGGCCGAGTTCTACCTTAATCATCAAGTTCAATTGTCTTATTTTGTGACTGACAAAGGTTCAGATGTATCCATCACAAATAACACCATTTTACAGAATAAGGCAGCAACATTTGAGCATTGAGTTTTTGTCAATGGACTTTAGCGCAGAGTGTGAGTGTTTTACAAAGTCACATTAATTTCAGTTTCTTGTCAGAAATGGCTGTCGAACAGCATGTTAAGGCAGTGCATGGATGTAGGTTACCCTAGGTGAGCCTTTTAATAAATGTGAAAAATCAGTTTTATCTCTTGTTACTGGTCACAACACCTGCCTAACCCTGACTTATTCTCAGCACAGGGTGTGCACAGATCACAGTTACTGTGGACACACTGACTATATACATACAACCCTAATTCAAAATTCCCAACCTTTCCTTTAAACCCATATGTCCCACTGTATGCATGTATATAGGTGTATATAGATGTGCGTCAGTGTAGGGGAAAAGTGACCTGGTTGGTCTCCATCCAGCAGGTGGCCTCCTGTATGTGATTAAACTCGACGAAGGCGAATCCTCGGCTCTGACCTGGACACCGCCCAGCGCCATGGTAACCAAACAACAACAACAACATGACAACAACGCAGTGAGGGTTAGTGCTTCATGTACAGAGGACAGAGAGACCCTGTATCAGCACTAATCTTTTTTTTTCTTTTTTTTTTAAATAGCTTCCTCTCTCCCTGAGAAATAACAGATGGTTGGAAAACCAATGTCCAATTCTCTGTAAATGTGAGAGGAAAAACAATATCTCAGCAGTGTCAAGGAAAAGGGGAGGGGGGGTACATCCTACCCAATCATCAGAGAGCAGTCTGAAATATGTAGCACTGAGATGGTGGAATGTTTTATCTTTAAAGCTCAATTTCATGTCCATGACGCACTACAGATGATTACACCATGTAACATTAAGCTTTTGTAAAAAATAAAAAAATAAAAAATAAAACATTGCATTCAATCAGAAAATATAATCATTCAAGCATTTAAAACAGAGTTTCTATCTTAAAATGGTAGCGAAATGGTGATTATAGGAGTGAAAGAGAGAGAGAGAGCAGAGCAGGAGAATATGAGTGTACCCCTTGCAGTGAGTTTGCAATCTGCTTATGTTCTGGTAGTTCATCTCTCTGTTTGAATCCAAAAAACAGAACAAATAAGATCATGCCATGATTTTGTTTTTCTTGCAGTAAACCGAAAGCAGACAAATAGAGCACCCTTTCCTTTTTTCAGAATTAATCCACTGGTCATGTGCCTGCACTTATCAACACTGTTACAGTCTTCAATATCAATCTAACAAAGGTTTCAACATAATGTTTATGCATTGTGCATATACTGTGAGATACAAGACATATTTTCAATGTTTTAGCTCAGATTTTTGTGGAATAACTTTTTCTTTTTAAAGCTGTAAATTAAAGAACATTTTTGAGAGTGCAGCAATCCCTCAGGATGTGTGCAGCGAGAGTAACACAAAGTCAATTTATGAGCAAATGTCCAAGGGGGTGTATGGGTGTATTTCTGCTCTGTCGGCTAAAGCAAGGACGCAGACACCAGCAGACCAAAGCATCAAAGCAGGCATATATGCATCAGTTTGTATGATCGATGAAGTTATGTGTAAATGTGTTCTCCGCATTAGCTATATTCACCACTCTCAGAGTGGGAACACAGGGATGAGAGAGAGAATAAGAGAAGAGTGAGCACAAAAGAGAAAGTCACCTGAGAAGAAATTCTCACCGCAATAAATTTTAACAGGCTTAATACCACTGTAACTGATATTAATATCGATATTGACTGCACCCACACGAGACTAACCGCTAGGCTAGGATAGCAACCATATGTGAATATACAAGGGACGCACCGATACTACTGATTTTCTGACTGAGTACAAGTATGATTACTTAAATATTACTTACCGCCCTTGAACTGAACAAAATACAACATTAGATCCTATTGCTGCTGCTGTTTAAATATTTACAGTCCCTTTCAAAAGTATTGGACAATTTGACCAATTCCTTTACTTTTGCTGTTCACTTAAAACATTTGGCATCATAAGATGAATATAAGACAAGAGATCAGTATATCTGCTTTTATTTGCATCAAGATATGTTAAACTACTTAGAATATAGCAAAAAGTTTAAGCTTCATTCTCTACTCTGAGACTGTCTGAGGCATGGTCACTGCAGCTGTTTCAAACTCACACACACACTATTTTGGTCTTCCCGCTCAAGTCATCAGCGTTTGTACCGAATATTTACGTAAAGGCTCCGGTAACATGTAGAGAAGCAATATTTTCACCATTTTGGTGGTAGTTTAACAACATAGTGCACATAAACAGAGCTCTGCTCTACTTTTGTAATCATTGCTTATCAAGCTGCCAGCATTGTGATACATCAGCTTATTGAGTAGTTTTATGAATAGAAATATGATTACAGTACCCAAGATCAGTATCAGTGCATCCTGAGAATATGCATGTTACACAGTCAGTTAGCAAGAGTGTCGCTAAGAGACTGAGAGCACTGAATGTGTGAATTAAACAAAATAAGTGTTTTTCCAGTGGAATGGTAGTCACGGAAGTCGAGTTGTGGTAGAGAGCAGCCAGTATTAGACACAGTGTAGTGTCAAGCTAACAAGGAAGTGACACAATATGTTGTTGTAGCATATCAGTTTTTCACGCACTGGTGCTCTTAAAAGGAACACAGCACCTGTTTAGTCACAGAAACGAGGAGACATCTGAAAACTTTCTTAAAACGAGGTGAAGTCATGTGCGATAGTGCGGTATCTTGTCTTCTTCTGCAATAGCCTCGCTCATACCACAGCATTTAATGTTTGCGATTATTGTGACAGCCCTACCCAAAACAGAAATTAAAAATATCTGAGCAGTTTATGGATGGGTGCAAGAAAAAAAAAATCAGGGCAATGTGTAAGTTCTCACCTGATGATTTGTTCCTCATGAGGCGAACCTCTCTTGGCTGAATCCCCTGCTCCTGAAGTTGTGCCCTTATCTATGAAAAAGAGACATTATTACAATCTAACAAGGCAAATGCATCATTGGGTTTTACTAGTGAGTTTTTTTTTCAATTGGCTGTCATTGGCCCACCAGCTGACACTTCATACTCGAATACTATACAGGTATGTATGTTGCATGACAATGGACTAAATAAAAAAAGACACAGCATCCTAATTAATGTAGGTCAACATCAACTCTGCTGAAGACCAAATAATTATTTTAAACACTTCGTTTACATTGTACGTTATACAGTCGCTACTGCCTTCTGGATATAAGCAACTCCTCAAAACACCACAACTCGGTCCAATCATTTACAGAGAAACTTTAGGGCCTGGGACTTCTCTTCTGGATTACAATACTAATACAAAAATAATTGCTTGTCTTCCTGGCCAAGAACACAAGTTATCGTTGAATAATACTAATAATTTTTTTCTATTTAAATGTACAATATCAGGAGAAAAGTCCCTCCGCTTCCAAATTTCGCAATTTGAGGCAACCTGATATCGGGATGTGTCAGATGACATTTGTAAGAGACAGAGGAGTCAGGAGCGACATATTCAATGTATGTAACATAATTATATTCATACAAGTTGAATTCTCAAGGAGGCGCACATTTATATTAACTAAATAAATAGATACAAATCTGGAAAAACAAAACAAAACATGGTCTCAGCCAATCACCAACAGCCACCATGTCTGTCAAACTGCACAACCCCACTGTAGAGACGACATGTATATGAGACATGCACATACCTCATTAGCTGTGGCATTGGGTGGAAGCATGCGTAGCATTATGATGTTACTGGGCCTCTGGTTATGGTCAATATCTGCACGGTAATCCTGATCCCGCTGATCCATCTCATCGTGGGTTAGATCTGGACCAACATTCCCACAACCATGATCCTCTGGCCCTACTGGGAAAGCCTGCACACAACAGACACAAATTAAGAAGAGCAAACAACAATGACAACAACAAAATAACTTTTCAGCCCTCTAAAGGGGGTGAAATTTGTACATCTTACCCTCCTCTTCATCGCCACATGTGGGAATCTGTCCTCCTCTCTCTGTCTTGCTGTATTGTGATCCATTTTTTCAGAAAGGGCACTACCACGATCCCAACTTCCCTTGTTACTGTCTGAGTAAGGGGTACCAGTCCCAGGGAAGCCTCTCCCAATTCGTCCCTCGACTTGCAGGGCAGTCTGTAACTGATCAAACTCCCGTCTGGATCTTTCCTTGTCCCTCTGGAGCAGTGGATTGCCGAGATCAGGTTGCAGCTGAGAGCAAGTGGGCCACACAAATCCTTTACCCTCATCCAAAATGTCCTCACTCCCATCACCTCTCTTGTGAAACCCCAGGCAATCTTGCAGACGACCCAGTGAAAAGTCAGGGGTACCCAGTGATTGCTCATCCCGGCCACATGGTTTGTCCCCTTTTGCTGAGACATCATATTCTGCTCCTGCGTCTTCATCATAGCCTCTGTAGTCCATGTCCCGGAAGTTGTGATCATTTTGGGTGTTGCCATAGCGGCCCATGCGGTCACCTCTGCCACCCCTGTAGAACATTTAAGATATCATGTTTATTTGTCTCTCTATTTTAGCCAATATCATCATGATGCCTTTGATACTGCTAAAAATGTTGGATAAGGCAGTGGTTCCCAAAGCATGAGTCAGGACCCACAGGAGAATTTTTGTGGTACAAATTTGCTCTGTCACCCACTATCTATATTGTGATTAGGGTCACAATAGTTCACCATCTTTAAATAGTAGATGAAATACTGGCATAAGGCATCTCTCTCTAGCTATCCAAATATGTGCATTTCTCTAATGCCACTCCTTTAAAGTGCATTTATTCAGCTATATAATGGTACAGACTCACTTGTACCTTTTCACACAACTTTCTTGAAGCCATATGCAAGTATTAGCCAATGATAACATCTTATTGTGACTGTAACAGAGAGGCACAATCAAAAGATGGACTTGGATAAAAATGTTCAGACTTAACATAACCATGTTATAACGGAAAGCCCTGACAAAAACACTGATGGCAAACTTGTGTAAACATCGTTTCAACACATTTATTGGAAACGTAAATATTATTTAAAACTAAAAATGTTGTTTATACCCAAATTTGAGCCTAACACAGTAACTTTGAAAATGCATAGGTAACAACAATAATTTATATTTCAACATTAAAAACATGTTGGTTAAAGAGCTTCTACAAACTGGTGTATTACCAGTACAGAAACACAAAACATTATTTTGATAATTACCAGTGCAGTTGATTTAGGGCATATTTAATCTTAGTTATATTGCTTTTAAGGTTGGGCAACATATCAATATTATATCTATTTTGTGACAAGATGAGAGACAAGATATCAACTTAGATTTTGGATATAGGCTTTGCATTGATAATAATTGATACTGTAGCTGACAAGTATTATACTGGATAGATTGGTGAAATACCCTAAATACTGAATAGCCTAAAAATAAAGATATTGTTTATAAGCCATATCACCCAGCCTTATGGAAATATTTGATTTGTATGGCGATCGAAAGCGACATCAGATTGCATTAAAAAATAAGTATATCGTGATGATTTTTTTCCCAAATCACCCAGCCCGAGTAGCTTTTAAGGAAATTAAATTGCAATTTTATATTGTTCTTGAATTATTATTTAAATACAAAAAGTTCAGGTATCAGAGTTAGGTATGGCTCAATACCCCTGTGTGCATCTGCCACTACCAATATCAGTCCTATATTTTAAACCCCTTTAACCAAGCTGTTTATAACAGAGTTTTGCTAAAGCATTTACCACATAGCTTCAACGTGCCAAAAACGCGAAACAAAAGGCTCGAACAGCATTTCAGGTATGTGCAGCCCTTGAGTAGTGGCTCACATCTCTTTCCCAGATATCACCTGAGCATAGTGAAACATTCAGGTAATTTTAGGGTTTACAGATCACATTGGGTACAACTTGAGTATTTTTCAGAAATATCATCCTGTGATAATAACCAGTAATATACAATACTAATAACTAATCTCTAATCAGGATGTGTATCTGAAAGAGTACTGGCATTAGAACATCTGTACTGGGATGCACTTTGCCTTCCATCCACTGTAACCTCCCTGACACCTATCTGTCACCAAATGGTATAGATGTAGGATGTTTCAATGGATGACATGTACACATAATGATGGTGAGGGGTTGGGAATAGAATAGTCAACTCACCTCCGGTCATAATCCATGTTGACCAATTGTCACTCGTCCTTTTCTCTGTCCTTTATATCTGATTTCAAAGAGGAATCAAAGTCAGCTGTGGACATTCTTTGACCTTAAGAAACACAAAGTCAAATGGTATAGTACACATTACCCAATATGCAATGCGTTCCTTTACCTGTCATCAGGTGTATAATGACTTCTCCAACTTTGACTCTGTAGCCGCTGCTTTCCAAACTATTCATCATAACTGATCGGTAACTCCATTTATCAGTCACCGACTGATATGGACATGGTCATTCATCGTTAACAGACATAAGTTTCGAGTGCGCAGTGCAGTTGCTCAAAACTTTAGAGAAAAAAGGACAAATCAACAATGACGTGTGGTGGTCATGTCTGTTAGCAGATATGCTAAACTATGCTAACCTGAGGTTGGATATCGAGTCAGGGCAGGGGCAGAGAAGCGTTTGTTGGTCATGACAAACGACAACCAACAAACTACATTTGTGTGAACAGTTATATAAAGACTTACCAGTGTCCCATGTAACTGTCAGTCGCTGTTAAAACGGCACCGCGAAGACCGAGATACGATAGTGTTTATTTTTCTGTTAGTAAGTGTAAAATGGCCAGAACATCATATTAAGGAGGCGGGTCTAGTGTGTAACTATTGAATTTAATTGGTTCTCGCATACTTCAACAGAGACGGTGATTGGACGAGACAATTGGGCTGATCCAAACTAACAGGAAGTGAGTGCGCGTGTATATGCATGTACATATATACGTTTATACACCTATTGCAGCCCAATTGTCTCGTTCAATGTCTGTCTCTACTGAAGTATGCGAGCACCAAGTAAATTTTGTGTGTGTGTGTGTGTGTGTGTGTGTGTGTGTGTGTGTGTGCGTGTGTGTGTGTGCATATAAACATATGTATACATGCATATATAAATAAATAAATATATATATATATATTATGTATTATGTATTAGGCATTGGATGGAATTTCCTGGGAATGTATGTTATGGTCCAAACGACCTTTAGCGAAGGTGCACTCCGAGTACTTTCTTTTTAATAATTGAATGGATCAAA
Organism: Microchirus variegatus; assembly: GCF_963457635.1. NCBI lineage: Eukaryota > Metazoa > Chordata > Actinopteri > Pleuronectiformes > Soleidae > Microchirus > Microchirus variegatus. The sequence goes on from NC_139810.1 coordinate 15,537,125, forward strand.
AAAAACATAACTACCATACAACAGAAAACCCTAACTCAAGCTTTATTTGGAAAAAGAAATCCAGAAATCCCCATGTCACAGTACAGAAAAAATGGCTCTAGTGGCCGATCCCAAAAATCTTTCAACCTTTGCACCCCAGGCTTGGCAAGCTCAATTAATCGAACAAAATAATACTATGTTTACATTTTTTCATTTAACTGACATATGCGGATCATAACGCCAGTATCAGGTCTAATGATATAAAATACTGAGAAAAAAATTAAAGACAATAAAAAGTTATAGTTCAATAATGACAATATCATAAAATGGGAGAATTGCGTAAAAGGTAATGCACATGAAATGAAATACACATCATTAAAAATGTCTTTACAAAGCCTTGTAAGACATACAGTACATAATAAACAACAGTAATAAGATAAGCCTATTGTCTATATGAAAGAATATTTAACTCAACTACACCACTCATGATTTGACCCACTGATTATTAACACAATCCACTGAATCTCTGGTTTAAGCAAAAAATTCCAAAGAATCTCTAAATATTTTTCACCTGACTGTGCCTCTAGCTATAGTACAACATTTTCCAGTAAAGTGAATGTTTCTATATCACTGAGTAGCTGTTAATTCCATTATACACTTGAGCCATAAATTTTGCTCATCGGGACTTCGGCATGGGACACGTAGGGTGGGGGATTAGGTCAGTGACACATTCTCCATGGATACAGTACGTAGACACATAACAGTTTGTTACTACACATTCGCATTAATATACACATATTCACTGCATGCAGACCTGCAATGGAAAATAAACAAACCACCATAGAGCTGGGCACACACTCTCTCACACATACACATACATACACACACACACACACACACACTTTAAGCGATAGTTCAGGCTTGTTGAAGTGTGGTTGTATTAAGAAGCACGGCTGCCAGCAGAAACGCAAGCAAAAACAAGGCCATAGAGATAATCAGCACTTTTAGCACACAGGGGCACAGAAGCTGATGGTCTACTGCTGCCTTACTGAGTTAATTTTCATCACATAGGTAAAACCAAAGCAAAGGATTCTAACAATGGATTTCTAAAGCCAAAGTCAAAAAATAACTCATTTGAAGTTACTGATGAAGGCAGCAGTGGATCAACAACTTCAACCGAGTGGGTGAAGATTTTATATGATCACTCAACCACACTTCATAATATCTGACCAATCCCTTTAAGTTTAAGTCATTCATTATGGAAAATTATCTTATACAATCTAGATTTAGGCAAAACCCTGCATAGTGCCTGAGTCAGAAAATGGGCCTGAAGGAGCCAAGCTAATGAGAGGAAGTTTTTAATAAGATGCAAGCAAAATGGCACATTACCTAATGTACAGAAAAAAGACATGTGGAGAAGTCTATTGATTCATTTTAGACCTGCTTTAAATTTGCGGAGGATAACTGGCTGATCAGAAATAGAGTGCTCTCCAAATTTTTCTGAGCCCTCCCCAAAATTCTGCCCTTGGTCAAATCTCGTCGGAATCTGCCCTCTCCATATGTGCTCGAGGGCAGCTCCCGTTTCTCCTCCAGGAGCCTATAACAGAATGCAGGGGGACTTCTTGCCACGTTTTTTGGCCTGCAGCGCTGCCCTTGTTGCCATCTCAAACACTTCTCTCACACCATCTTTGGTTTTGGCAGAGCACTCCTGGTAGCCATAGGCACTGATGCGGTTTGCCATCTCCTTTCCATCTTCTTGTTTGACTGGTTCCTAGAGGGAAGGTTTTAATTTAGAGATTTGAACCAAGCAAATGTGTACATTGCAGTATGTTTACAACCAAAGACTGACCTGTTTCATTTTGGCAAGCTCTCGTCTGGTGTGCTCATCATTGCGCAAATCTTTCTTATTCCCCACCAGGATGATGGGAACATTTGGGCAGAAGTGTTTTACTTCAGGAGTCCACTTTTCAGGAATATTCTCTTCAGAGAGTAGAGGGAAGAAGTGCAGCAATTAGCAACATATATCAATTTTAACTTAATCATGAAAGGTGTTCGATATTGAGTGTTGCAAAGACTGTACCTAAACTGTCAGGGCTGTCTACAGAGAAGCACATTAGGATAACGTCAGTGTCAGGGTAGGAGAGAGGCCTCAGCCTGTCATAGTCTTCTTGTCCAGCTGTATCCCAAAGTGCTAGTTCCACCTGAAAGGCCACATTTATGTGAATGGAGAGTTTCTTCAGCATTTCAGTTACACAATGAATATCACATTTTACAAAACAACAGCAGAAAGAGAAAAAATACAATTTTAAACTGTTATTATTAGAGGTTAACTGGAAAATAATTGTATGCAATTAATTGGCAGAGAGGACATCAGATCGTGCCAGGTGGCTGCACTGCCTCGGCATGGAGACACAGATCACTGCTCTTCATCGAGGAAACATGAGCATGGTCACTATTCACTTATATCATTATAAACATCGGCTAAATTTGCTCATCAAAGGGTCATTCTTACAAGTATTACAAGTATTAACCAAAACAACCGTCTTAAGACTCCATGTAACGGCACTCAAACAAAAAGAGTACTTGACTGTGGAGTTGGTTTCAAGCTGCATGTTGAGTAAAAGAATCTGGAGTTCTAAAACTCACATTAATAAAATAATAAATAAGACAATGAAACTGTTGTAGAAATATCAAAAATGTGTTTACCATAAACTTGATGTGAAATTTGATTTCAAATAAACATCCAGTTAACAGAAAAATGTTCCACAATGTACACACAGTGTATTTTTTGTAGGTTTTGCAGTTTACAGCAACTATGATTATTATCATACAATATATCTGTGAAATGACAACCTGAGGCGGATTACCATTGTTAAAATATATCAGAATATTACTTAGATAAAAGATAATTAAGATAAAATATAACATTGTAAAAATACCATGAATCAATCCATGATTTAATATCACTACCAGTTCCTCCTCCACAGCAGCTGTTAACTGCATTACTCCCATCATGCCTTTGGTTGTTCATGAATGTGCCGAGGAAGTAGAGAACTCAGACGGCTCGTTCACATAGCTGAGAGGCATTGTGGGAGTAACATTACTGCACATGCTCTATGGGCCGCACAACCCGGAAATAACGGCGGAAGTCAGAATTTTTTTGGCGTGGTGTACATGCGCTGAATGAGCAGCTCGATAGGAATGAACTATGCCAAAGGGGGGGGGCTCTAGTCAGTTCTTATAATACATCCATGGTTCTATCACATTCATTTCACCTCGGCAGCTTGTTTTCACTGCCACATCTTGGCCGTGTTCACCCTGCAATTTATTGTTACTGGGTCAGAATAGATGAGCCACTTTAAGTTAATAAAAGCAACTATTATTTGTTTCTTGTAGTAAATGTTCAGCAACTAAAACAACTAAATTAACATTTCACTGTGTGTTACTGTGTAACCGTCAACATGTGACAAATAAAGAACCTTGAATCTTGAATCTTTGTGTGTGGACCATCTACTCTCAACCTGTGTGTGGACCCTCTACTCTCAACTTAAACACAACAGGAGGTGGACCAACTGGTTGAGGTTTCATCGTTCATCAAACGAATAAAGAAGCAATCATTTCACCGACTTGGTCTCTGTGAAATTTTATGTTTTCCACACATAACAGGGAACTAGGACTGTGACTACTGCTAAAAAAAAGATAAATAAATAAGAGAAGAAACACTGTTCCACTCATTGGCTCTTTTGGATACAGCAGCAGTCTGCTTTATTGAAACTATAGTCCCTTTTCCACTAGCGTGGCACGCCTCACCTCACCTCGGCTCTGTTATTGTTATAATTTTCCATTGGCAATAGTACTACCTGGTACTTTTTTAGTACCTGCTCGGGCAAGGTTCCAAGTGAGCTGAGCTGATACTATGCATGATGTCGTCAGACTGCCAGCCACTGATTGGTCAGAGTGCCGTCACAGGAAGATTCATGACCAAGACAAGAATCAAAGCGAACAATGCCTTACTGTAGATCAGTTAAAAAGTTTAACAATCCGAAAAACGTGGGTTAGTCTCCAACAATTACCCAGGAAGTGTCTAAAATCTCATAATTTAACAGGAGTCTGGTATATTTAGTGACAGTACAGTTGAAAGCCTGCGATCACCACCGGTGAGCAGCATCACTAACCCTGATGATGTGACTGTGTCAGACGGAGTCTGTGCTCCAGTCAAGGAGGAAGTACTGAACAAATCTTTTTAATTAACTGATGATTCAGTTACACTGAAAACAACTGCTTTATAAGTCACGGGTCACTCGTTTTGCGTGTATTGCGCGTAAAACGAAGTCACAGCAGTTTCATGCAGCCGTGCAGTGATGACTCATGGCCCAAGTTGAGGAGGTTCTGTATTGTAATGGAAAACCAACCTAAACCCTGTACAGGCGAGGCGAATCGAGGCGAGCTGCGACCAGTAGTGGAAACATGGCATAACGTCTTCTGAGCAATTGATATACTTCAGTCTGATTAGTGTATTTGCTGCAGACACCGAATCTTTGGTCTCCTGGCTTTTAGTTTGCTTTTATGCATGTCTCACCTGTTTCCCATCCACTTCAATGTCTGCCACATAGTTCTCAAACACAGTGGGGACGTAGACCTCTGGGAACTGGTCCTTGCTGAAGACAATGAGCAGACATGTCTTCCCACACGCTCCATCACCGACTATCACCAACTTCTTCCTGATGGCTGCCATCTATGAGAAAAAAAAGAGTCCAGAACAAAGTCATGTTAGATTGAAGGACTCTAAATGGTGGACCAGACACCATCCTATCTGGACCCGGTCATGTTATTGATAAAATAGCATCAATTTATACATGCTGACAAAGCATTTATGATAGCATTTATGATAGCATTTATAATAATAGCGGTCTAGGAAATGCAGACCAATTACACAAGCTACTAATCACCACATGACGACACTGAGCCGACGACTGAGAAAGGAAACATCATTTTTTTGCTGAAATTATTAATCACGCAAGATTAAGATGTGCACTGCTGCAAAAGTTTTAGGCAGGTATGGAAAAATGCTCTGGCAAGAATGCTTTCACAAATTATTGATTATCAATTTACAAAATGTAGAGTGGTTGAACAGAAAAAATATAAATCAAATCAATATTCGAAATTGAAAAAAACAGCATAAATCTTCTAGGTACATTTGAACCCAGTTCACTTGGCAGGTAGGTTGTTCCAAACATATAGAAGAATTAACCAAGAATTACCATCACTTCCAGGACATGTCTTCATAGTTCTTGATATTGGCTGTATGTTTGAGGTATTTGTTGTTTGCTGCAGAATACATTACAAAAAAAACCTCCCTGATGTAAATATATGATGAATAGATAGATATCTGCTTTTATGGGCAGTAGATGATTAGTGTGCTTGGGACCCACAGGTTTCTGACAGTTCTGAGCTGGACATCTTCTGATTTGATTTTGACTATTTGATTTGGCAGAGATTGTTATGCCGGATGCCCTTCCAACCCTCCAATTTATCCAAGCTTCGGAACTGGGCTGGGGGTTGCACCAGATATTGATTTGATTCAAATGTCCTATATAAAACATCTATTAGCTCAGTAAATTGATGAAACAATTACAATTTTTATTTTGTATTGATATGTGCAAAATTGCAACTTATTTTATAATGTATTGTAGCGTCAGTGGGATGGTGTGTGTAAATTAACTTCTAAATTGTTTTCACCGACATCTTAGCTGCTGTCTCCATCGCAGCAGCAGCAGTGTGTGTGAAGTGTGAATCCTGCCCTGGTCGTGGACAGACCGTGATGTGATTTCATCCCCCTCATCCTCATAATTTATAGGATCATAATTTGTCCCATATAGTTGCAACGTGTCTGATGTGCAAAGGACATTTACTTTACAGCATTTTTCCACACCTTCCTGAAACTTTTGCACAGCACTGTGAGTTACCACTTTATTTAAATTTGGTTAGGTAGGCCTATTTCAGTTTCTGCCTTGATATGAGAAAACAGTATTTGGCTACCATTAGTCAGTGTTTATTTATAATCTACCTAATACAATATGACAACGGACAAAAATTATTGTTAAAGTGCAACTGCATTTCAATCATTTGTTGAAATGTTTAATATTTAATCGCCCTGAACATGGATTCTCTCTTTTTTTTTTTAATTGAATACCCCATTTAAGTATGGTATTGAGTTATTTGTTTGGCAAGTTTTCTGTTTTCCTGTCAACAACAAATTATACAAAAAAACAACTTTAACAGCTCAACGTCTTTCCAAACCAACATTTTTTGTCTACACTACTGTGTAATTGAAGATCATAAGTATAAACATTTTTTTATAAACTATTGTAATATTTGTTTAAAATAAATAAATAAATAAAATAAAACTGTCAAATACACTTTTATCAAGTTTCTGAGAACGAAAATCTGTGGGACTTGGAGTTTCGTAAGCTTTAAGAAAGTAAAAATCGACATTGATAACAGTTACAGTTAAAACATTTAAAAATCGTTAAATTGACCATATTAATCGGCCAACCTCTACCCGTTAAGCTACACATTTAAACTAATCAATCTCCTAACATGTCCCATCACTGATTAACTCACAGGGTCAAAGAGACTCAAACTTGGGAGTGTGGTGCATTTACAACACGTATGATTGGTAGGTTTCCTCAGCAGTTCCTTCTGTTAAGCAGAAGTAAGTCAGATAACGCTGGCACACTGTTCTCCTTATGTTTTCGTTGCAAATACTCAAGCACATCAGGCAAATTTAGGGAAAATAAAAGACCCTACGTATGAAAAGAGACACCGTCTTTCTTAAGTTGAAAAGGGTGTCAACAGACATGTTGCTGCTCCGTTTCTATTCCTGCTCAAACGCCTTTCACTCTTCACTTTAGTCCGGGGCCTGTCAAACCAGCTAACAGCAGCTAGCATCAAAGCCAAGTGTGTTTCCAGTGGTTTACGTCACTGGCAGCGCGAGACAATATTCTCTACAACTGTAGAATCCCGAATCCGTCACATCCCCGTAACACATCTGTGACCACAAAAGGAAACGGCATCGCGTTAAAAAGCGTAATAAGAAGACAGAAACGTTACCGTTCGGTATTTTGTGTCCGCCTTTCGCCTCTTCTTCCTGACCGACTGAAACACTCCGCCCACAACTCACACGCATGTGCGTAATGACGCCAGAACATCCGCAGGCTGCGTGATTACGTACACTATTGGAATATTGGGAGCTTTCAACATTTGAATTAAGAAATTTAAACGGGTACCACTCTTAAAAAAGATAAGAAAGAAGATCAAAGTATGTTGATAGCTGATTTGATTACTTAAGAGGAAAATAAATGCATAAAAACATGAATATTAATGTAGTTGGATTGTTTATTGCATAAGAAAAGTACAAAACAACTGTGACAAATCATTTACAATAACTTAATCATTATGAAGTAACCAATACTTTTGCTTTGAATAATATTTTAAATAAATTCAGCTGATTTTTGCAGTAGTACTTTGGTGTAATTTTATTTATACATTCTTCTGAATAAAACCACAAGATTACCCATGTTGCTCTGAAGTTCATGTATAGTCAAATCAATTTATATTGTCTTTAAATAACAGTAATGCAATCAATTCTGCTGCATAATTAGTCCATATGTGCAAAACTTTCAAGCTGTATATATTTAAAGCTATTTTTACATTTCTGTGTTTCACATGTATATGTGCAACGAGGTCAGGATTAAAAAGACAAAAGCATAAAAAAAACTATGACATATTGCTGTCTCATAATTAAATACTAAGTACATACTACATAATAAACGTTTACATGAAGAGCTCTGCACCATGTGCATCATGCACACCGCTCTGTCACTCCTGCCTGAGAATGAGGGCACCGAGACTCTTCAGGCTCCAGTCTGGGCTAAGACTGTCAAAAGACTCCTTTCTTCCTCCTCCTCAAACTTTTATTTCAGGACACACTCATCGAGATTGAGAAGTTCACAGATGTCAGAGATACAGCCACTGCTGCTTCTGTTCGTTTCTATGGATACTTGAAGTAAAGTTGCTGTGATTGGCTGCTTGATTGAGCCAGTCTCAGCTCTATTTCCTGATGGTGGCAGTGCTGTTGCTGCGCTGGTAGAACAGAACATAGGCTTGATTGGTCTGAAGCTGGTTCTCTAAAACTGGACTCACGCTGTGGGTGAATAGATGGAGAGTGATTCACATACAATATGTACCATACAGTATATTCCCTTTTAAAAGCAGAGTGCATATTAAAAGTTGGAGTTGGAGTTTTCACCTGGAATCGTTGTAGAAGCACCAGCCATTCTCATCTGAACAGCAGGCAGTGTAGTGGCCCATATTGACTGAACCAGCATGGTTACATATTGCGTACAAATCATACAGAACTGGGCCTGTAGGGAACATAGATAAATATGTATGGGAAAATCTACTGGAAAAAACAACAGGAAAACTTACTAAAAACTGTCTCTCTGTTGTTGAACAGTCATTTACGGTATAGCATGCTTTTCTATTCTTCAAAGCTGCTAAACACTACAGTTTTGCCATTCGCTCATTCACACCCATTCACACCCATTCACTCACACTTTCATACAGCACATTGTTTCCTATCACTCGTCTTTCAATACCCACGCTGCCGGCACAGCCGTCAGGAGCAATGTGGGGTTAAGCATCCTGCCCAAGGACACGTGGGCATGTCGACTAGCTGAGCTGGGAATCAAACCCACAAGCTTTGAGTTGAAAGACAACTCTGAGCTACCACTGAGCTATACCGTCGCCCCACATTTATGAAGAGTAAAACATACTGACGCCTCATGAGATACCCATATAAAATGCCCCCATTATAATCCTGACAGTCAAAGGAACAATCAGATGTTTGACTAAATGTGTTCATTTTTGGTCTTCCCTGGCACAAAATTTACTGAAAATGACAGACTTTCTCCTCATGTCTCTTGCTTTCATCAAAAAATGCAGCAAATCAATCTCATGAAAGAGTGTCGTTTTGTCAAAAGAATTGATTTTAATCCATGTGTTGTAAATGTACTGTATATATATATGAAATCACACTCAGTAATAAACACAGAAGGAGAGGTTTGATAGTCTTACCACAGCCAACAGGTCCGTACGGTCCGAGATCCAAGTCTGTGAGTGGGAAAGATACGAAGACTGTGCTTTTACTGATCGACCACCGGGACGATGTAAAACGATTCAGATCTGAGCGAGACCGTTAAGAATTATCATCATCACCATCATCATCATCATCATCATCATCATCATCATCAGCAGCAGCAGCAGCAGCAGCATCATCACTGAGAGCACATAAACATCACTCTCTAATAACAATGCCAAGGATACGCATCACAATAATTTGGGGAAACCTGTGGATGGACAGCCGCTTGGTGCATTCTGTGTGTCTGTTACACCTCTCACACATCTGAAACACACACAGTCAACACACTTAAGTTATTTCACTACCCCAAAGGAATATAAAAATGTAATCACAAGTTGGTTTAGGGAGAGGAATCCTGAGGGCTGGTATGTAAACATTGGTGCAATGTCATCTACTTTCATATAATGTTTCATATAATACAGTGTTGGACTTAGCCATTCATACTAGGTAACACATTATAGTGTAAAAATATAAAGTTATATAAAGATGCATCTTTGTTTGTCTGACCTTTATCTCTCTCTCTCTCTCTATGTTAACTTACAGGTGAGTTCTCTTTGTCTAGTTTCTCCTCCTGAGAGAAGTGGTCCAAACACTCCTTCAGTGTCACCTCCCCTGCAGAATTCCTCTTGGGAATAGGCAGCGACAGATCACAGAACACATCAAACGTGTTGGAGTAGTGCGAGCACACCGGGCAGTGCAATGAACTCTGCAGCTGTCCGGAGAACAAATCTGTCAGGAGGGTGAATTATGATGAGAAATATCAGTGAATATATAGTGCCCAGTATATCAGCTGTTGCAGACAGATGCTCTGCTCACCTACTATCCTGCTGTCATCTCTCTCCAAGTGCTTCTTCCACATGGCTGCCTCTTCTGAAAGTCTAGTCAGTGGATATGAAGAAAAATATGGACAACATTACATACACATATTCTGCCTTATACCTGAAAGGCAGAATAATTCATATAAAAAACATATACACATTTCCTCTGTTGTATTCCAGTTGAATAGCACATCTAGGCCTCTACTCACAAAAGTTAAAGGTACACTCCTAGAAATAAAAGTGCTAAGTAGAACCATATAAGGTTCTTCGGCTTGTCCTCATAGGAGAACCCTTTTTGGCTCCCATTTGGAGGGTTCCACCAAGAACCCCTTTATAACCCTTTATTCAGGAAAGGGGTTTTAAAGGGTTCTCTGGATCAAAATGGTTCTTACAGGAACCATTAATGTTCCCAAGAACCCTTGAAAAACCCCTTCTTTGGAAAAGGCTTTTTCAGAAGCAAAAGTAGAACATCAGCCCTTGTAGAAGGACACTTTTGGAACCCTTATTTCCAAGAGTGTAGTTTAATTTTGGAAAGGACTGACACACACACACACACACACACACAGACACACCTAATTCTGGCATATTTTTGTTCCAGCTCCTTCCCCGTCCGTCGGACGCTGGGTCTGCGGTTGATTTCTGAGTGAAGTTTGTCTAAGAGGAACCTGAGGAACTCCTGAGCATCTTGTTGACTGGACCGACACAGAAAAAAACAACACATTTAGTTGTGCTACTGTTACAGTCAGTGACTTATAAAGGTCAATCAATCAATCAATCAACCCGATTTTTAAAAAATAATACAAAGGATATTTCATATAGACTTCGTTTTGGGCAGAAACATGTAAACAGCAGATGTCATTTTTTGTGTGTGAGATTTCTGGTTTGGAATTTCCAGTCAGTAGTTAGCACACTTTACACAGCAGGCAAGACAACAACTTTGAAAGATAACTTAGATGGAGGATTAAATCATCCTCATTCACTCATTTATCCTCCACATGAGTGTCGCATGGAGCCAATCCCAGATGATATAGGGCGAAAGGCAAGGGTACATCCTTCAACAGTTCACCAGTCCATCATCACAGGGCCAACAATTCACTCCTAAATCACACTTATGGTGAATTTAAAGTGTGCTTTTGGACTGGTGGAGGAGTATGTGGAGAAAACCCACATGCGAGAACATTCATGTTGTCCTCCCACACAGATTTGGAACTGACCTGCCATTTTGAGTGTTCCTGACATTGTTAAGAAAGTAAACTCACTCCGTTCACAGATTCTTGAAGGAAACGAATACTAGAAGGAAGTTGGATCCCTAGTTACTTCCGCATTCAAAAATAAGGTCCATATGATGATGCAACTGTCAGTGATTCACATAAAACCAAATAAATCAGGAGGTGATGAAACTGTCACAAATTTGCAACGAGGAAACACTTGAGATCGGCTAAAAAAAATTATTGACTGAACAAAATAGCAGAAATAAGAATCTGTAACTAATTGTCACCACATCCCCAAGTAAGACACAATCATTTTTACAGCACATTTATCCAACATAGTGAGGAGTACAGCTAAAGCTGCCGTAACAAGGATCATCTAGTCGTATAATATACGACTAGATGATCCTTGTTCCCCACAATACAGTATAATATTATTATACTGTATTGTGGGGAATCAGCTCATTTAAGATAGAGCCAACATGCATCTGGGATGGAGACATCATGGCCCTTTGTTCTAAGACCAACAGGGCCATAGAACTCAGCCTCTCAAGATCCTATTTCTTCCAAAAATCAGTGTAAACCCACCTAACTGGTCAGTTTGCGACATGTGACCCCATGTCATCAACAATGTAAAAGACATCATCTCTCCAACTGAATGCCCTTCAATACAGAGCTAAACAAGCTCCCGGCAGCAAGAGAACCCTCTCTGCTGATCTCCAAGCAGGCTCAAAGGAGACTGTTATCCTCCCATCAGAGGCAGTGACCAGAACCTGCCTAAGGCTCAACCAAGAATCCAGCGCCACGTTATCTCCAATTAGCTAAATTTGTGAGTAGGAACTGTTGTGGAAATTTCTCTGCTGCCAGGTCAATCTTCACAGGAGTGATCCTTGCTGGAGAAAGACCCTGAACAAAGCGAACACTCCACATTTATGTCTGAGCAGCTCCGCTTTCACATTCCTCCAATAGACAAAGACTCTACATTCAGACTGTGCTTTCACACTCTTTGTCTACTGCAGGTATCGGGGAGCTGGCTCCCTGCTGGTGTGGCAGGAAGGTGCAGGCTAGACACAATACACAATATACAATACACTATACACAAAGGACCTGGTATTCTGTACTGGGTGGGTATCAGTGTTGGGCAAATGTAACGCTGAGACAGAGAAATTGAATTTACAGAACCTGAGCAACAAACACCAGAAACATAGTCCTCTAGTAAGACTCTTTAACCTTGTGAAATATTGTATTGAGTTTACTCCGTGTCCATGTGTCGTTGTTATGTCGACATTTAGATTAATATAATGTTAGTGATGTCCATGCTTCTTAGCTTTCAGTTCTTGATGTGAATGCTACTAACCTCTGATCTAACCTGGCATCCTTAAGTGGCCTTCACAAAGAAATACAGCAGCTAAATTCATGAGATTGGATCAGTGAATTGGCTATTTTCTCCCTTCTTTTGAAGCTGATACAAAAGCCCCCATATTATGGTGCCTCACTTGGCACAGTGTAATGATGTATGAGTATATAGGTGTGCTGTACTTTTAAAACATTCAGAGTCTTGCAGTGAACATGTAGATAGCCTGCTGAAATATAATGTATTACCTACTTCAAATGGCTGTATTGATACTTGCAGATAGTGTTTGCACGTGCAGCAATAATGCTGCCTTTAGAGAAGAGCAAATATCAGCAAACTCACCTGTAACCACTGAAATAAGGCACCACTTCTTTAAAAATGTTGTACAACTGTCGAGGATTGACGACGGTGTCCTCGTTGACATCCCAGAGGCCTGAGAGCACCTGAGAGAAAGCTGGGACAAGAGGACACGACTCAGTGAGACACTATAACGAAAACACCGCGTGCAGGTACATGGGCCTTACTCATTTAAATCTTCTTTTCTTATAATTGTTCTTTAAATGTCCAATTTATTGGACTTTCATTTTCTTGATTTGGTGAGAGTTTTATTTTTGTCTCGTGTTGTGTTTTTGTATTAGCTCCTCACTACCACTACTCCACTGAAATACTCATATTTGCTATTTAATCTCCTTCATGTTTCCTGGAGGACGTTTGATGTGGATCTGTATTCAGTCCAGTGACCAATCACACGATAGAAAACTGTAATTTCCTCCTGGGACTGTAAGCGAATATGTAATTTCTATATTATTACTCTATTATCTATATATTAACCTTTTTTCCTACTCACCCCACTACTGTCGAAACATGGATTATGTCACATCATGTATATATTTTTCCTTTCGCACAATTTTTAAGCAAAGAAAAAAAAAAACTACCCCATAAAGTGTTAAAAACTGTGTGTATATTATTTCCTGTGGATTGTCCTGAATTTTAAGGCAAGAGGACACAGGTGAGATGTGTGTACCTCCCATCTCCTACTCCATCTCCCATCTCCTTTTGTGTTTTGTTGACAACTGTGTGATGTGCACTTGAATTGCAATACCTTCCATGAGCTTGGCCTCCTCTTTGGAAAACTTCTCATGCCTGTAGGACTTGAGGAGGCAGTAATCCCGCAGTGCACGAGTGTGAGACAAACACTGGACCACTGCGTTCAGGAAGCACTGTCAGAGACAAAGTCAAGAGGAAGGAGTGAGTCGTGTGTCTGTTGGTTATGCAGCAGTATATTCTGCAGGTACAATAATTCCATTATGTTTGTTTTTTTGTTCGAGGTGCATCAGTACTTACTGTGTTTCCTATGTTTCTAAGGCCAATCCTCCCACTTCCTATGGTTGGCTGTTCTTTCTGTGAATAATCAACATGATCCTGCATGATCATACATCGATGTCATGATATCTATCTATCTATCTATCTATCTATCTATCTATCTATCTATCTATCTATCTATCTATCTATCTATCTATCTATCTATCTATCTATCTATCTATCTATCTATCTATCTATCTATCTATCCATCCATCCATCCATCCATCCATCCATCCATCCATCCATCCATCCATCCATCCATCCATCCATCCATCCATCCATCCATCCATCCATCCATCATAATAATGTAAACATATAATGAAAATGAAAACACGGCTGCCAGCAAGGTAATAGAATATAGACAGTATATAACACTAAATATATTTGTTTGTAAAATAGTAAAAAAATATTATAGCATTATTAAATGTATTACATGCAACATAAATTTAAAAAAACAACAAAAAACACATTCTGCTTGTTTGCACATTGGCAACAGAATTGGCCTAATGTTAGATTCTTTTTATTCTTCTGTCTGTTTTTGATATAAATAGATTTAATTAGCATCGTAAATATGTTTTAGTGTGAAGTATATGTAAAGCCATATCATTGCCACAACTATTTTATGTTGTGATTCTGTGAATCATCATTTTTCCCACACCCTATTGAACAGATGCTTTTTTCTCTAGACCTGCCCCCATTTGACCAGACTAGATGCTCATTGGCCCTCACATCACCCCTGTACTAGGATTTTTACACACAACCACAACCATCTCCAGGGTTTACAGAGAATATATATATATATAGAGCAGCAGTTCTCTGGGAGAAAATGCCTTGTTGGTGACAGAGGTCAGAGGAACACATATTTACATCCCACGTATGAAGAAGACCTGAAGTCTCTGAACGCACAACAAGCAACAATGACCACACCAGGTGCCACGTCTAATATTTTGTTACAGCGTTCCCCAAACTTTCTAGGAGCAGACGCACGTTTTAAAGACAGCAAACAATGAGAGCAAAGTGAGATGAGTGATAGATAATGCACTCTATGAACAAGTGTGAGTGAATGTGTGTGAATGGTAAAACTGTAGCCTAAAGCAGCTTTGTGTGGTCATCAAGACTAGAGAAGCGCACTACAAATACAAAACTATTAGCTGTCCTGTGTAATAGTGTCTGGTGCGTGTATACGTGCTCTCTTTTGTTCGCTTCTGTGTCTTTTTTTTCGTCCTGATGTGCTGGAGCTTAACAGCCAATCACAGTAAATCTCTTTCTGTCATCTCTCTGAGCGTGCAGAATCAGCTGTGAAATCATCGACGAGACTCCTTTCAACACTTCCGATGGGCCAACAGTGCCGCACACAGCACCTCGACGGCCCAACGGCTGACCGTGAGGGCAGAGTGTCCTGGGCCTATTATTGGTAGAACAGATTTAGCCTTCTTATCTCTTTAACATCACAAGAGAGGCTAAAAGGAGGTCAGCTTCAAGCTTTCATCCTATTAGTGTCTGAGTAGGTGTTGAAAACACGTGTGAACATTTGTGCTCTCGACTGTTTCCTTTACACGGTTTCGCTGTGTTATTGTTTTATTGCACTGAATTAAATCCACAGTCAGAAAAAAAATATATATATTAAAGCCTATATTAGGGTGCGTTTTGTTCTGCAAACCTTGTCAGCAACCAGGAGCAGACCCATCAGCGAGGTGTAGAGGACAGACTGGGAGATGTCAGCTGTCTCTCTCTGAAGACCGTTCTGAGACACCAAGGTTCGACACAGGGTCTCACAGGACCCCTCCACATTGACAGCACTGGCTCCAGGCATCCTACTCTACTGGCAGAACCTCACACGTGTCTATGAGCAGGGACCCAGAGCAGATACAAGAGATTCCACAAGTTGTTTTTGGAGGAAGGATTCCTTTTTTTTTCACGTGCAGGAGGGCATAAAAAGTGTTATCCTTTTTTTCTGCAGGAAAATTTGATTCACAGCTGAGAAAGAACAGGAATAATTTGTGAATCATTATATCTTGAATGGATGGCAAGTTATTGTCTTGTAACTACAGAGCAGTGACCTCAAAAACACATTTTAAGTGTCCAATGACTAAAGTTGTAAAACTATAAATTGACCTAAATTAAGAACTAAACTAAACTGTCCTCTGGAATAAGAATGAAATGAGGAATATTTTAAGCAAATGAATGCATCGGTTCGGACTCACCTGAAGACTCCTTTGCTCTGTTTGTAGACAAACAGTCCCAAGCAACTGTTCCCATCGCCTGCTGCGCTGTTAAAAATGCATTAAGGGGACATCTATGGTTTCACTGTAGGCTCCAGCTGAAAAGGAGAGAGGGAGGATAATCATCCCTAATCTTTTCTATGTATACCCAGTCGTCTATAATTAGACGTTGCTCTGTGTGCTTCTCCACAAGTGCCACAAATAAGCTCTAACCTGGCAAATGTACATAAAAAAAAAAAAACAACAATATACATTTCCCATGGTGGATTACAGGGATAGTTCAGGTTTATTTTTTAAATTTGTGGTTGTTTGAGGTACTGATATATTCATCACTGAATAAGATATGTACACCCCCCTGCTGGCTCGCTGCACTGAGAACATCATAAGACAGAAATGAACATGCTTTTCTCCAAGATGTGTTTATAAAGCAACACTAACCTCAGTTTCCAGTGAGAAAAGGCTGTCTAACAGCAAGATCCATCACCATTCCCATGGTGTCCCTTCTGCCATCCGGTACAGGAGCCTCTGTGCCAAATCAAATAGGACGCTGAACAGCTTCTCCCCGCAGGCAAAATTATAAGTGGACGGTGCCCATAGTGCTCCACTTTCACATCATTATGCACTTTAGCATATATGTCATGCTATGTTCTTTGTTTTTATTCTTTTATTTTTTTATCTTTTTGGGACTATTCTGAATTGTGTTTTTCTGTGGTACGAAATGTCGTTTTTTCTGTATATGGTGCACAAGAAATGACAATAAAGAGAATAGTAAAATATATTTTTTGAAATAGTTAAAACTTCAGCTGGTGTAGATTGCATTGATCACTTTTTTTCCAAAAATATGACATTTAAACAAAAATATTATGTGACACACACTATTCTTTCAAAGACATTCCGATCCCAGATGTACAACCTACAATATTTGTCATATTTGTTGATTGGATGGTTCAGTTTTACAGGAAATCAAATGCTGAATGTCTGTATTCATACACTTAAGCATTCACCCATTCACACAGTAAATCTATGGGCATTCACAGCATATGAATCAGGAGCAATGTGGCGTTAAAATGTCTTGTCCAAGGACACATGGGCATGTGGTCAAGCAGAATCGGGAATCGATGAAAGGCAACCACTGAGCCACCATTGCTTCAACATAACATCACTCTTTTTTCCAATCGTGGGGGTGTGCACAGTGCTGACTATGTGTCAGTGCCTCATAAGGCCATTCTTTGAAAAACTTGGAACTATCCTTTTAGACATTGTTCGCAAGGCTGTACAGAACACATGCAGAACACAGAAGGGGTGAGAGGGGGGGGAAACAAGATCCATGTATGAAATGTTCGGTACAATCATCTTTCAACAGTCTCTTCACATGATGCCTAGACTCCCCAGTCCTCATGTGGCCATTTCTGTGTCTGAAGTGAGGCTGAGATCGGCCATGTTATACAGGGCAGGATCAGGGTGAGGGGAGAGCGTCTGAGCCGTCCTGTCCCGCGACTGCACAATGGCCTGCCGCAGACAGCTGATCCACTGCTGCTTGCTGAAGGAGTCGTTGGCCTGCAGGCTGTATGGGTGAGCTTTGGAGCGCCCTCTGCTGCTCACACGGAAACAGTTCTTCACTAGAGGAGAGACAGATGAGGTTGAGCGGAAGGAGCCTAAGGTTGAGGGGGGGTGGGGGGGGGAATGTTCGATGTGCTGTTCAGTTTACCTTTATCATTTCCCCCAGTGAAGGCTCCTCTGAAGCTGCTACCGCCACCACACGCTTCTCCGTCTGGGATTTCCTCCAGATTTATGGAGGCGTTGGGCAAAGGCTGTCTGTACACATGAAACACCTGACCACCCTCCCTGTCTTCGCTTGGTCGGCTCAGCACCAATGCCAGCTCGAACAGGAACACATGCAGCCGCTGAGTGAGGCAAATAAAAGTTATCACTACCGGCACATGTTGGTAAGTTCTTTGGATAATGGAAAAGTGGTGTACTACCTGGCCCTTGTTGTTCTTGAGCTCTCCATGGCAGCAGAGGAAACGAGACAGCTGGATCTCTGGGAGTCGCTGGCTCTCTTCGAGGTATATAAGCTGCCGCCTGTAGAACTGACACTCAGCCTCCCCCGTCTTCTTATTCACTTCCGCTACAACGCTCTGAATCAACTCCAGCTGAGCAGAAAAGAAGTGTCACACACTGTCAACCTCAACTGAGACACATTAGACACACAATGAAAACTCTGGGTTAAACCCAGTTACAGGGTGGTTTCTCGGGAATTTGGGAGCACAGGCATCAGGAGCCCTAAATCCAAACAAATCGAAAACTTCCCTTCACTCTCTTTTCTGAATTTGAGGAGCCTTTGTCCCTGGTTAGACTTCTAAATAATATGACATTCAGTCAGTTATTGTCTACTGCATTATCCTTCACATGCGGGTTGCGGGGCTGCTGGAGCAAATCCCAGTTGGCAAAGGGTGAAAGGTGAAAGGCAAGGTACACCATGGACAGGTCGCCAGTCCATCACAGGGCCAACACACAGAGACGAACGACCAGTGAGACCCTCTTGCTGTGAGGCAACAGTGCTTATCCCAGTGTGTCCAGAATAAGACAAATTAAAGGTGCATTATGTAATAAATCTAAAGCAACTGGTCATAAAATCCTCCTAATATGTCACAGAGACTCAGGAATAATGTTCATATAACAAACTGAACTCACCAACAACAACAGTACACCCAAAATATTTGCATTAAAAAAATATTTTGCAGACTGCAAATCATGTTTTGGCATGTGGCGCCACCTACCGACGTCTACCAATCATTGCAGTCAGTACAGTCTCTGCTGCCGAGCAACCACGGGTTGCCAGTTACGTCAGAAAACAAAACCTAAAAGACCTCGGTATTTTGAATTTGAATGTAGTAACCGTTTTTGGGCACATTTTTACATATGGCAAACAAATAATCTCGAACAGTAAAAGAGACTTAACTCCAGAACAGTCAAACATCAACTGGCTGGATTGGCTGTGAGCAGAGTGTATCACCGAACAGGAAAAATGGAAGTGACATATGTCGTCTCCAGTTACAGTCGAATCTTCCTCATGTCTGACATTGTAATGATTAGTTACAGTTGTATTAGCGAGTATGTGGGGGGTGAAAGCTGTTCCTAAACTTTCTCTCTTTTGATGTGACAAATAGGCCCCGTTTACACCTGACATTAAAATGTGTTTTCTGCCAAACCACTTCGGGAGGTGGTCGGATTGTGTCACATTGTGACCACATTGAACAGAAGTTTTAAATGCAACGAGTCTCCAATGCGTCTCCGCTCCACCCAAAACAACTACGTGAGCAGAAATATGTGGGTGGCTCCCAGCCCGTTTTCCACTTATTGAAGACAATTTCTTCCCTTGCTCCGAAAAGCAAAGATTGGATAGCAATCAGATCTTAATGTGGACACTGGAGAGGCATGTTAATACTGACGCATTATCCTTTCCTTTTCTGATCACAGAAAACACATTCTAATGCCAGGTGTACAGATGACCGCCACCTGCTGATCTGGGGAGTTACTGCATCTCATACATGAGGAGAATGTTGTGTAAATGTTAGACGGCTAAAGTCTTTGGAGTGTCTTCTGTACATTTTTTTCAGGTGAAACAAAGGTGACATGTTTATTTTCACATGAATAATAATCTCCTCCAAATCCTTAAACTTTTGAGGGACAATTTGTGTTTCTTCAGTTAGAGAAATCGTAATTATTATACGATTGTCTTGCAAGATTCTGAGTATCACATCTTTTTTGCTGTATCATGATATTATTATCGAGGTTTCCTGTTTTGATTTCATCAATTATCCTTGATGGGCTTTTCCATATGTGTATGAATGCGATGCACATCAACTTACAGCATCAGGTAATGTGTCCTCGTCTGGATGATCTGGCGGCGTGCACTTCTGAATCTCCTTCAGCAGCAGAGGGTATTTGACCAAGCGGCTTCTGGGGAGATCCAGGAAGTTCCACAGGTCCAGCTTCCTGCTGAACGATGACTCCTGGCACAAGCGCAGGAAGTGCTCTACTCTCTTCTCGTGTTTCTTCTGGTCAAGCAGGGCTTTGGCCCCCACTTGGTTACAACAGTATGTGACGTAAGCCTCGAGGCAGGGGAACTGCGGAGGGTGATGAGGCAATACATTTAGAGACTGCCTTAGAGAGGAACATAAGTGAAAATACAGGAACTGGAGAGAGTGAGGTTTACTTGAACTCTCTTCTCTTTTTTCCTCGCACTGCGGTCTCCGTACTGATACTCACCCAGTTCAGCAGAGTAGTCCCCACCTCTCCAACGGTCTTCTCTGATCCCCTCAGGCGCTCGAGACGACTCAGGAGATCTGAGATGAAACATGGACAAACTCACGAATAAAACTATTGAAAGTGATGTTTAAAGCAGTGAATTATGTCACCCTGAGACCATAGGTGGTTTGATTGATGAGTTGGCTGGTCGATTGGTTTGTCCAGCCCCATAGGTGAAGCTCATTTGCCACAACAAACAACCTGTACTGGTGTTGTAGTCGAGACCACACTATACACCAGGGCTATTCAGCTAAAACTTGTTTTATCTGTTTCCCATGCTCTCTCACACACACACACTCAGTCACTGGTGTTGTATGTTGAGTGACATTTGTTATACCAGATCACGCAATTGAGTTGTGTAAATTGTTACTTTTATTCACTTAAAGAGCCAGAGCACAAATTCATTACTTCAACACTGTTTAACTGGGATATCTTTTGATTTTATAGTCAATTACAGTGATTGTGTCCCCCAACAACATGGTGGTCCAAAAAGGTCGCCTCCTAAGAACTGCCCCAATTCAAGGCTCAATCTGGTATAATAATAAACAGCAATTCATACAATCAGGTGATTGTACACAAATTAAAAAAATAAAAATAAAAATATGTAGACTAAAATGTTTTTAGTCTATAAAGGTCTTGGTCTTGGTTGCATTCTGCCCTTGGTCCTGTTGTTAATGTGGTCTTGATCGCAAAATGAAGACAGATTATAAAGTTTGAGCAGTGATGAGTGAAAGAACAGCAGAGAGATGATTCACCTTCATGCAGAGGAATAAGAGAGTCCAACGTGCCAAAGATCTGTCCAAGCTCGCTCTCTGTCATGATGTCCAATTTCAACATGGGCTCATAGTACACCTGACAAGACAGATGGGGGGTGGGTCACATGATGGACAGAAACAGTTTAGGTGTGTAGGTCAGTGGTGTCATTGTTGAAAGTGTTGTTTTCTTGAATGGAGCTGCCTAAAAATGCAGTGTAAACTGACAATTCTATCATATCCATATATCTAGTCATTGTCTCCAATCTGCCTCCATCTCGTCCTCCTTCACAACATTCACACACCTTCTTTGTGGTGTTCTTCTTTTCCTCCTGACCGGCAGCTCCATCTTCAACATCCTTTGCCCAATATAATCACCATCCCTCCTCTGCACATCTTAACCTTGACTCTCTTACTTTATTTCCAAACCGTTCAACCTGAGCTCTCCCTCGAATACGCTCATTTCTAATCCTGTCCATCCTGGTCACTCCCAACGAAAGTCTCAGCACCTTCAGCTCTCTGCCACCTCCAGCTCCACCTCCTGTCTTTAAGACAGCGCCACTGTCTCCAAGTCATAAATCATAGTCAGTCTCACTACCGTCTTGTAGACCTTTCTTTTACTGCAAATCATCATGTCACACATCACCCCTGACACTCATCTCCACCCACTCCATATATATATATATATATATGTAGTCATCGTACAATACAAAAATGTCATGTCAAGATAACCGTGACCAAAATAACTGTGGTGCATGACGTCATTGTGATGAATCGAAAGAATATTCTTTAAACTAACTGAGACTAACGCACTATGAGAGAACTTAAGGTGTGATACATATTTTCAAGTAAAAAAACAACAATCCTAAAGGTCTCGCAGGTTCACATTAGTGCATCTTGTGTGCATTGTGTCATTGGTGACGCGACTTCCGGGGCACACTTTAAAGTGAAAAATGGTTTGTTTGCATAAGTGAATAATGTCTATATAAAAAGCCTTATCGTAGACACAATTATGGGTTTAACTGCTGCCACAATGTGACATGGTAACACATATGTGTTTGCTTGGTGGATGGTACCTTCTTCACCAGACTGAGGTCCTCAATGAGTTGTCTCTCTCCCTGAGTCAGCTCATAAATCACCTGCGGGACGACGCAAACATTCAATCACATTACACAGCAGTGGAGGCATGCACACACAAAGACACACACACACAGAAGCTAAGAGAGAGACAGTCTGGTTTCCAGGACTTTAGATTGACCTACATTAATTTCCTGGAGACAAACTCTAACCCTCTAACCACACTCTTACCTCATCCTGGCCGTATAACACTTGCTTTTTGTGCTTTTTTTTGTCCCCATAAAGAAGACAAGTCCCCCATAATAACTGTATGAACAGATTTCGGTGCCCACAACATGAGAAACCCCTGGAACACACACACGCACGCACACACACACAAGATGTCAAACACACCGATGCACCACATGAGCAGTCATCACAGCTGATTGTTCAATAAAGGAAGTTGAGCCTGCAGTGCCACTTCACATCCTCTTTCATAAGATTTCGGCGTCACAGAAATAATGGTACGCACCATCACCCACAGCTGGCTCCGCCCCCCCCCCGCACTCCCTTTGCATTAAACACACACGTGGACTGCAGGTACGCTCACCTCTTGGCGCTTGATCTCCTTTGCAGTGAGGTCGTGGCTCTCCACGGTGTCACTCCAGCACTGGCTGTTGCGCCGCCGTGGGAATGACACGGCCTTTGGGCGAGAGCGAAGGAGCGGTGGGGGCAAAGGTCGAGCCTCTGTACGGAAACTTATGGACCGCTGTGAAAAGAGGACAGAGGGTTAGAATCTGTGTTATAATCACTTTAGATTAGGGAACACATATTCACCGTTAACTAGGTGCTTACTGACATGCATATAAGTAGCATACTAGCCCTTTATTAGTAAATATTAAGCATGAATTAACACCATATGTAGGAAAGATCTTAATTCATGTCGTAATTGAGGTAGAATAAGGTGTTAATATGTGTTTAATGATTACTAATAAAGGGCTAGTATGCTACTTATGGTGAATATGTGTTCCCTAATCTAAAGTGTTACCAAATGTTTTTTATAATGACTTGCTTTTTTTGTATCGTTACCGAAATGGACTGTCCGATGCGTTTGAGAGCGGGGGTCTTGGTCGGAGTGATGACCCCTGTTAGACTGTTGGACTTGACCACAGGTTTGACTCTTTTATTACAAGGCTCCTGTTATAACAAGTAATGAAACCAGCATTAAAACCGTAATTGTTAAAATATACTGTATAATGTACAAAAGACAAACACCTCACCTCCGAATCTTTCATGCGGTTGCACGACATCTTGCCATCCTCGTCGTCGCCGTCCTCGTCATCCTCCTCTTCATCCTGACAAAACACAACAGGTGAGTGAACTGGAGTAGAGTGACAGTGTTGAGACAGTGTTTCTGGGCGGCAGATCTCTTGCTTCCTGTGTGACTCTTTCGAAGAGGAAGAAGGTTGAAACTGGGCCACTGTAGTAAAACACAAGATGTCTGCCACTTTTCCCCCCCTCAACTAGTCTCAGAGCGAAGCAACGATGCCAGACGTCTGACATACAGCATATGTGTGTGTCAGTGAATGAGATTATGCACAAGAAGGAATCAGAAACAGGGAAATGTGTGAGGTGTGTGTGTGTGCAGCAGAGAGAGGCAGCGAGCGAGCAGCTGCACAGCTGAACACACAGTGTTCACATCTCTCTTTCCGCTGTGGTTGCAAAGGTAAGAGTGACTAACTTCCGTGAGTTACAGAGACACACATGAAGATGGAGATGCACTACAGCTGAATCCTCCTCACCTCTGTGATTCTGATCACAGGCTTAGGAGCCGTGTCCTGTTTTCTCTTCTTCTAAAAGCAGAAAAACAGCGAAAGTGAGTCTGGGTTTTATCATTATTTATATATACAGTACTGTGCAAAAGTTTCAGGCACCACCAGCTCTGTTGTTTTTTTCTGTCTGTCAAATTCTGTGATCATGTGAATTTGGAATGAACTTAAAGCTGGTCTTACATATCAGCGAGCTAATGAGTTTAACTCATGCAACATGTGTATGTAATGCTCAAGCATGTCTTGAATAAACCTGGTGTAATAGATGTTTTTTTTTTAATAGCAGATATTTCTTTAAATTAAATAGTAGGACAAACACAGGATTTACCAGTAAGATAATTAAGGTTCCAGAGTATTAACAGAGCTGTGTTATTGTTCAAGTGTAAGGGTAGATCACGCTTAATACTTGACACCTGTAGAGGATGGGGTTTTTTTTCTGAAAAATGCACCCCCCCCCCTTTACAAAAAAAACCTAAAAAAACCTGCATACATATTTTCTGTATATGTCCCAGTAAAGTGAAATAGATAATAATAAATAATATGTCATAACTATGACTGTATCTCATTATTTACTTTTTTCTCTCACATTTAATTCATAATTCTGACTTATTATTTCATAATTTGACTTTTCTTTGGCTTTTATTTGTGTTACAGAAGCAAAAGAGCAAAATATGATGGATGGTGTGACGTACCCCGGCATGGTCATAGAGGGTGGACTGTGTCTCTCGTATAGGTGAAGACCTGAAAAAAAAAAAAAAAAAAAAAAAAAAAAAAAAAAGCCAAAACCGTTAGTGTGCACAAAATAATAGTTTTTTTGGTTCATTATATTAATTATCAAAGTTAACCAATTTGAAAACATGACCAAAAAGTCATGTTTCATATATATATGTATATAAATATTATAAATTACAAAGTGACAAAGTCTTTAATAAGAATTTGAGGGTCTTGTGTTAAGTAAATGTCAGAGAAAAATGAACATAAGAAACATCTCATCAGACGAATGCAGTCCAGATTGATCATTAAATACTTGAATTATTACAGTTCACAGAAGATTGTTGAATTTACAAGTCGCTTTACAGGATATTTAGGGGCAAGAACATAACATAACACCGTTATTCACTAAATTCACTAAATCTGAGCTTTCTCTCCTCCAGTCCACCTTTAGATTATGGCCTCAACAGAAATCTAAAGGTGAACACAGAGATGCCTTTTCTGCAGATCTAAGGTCGAGTCTGCTGCTGCTCAGCGTACAGTAGTTTATGCGCTGAAGCGACATCAACATTTCAAAGTGATCAGCAAAATCTGACGAAAAATCAGTTTTCGAGCAAACAGGAAACCAAATTTGTGAGGAGACAGGATGGAGGTGTTGTTTTCTGTTAGAATCAATACGTTGTCGAGAGAGAATCACTGAACCGTTACTGATGGAAATGCAGAAACTAACATTGTGTACCATTAAACGCCTCCAACTCTGTACATTTTATACTGTATATGTGTATATATATATATATGTGTGTATTGTACAGCTCTGTAGCATCTAACAGTGGAACCCGTGAACAGCAAATGTCAGTTCTCATACCAGGAAGTCCTCGTTTCACCAGTCTCCTTCACTTCCATTTCTGACCCCCCGTGTCCTCAGTTCATGTTCACAGAATCTGGATTTGGTGTGAGAAGAGTTGATTGGAAATGAGAACAGTTGAGGAAATTTCCACCAGGACCAAACAGATCTTTGCCGTTTCCCCTGATGTGCAGCGTCGGTGGTTGTTGCAGGGACCGACAGCCGTCGCTGCTCTGCATGAGGTTCTTCCTCATCTCAGACCTGACCACATCCTTTAGAGTTGCGCGCACGCACACACACGCGCGCACACACACGCACGCGCGCACACACACACACGAGGGAGGAGGGTTCAAAACTCTGCGGCAGCCTTTTTCGCTCGAAACCTGTCGACTCGCAGGATAGAACTTCAGCACAACCACAGGTTTGTTGCACTGAGCCGTTTAAAAAACGAGAACAAGTTTAAGTGAATTATGAACCAACTCATTAATTCACATTTGCACAACCAAAGCCAGAACGCGTCAGATGTTGCAAACCTCATCCAACTGAATGTCTCAGGTGGAGATTTAGCTGATTCAGGCTGTTGCTTTGTGGTTGTGTTAGATAGAAACCTGTGAAGAGCAGAGAGGAAACGCGTACACTGTTTTCTGCTTTAATGCTGTGGTTGACCCTAGAAATAATAAAAAAAAAAAACAAAAAAAAAAACTATTGAAGGTTTTGTGAGAACCTTTTTGTGGGTCAGCAAAAGGTGCCACATCACCTTAAACCATGATTATGTTCACAGCTTTTTACAGAGTTGAAAACTCACCTGCACCAAATTCCATAAGTGTTTTAGCTCATGTGGACCAAGGAGCAGCTGCCCTGATTGTGTCACAGAGGTAAATCTGAACAAAGGATTTCAAAAAGAGAAGTCACCAATTAAAACATTTGAAAAAACAGTTGTTGCAGCAACAGTGGATCATCTCAAATTTTGACTTTGTGTTTAATTTTGGTGAGCTGTTCACAAAGGAAGAGAATTCAGTTGTGAATTCGAAGTGAATATATCCTTACTTAGATTGTTATTATTATAGGCCCATGGTTGTCAGAGTGCTTCCTCCGGTGGTACTAGGAGGGAAATCAGAAATACCGTTCTACTGTATAAACCAGGGTGTGATCAGAGTGGAGCCGAGGTAGTTGGACGCAAGTACGAAGAAAATGAAACAAATGAACATCTTTCTTCTAGCTCCATTTTTATCTAATTTCGCTACACCAGTGTGTGAAGTTTGTGAGGAAGGAGGATGAGAGCAAATTATCTTAATGGGAATTAATCTGCCTCCTGTTCAAAGTACGGAGCTGACTTGGTATATAAAAAAAAAAGTTTACAAACCGCTGATATATAGCCTTCAAAGCTGCTCACTTTCGTAATACTACTCCCAATTTTTACCACCGTTATTTGCACTCTACAGACCCAGGCTCCCATTGTATAGTTATTCATCCTCCCATTTAAAGACCACAATAAATTATTTTAAAACCTTTCCCCATCCTAAATGTGAAAAAAGTAAATAAACAAAAATGTGTAATTTTCACCCTAATAGCAGCCATGTCTTCAGAGCCTATACATCTATTCGTCTCATGCTGGTTGTAGGCACTGGGTGCCAGCAGGGGGCGCATAGAACATAGCCACTAACCTCAGACATCCATAGTTAACAAATCAGAACCCAACTAATTGGCTGCCAGAGCCATAATCCACTTCACCACCAAAAATTAATATTTTCTTGGGACAGAAAAGTTATTGAAATCCAAATCCATCCTTGATTTTGAGTTCTGCTGCCCATAGACAAACAACTCTGGTCAAAAACCTGCTGAAAGTAAGAACGTTGTGCTGTAAAATTGGACAAAAAAAACACGTTATCGCCTAAAACTGGTTTTGATTCTTTATTTGTGCACAAAATATACCTAAAGAAACAAAAACAATGACCTGAACCATCAAATAGCAAAGGTGGTAGAAAGAAACCTTTAGGACGTGTAAGTGAACGGTTGCTTTTATAACGGACGTTTGGTTGAAATATTCTTGCAAGTGAAGGATTAAGAGTTTAAATAAGTATTTTTGTGCCAGAATATTAGTGAAAATGTGAATTGCAACACTGGTCGGGATAACTGTGACATTAACCGTTTTCTCTTATGCATCAACAGCTGAACTGTTAAGAGTGAAAGACTAAATCAAGAGCTAAATCAGTTGATTCTTTCTTTTTTGAGTTAAATACTACATCAAATATTATGGCAAAGAATAAAAAAAAAAAGACTCAGAAATCTTCTTAACATGTTTATTCACTATCACACTAAGTGCTCGCATTTTCAAGATACATCTCATTGCTTTGCTCTTACACTGTATGTCGTTTGAAGTTAACAAGGTAGAAAGAGTTTATGATCTACAAGTTGTGTGTGTGCCAGACCGTTCTTGAACTCTTGTTAGACCCAGACAGACCCACCCACCCCCCATCCCCCAAAAAAACCGAAATATAAAGAGAACTGATGTCTTGTGCAAGAGCTGCTCAGTCACAGAGTGCTAATGTGATGGCCTTGGGTAAGAATCCAGTCAAGAGAGGTCAAATTTAAGGTGATCCTACAGTAAATTCAGCATCTGGGGTTGAATTTTGGATAGTTACACATGTACTGAGAATCAATTTTGCCCCAAAGTCAAATCTCTTCTTTGAATCCCCACAGCAGTTGATTGAACTGACTTTATTTGCAAAACAGAGAGTGGGAACGGGTCGATGAGGAGAAGAGTGGAGTGATTTAAAAAATAATAATAATAAATCCCTTACTGCTGATGACTAACAGTACGACATTAGCCGAGCGATGGAGTACCAGGAGAACACGAAGGCTTGGAATTATACTGAGCAGAGGCTCTGCTGCAGAGAGACATCAGGAGGTCCAGTAAAACATGCTCCCTCCTCTCCAGTGACGCCACTGTTCCCACAGTCCAGCACCCACTGGATCCTAACACACAATACAGGGGTTCCCTTAGGTCAAGCTTACTGGGGCTATGTACACTCTGACCTGACCTGGATCAACCCACCCACCCCCAACAACTCAACCCACCTCAAATGCTCACTTTTTTATTTTATTTTAACTTTTAAACAACCACCCCCCCGGCACTCACACCTTCCCATAGGTGGGTTCAGTGTGACGCTCAGCGGATGGTGTATCTGACATACGGCACTTCCACGTCCTCGTCCGTCAGGTCGTTGCAGCACAGCTCGAACACCAGTGCCTTCACGTGCTTGCCCAGCTTCTTTTTGGAAACCTTAGTCACGATCTCCGTCATCCTACAGGACAGAGAAAAAAAAAAAACGTGTTTCTCAATTAATTTATTAAGCTTCTGATGATGGTGCATTCAAACACACTGCTCTGTCAGGCCTTATGCAAAGAAACGCATAAACAATCAATGTTACTTTGAATGTTTCCCCCCCAAACACTCGATAAACCGTCTCCAAACACATGAATAATACGATAACTACAAAGCTAAACTACAATGAACGCAGGCGGTTATCTAAATGAAAACAAGGGTTGCAGTTTGAGATTTTCTTACTCTGAGACCCCATTATCAAAAATCGCATTTCAAGGCTTTCAAAAATGCAAAGAAATAAAAGATAGCAAATTCACCAATCACTGTAAAAACACTAAGAATAAGTTAATGATTCTTAACGTAAGTTCGCTAAGAATTTCCATTATTAGAATTGCAATTGCGGATACATTAAATATTAACATAAGTTAAAAATGCTGTGTCACAGTGCTACAAAGGCTGCATCTTTCACTTCAGGACATCCTGAAAATGTATTTGTTCTCCTCAGCTCACACTGATTCTATCAGCATGAGAAGGTGAGCTGAACTCACTTACACCCCGACAGACGACATGCATCTGCCTGGTGTATCAGTATTAGCATGGCTGGATCATCATAGGAGATCAAATTGTGACATTCTGAACAATTTACAACTAAATAACTGTGACATGACATTTTGTATTCTTCCCATTCCTCTCACAGTTTGCTTCCTAATGAACAGACTACTCACGGTAGGTCCAGTCTTTCTTTGAGCTTGGCAGCAGGCATGAAGAAGGAATAGAGCATGGACACTCCCTGAGACAGCATGGTGATCTCCAGCTTGTGCTCGTTCTAGTGACCAACAAGAGATGGATGGGATATTGTTAAATGTGGTCAGAAATAGCAAAATGTCAAAATGAAGAGCAGGATTGACGGGAACATACTTTAAAGTAGTCCAGGAACTGTTGGAGTGTCATCTCCTCCCCGTTGGACTGCAAGCCTGTGACCTCAAAGCGATCCCACAACGTCCAGTCGATTTCATAGTACTGCAAATACAGGTTCAAAGAGTGGCAATTAATGAGATACTAATGTCAGTCAGAGAGAGCACACTATTTTTTTGCATGAAACATTAATGTATTTGTTCTCCTCAGCACACACTGATTCCATCAGCATGAGAAGCTGAGCTGAACTCACTTACACCCCGACAGACGACATGCATCTGCCTGGTGTATCAGTATTAGCATGGCTGGATCATCATAGGAGAGCTTCTAATCATTCACATTGTAAAGAAAGAATACACTGTGCCAAAATTGAGACTAGAAATGCAAAATATACATGAAAAACAAATGGTACCCACATCTCATTGCTGTTATGGTTATCAAATTTCTTCATTTAAAAAGAAACCTTTCTATGAGGATAAGGAAACAGTTCTGACTCTTCAATAGTAATTTTTCCTGATTTATAATATATAGTGCTGGGAAACTATACGGCGTTAAAGCATGACGCGTTTCCATGGCAACTGACCAGAAAAAGACAAACGTGACGCCATGTTTAAGTAACTCCCGGTTGTTAAAATTAGTCTCTACAGAGCCGCCTTCACACAAGAGCCGCCTTCACACAATACGACGTGCTATGACATACCACACGAACACGACGAGGGAGGAAAAAACACAAGTGCTTGATCAAGGGCCTGACCTGGGGATAGTGGCGGGAACCCAGACCCGCACGGGTTGGGCTCAGGCAGAGAATCTTAATACTTATCAGTGCTTGCGTGTAGGGCGCGCCGTCTGCAGAGCCCCGCACCACATCCCAGGTGCGAGAATAAACAAGGCTTTAATCAAAGCGAGCTTATGACCCGCTCCCGTCAAATTAAAACTCATGCACTGAATCAACAAACGTTTACAGCCTTAAACATATGGTAATTAACAGTGTTGTCAAAATGGTTAATGTACTGCAATTGACTTTAAATATTTGTGTAGTAGTTAATTAAGTACTTTTAAATTAACATTTCAAATCAGATACTTTTTACTTACGTAGGGTTGTCATTTTGGTACTTCTACTTTTACTTAAGTAAATATTTCTGTGGTTATTTGTACTTTTACTTATGTATTGAGATTCAGTACTTCCTCCACCACTGATCAGGCCTAACATAAGCCTTACTTTAAAACACTTGAGTAAAGACACAGAATTAAACAGAAAATCCATACCAAATCCAATGGGCAAATACATAACACCTCACAGTTAAGCAGCACTGGTACACCAACCGTCAGTGTTTATCTTAACTGAAACAGAGGGCTAATGGTTTTTCTTTTAATGCTTCCCTGCAGTTCTTAAATGATCTTTGAAACAGATGTAAATATCACATTATGGTTGATGTGGTGCATATTGCCACGACTACTGCTAAAATGTGTTCAACACTCGGGTGCTTGGACAAGGTATCAGGAAAAAGCCTTTCAGCTCATCATAAACATATGCACTCACAAGCACCTGGGTGTTATACAAATTTCACAGACTAATCTCCTAGCAGCAGACAGACAGATCAGCGACATGTGATATTCATAATCATTTCAAAGATCATTTAAAAACTGTAGGGAAGCATTTTAAAGAATATCCAATAGCCAGTCAGTTTGAATTAAGATAAATACTGGCTGCTGCTGTACCAGTGCTGCCTAAATATGAGTTTTGTTTAATCTAGAGCTGAAACCATTAATCGATTACTAAATTAATCGTCAACCATTTTGATAATCGGTTTGAAGCGTTTTTTCATGATTTAAACCAGATTTCTAATTGTTTTAGCTTCTTAAATGTGAACATTTTCTTTGTTTCTTTGCTCCAAATAACAAAGAAATCACTAAAACTGAATAATTTGTATGTGAACAAAACAAGACATTCAAGAACATCATCATTTCCAGCTTTGACAAACACTGATCAATGTTTGAGAGAAATATAATTGACAGATTAATAGTTCGTTGGGGCTGTAGTTTAATCCTGTGACAGTTTTAGAGTAAGGCCTGAGCAACTAGTTCTGAAAGTTTAAGATGTAACCCTTTTTTAAATTTAGGTTATGGCTTAAATTTTGTTTGTATCCGTTTCACATTTTATTTAAATGTCCTTTTTTTATTTGTTTTTGCCAAAATATGTTGGGGAATGTGCAATCAAACAATTGATATGTCTCAATTATTCATCTACAATGGAAAAGCAGTGCGCATCGAGGGCAATTAATAGATTTTTAGTGATTGTTTTAGTACTTTGGCTTTATCTGATAAACCTCTTGGTAAATAAGTACATCCATCCGTTTCTTTTCACTCGACAATTCGAACTGTTGCCACAGCTATGGCTGCTTCTTAGTTTCACACCTTTCACATAAAATAACAGTTGCTGTCCTTTTCCCCCCATTTCCCCTAACTATTAGATCCGTGAGGGTCATCAGCTAAGATATTATCATGCATCCATAGACCAGCCAAACCAAACCATCAAAGCTTTAAACCAGCAGGTGCCTACCTTGTGTTTGGGAGCAGCGATAGGTTCAGAGAAGGCAAAGAAGGGCAGGGCTAAGTTCATGAAGCCATTTTTGTACGACTCCAGCTTCTTGTGATCTTGCACGATCTTGTATAGCTCCAGGCACACCAGACCTACCACAGCAGACGTAGTGGTGGCGATGGCAGGAATGATCTTTCCAGCGATCAGTTTACTCTGGATTAGAAGGTGAGGAAAAAAAGAGCAATGAAGACAGCGTAAAGGACTTGACTAACCTTTAGGTTGACAGTAAATATTTATCAAAACCTGACTCTGACATGGACTCTATATAATAAATGTCAGACCAAAATTACAATGCAAATTTTGCTGCATGAGGATTTTACACATTTTTCTTCTGCAGTAACTGGTTCCATCTGCTGCTCTGCAAAATCGTTCCTGAGCTGACAGACCATAATCACTGGTGTGTAGTGGTGGAGAGTTGCCCATTGCAGGCAGTGGCTACAGACATGATCAGACTGGTTCAAAGCTTCAAGTTTCTTTGTAGAGCTCAAAATAGGTTAAATTGCGTTAATATCATTAACATGGATGTGGTACTTTTCTTTCTCCACAGTCCAAGTTCACACCATTTTAAAAGTAAAATTTGTTTGGGATTGCATTTGCACAGCAGTAAAACAATGGTAATACTATGACAGATGTATTCTGGATCATGTAACCCAGTAAATCAAGTCAAGGTTTTTCCCCCAGCACAGATAATTAACATCAACCTCAGTATAAGATTGCCTCACCTTGTGTCTGTCTGCAGGGGGAATGTCATAATTTTCTGCCCTCAGGTTGGACGCTGCCACAATAAAGTCCATGTGGAAGTTTGTGTCATCATCCTGTTACCACACAGACAGGACAATAGTTAGCATATGTTCAACTGAGAACAACCAGGAGACATAAGGTTACAGAGAAATGCATGTACCTTCTCAAACTCAATAGGGCAGAGTTTGAACTGTGAGTTCTCAGAAGTGGGCAGCTGGGCCTTGAGCTCCTCCAGTCTTGAGTCATCTATACATCAAAACAGAGGTCATCTTTAAGAACCACCAATGTACACGGTTTATTAGTAGTTTCACATGAAAGCGACTACCAGCAATAAATCAACCTCCAAAATACACTACCGACACAAATTGTGACTTCCTGTCATGATCATCCTGATCAAAATGTGATACAAGAAATAAAAAAAGAAACATAATTCTAAATATCATTAATCTGCTTCCTCCATCAAAAAAAGATGTCAGATGTTAAGTGATACAAAATATGCGGTTTCTTACAAAAAATGTTACAAGAACACATTAGATACATGTATTTTGATGAATATTAAGTGAAAAACTGATTTGTATAGCAGATCTTATACAAAGTGATGCACATAAAACAGCAACCATTCATTTTAGTGATGGGAACAAAAGCTGAATCTTTAGAATCAGTTCACTAAAAAGATTTGTTCAAAAGATTGGTTCACCAAATTGTTCAGTTCTTCCTGCATGACTGGAGCACAGACTCCGTCTAACTCACTGAACTGAAACAGAATGGGTTGGGATTCAGTTCAGTACTTCCAGCTACCATCAGTGCTGTTGCTAAATACACAAAACCTCCCTCTGTTAAAATAGAGATTTTGCCAAGTGTTGGAGTTTTTCATTTTCTGGAATGATAGGTCTTTTGAACTGATCTAAAGAATCAGCATTGCTCTGGAACTTGCTGAGTCATACATACACACACACACACGTATATATTAAGTGACTGTGACCTTGAAATTTGAGCATCTCACCAACAGAAGAATTACTATTCTGCAGCTCCTGGTCAGAGACGTGGATTTTAACTCCGGAGCGAGGGGTGAAGGTAGGCACTTTGACCTCCTGCAAGATCTTGACCACACCAGCACGATCAGTGCTGCCTGGCAAGCCATACGTCTGAGCGAACAGGTTGGCCCCTGCCAATACGTAATCCATGTGCAGCTCCTACAAGGAAAGCACATCAGTCACTGTTTTAAAGTAAATTACATAATGGCATAATGCTTCAAGTGGCTGCAGTAAAAACACTGAATGGATTCTTACATTATTAGTACTGAAATCTAGGGCGTGAGGACACCTCTTTGGGCCAGACCAGAAAGGAGCACCAGAGCTGGTGAGCTGAAAGATAAAGAAATGTATTCATGAAAAGAACATAAAAAAAACACTTCACAAATAAAAAGCAGGTCTTTGAGGGAGCAGCAAGGAAATAAGGTGAATACACAAGGTATTCTGGTTTGTTTTATTTATCATACCAGTCAAAAGCAAAAGGTGGCTACTTCGAAGAATCTAAAAAGGTGTGAAATAACTGATGCAATGCAACAGCAGCTCGTGTTAGGTTAACAGTGCAGTCAACAACACTGTTTGGGAAATTTTGACCAGGAGAAAAGAACAATTCTGAAAACTTTAAGAATAAAAATTACAATATATTAAAATAACATCCACAGTGGGCTCAGCTGACCTTCAGCCAAAGCTCAACTTTCATTAATTCATTTGTTTGTTCAACTGTACAGTGGTGTGCATATCTATGTAGGTAACGTGCAGCGAGGGAGGTGGAAAGCCACATACCGAGCTGGTTTCTAATGTGATCCTGATCTGATTTTTACAGATCCATTTCAATCTGAATGTTTTGGTCGCTCATACAAGATTTCAAAGTGTCTTCTGCATCACTCGCAGTGCGACTCAAACAACAACAACTACATAGGCCCAGAGGGACGGAAGTTAATGGAGCCGTGTTTAAAAGTGGAAAACAAGTTGGTGTTAAAAAGAAAGAAAGAGGGAAAGCACCAGGCATCACTGGTCTGCCTGCATCACACACCCGCCTCTCCTGCCATTCCAGCAGTGATGAGATGGCATAACTCAAAAGTTTCCTTCTCTGCCGCTTCCTTGCAATCAGAAATTTGGGACAGTAACGGGCACGTCTCTTGCCAATTTTGTTTAGACTACTTGTTATTCCAAGGCATGGCCTGCAACTATAGAAATCCATGTGGATCAGATTCTGATCAGACATGCTCACAAATTTTGTGTGTACCTGTTCTGGGGGGAAGTTGTGCAGCAACTGGCGGATGTTGTTGCTGTATTGGCACTGCCAGTGGTTGCGTGCCCAAGCTACACAGTCAGCCCAGCTGTGGGGGCAGTCCGAGACCAGACACTTGTAAACAGCATCTAGAACCTCTACAGGCTGAGCTCCAGGAAGCTTGAGAGTCCGCTCCATGAATTTAGGATCTCTGCAAGTACAATACTGCAAGATCAGCTGAAGAACCATTTTAAGCACAGGATTAAAAATAAAGCAACACCATCCATATTGATTAATGAATTTTAACATTTAAAAGGTAGGAGTAGAAATTACATTTTCTGACATAGAATGAGAAAAAAAGATATAATGTATGGTAATTATTGCATTGCTAAAACAACACATCTAATAGTGCCCCAAGACTTTGGCACAGTAATGTATAGTTTATTGTAATCATCTTTTATCGTACATTACATGCCACGCAGAATAGATGTCCTTATTTTGGATAGGACCACTAATTTTACATTAAGATGACACAATTACAGGGTGGGGGAAAATAGATAATGGCATTAAAATGAACTGATGTTACAAATAAACATTTGGAAAAAAAAAAAATCAATCGACATTTCAGACCACTAGATGGTGCCAGGTTCTAGTGATATTATACAGCTTTGTATACATATATCATTTTGGATTATTCGCAGCATGTTCAAACTAAGTAACATATCCGATTGGCTGAATAGAGGGCAACAATAAAAGATGACTATTTGAAATCAATTGTTCTGTCAAATAGAACAATTACATTACATTTAGATGACAGCGATGAAAGCAACTCACGTGAGGTACTGCATGGCGTTCTCTGATGGCTGTTTAAATAATCCCTCAAACTCATCACGGGCCCACTGAGCAGAGGAGGAGATAACATATCAATAATGCATTCAATTCACCCTTCTAGACACAAGAAATCAATAATAAAAAATCCTAAATTTAATTATTCTGTAACATTTCTCAGATGCCATAGCAATTTAATTTATTGTAATATGTTGATTATTATACATAAAACAGCTGCTGTAAAAAGGCATTTATGACTGTTTGACATGACTTTTGGCCAACTTCAAAAGAGAAGCATTAACTGTTGTCAATCCATTTAGCAAATTTTAAAAAATACGATTTCACTAACCCCAGCTTGAATGGGACTTTTTAAAAAAATGTCAATAAAAAATGGTGAACTGTTGAAATTTAAAAACCCTATCACTTTGGAGTTATCTATAACAGGGGTCTCAAACTGGCGGCCACCCGCCCAATCGATTGCATGTGTGCCTCTTACCTGCAGTGTGTGTTCAATAGCATTTGGGAAGTTCTTCAGTGTACAGATGGGGATCGACTTCTCTGGCGGGTCTTGGCTGGAGCTGTACGACTCTGTGAGGAAAGGGATCACGACCTGGACATTGCCCTTGGTGCCCAGAGTACCAGACTCCAGTAAGGGTTTACGGTAGTACACACACCTCCGATCCATGTACATACCTACCCCAGGGGCAAAATAAAACAAAGCACATCATAGATAGTAAATATATGGCTTATAAACATCCACATTAGAAATATAATTCCCAAGAAGGTAAAAAAAAAAATGAATTCACTGATTGGAATGCCTTACGTGCATCAACATTGTCCAGTGCATTGGTCACTCCATCAAGGCTTTCAAAGAAGTCGTCGTCATATACTCGTTCTGTGTCAGGGCCGACTCTGTTTTGGTGACCTGTGATCCTGATAGAGGGGTTCATCTGCTTCACTGCTGCTGCTGCTGTGTCACTCTTCATTTTCTGTTGCCACACAAAAATTATCAGAGTCATTATCACTTTCTATTGCAATGTCAACTCCAGTAGTGCAACCGAGTGGTGGTTAACAAGTGTTAAGCTCAGGGCTGCAACAAATAATAGACTCATCCTACAGTAAAAAAAAAACAACCGTCATTTACTTTAATACTCGATTTACAGGTTTGGGAGAATTTTGAATAACTATAAGTATGCTTTATGATTCTCACAAAGACAAGCTGTACTGTAAAACATAGAAGTTAAACAGGAGCCCCATGACAGGTGAGCAAGAAACACACCGGTGTAAAAAACAGAAGTGCATAAGATGCAGCAAATCAACACTGCCGGCATCATGCACTGCACTTGCACACAATGTGAAAGTGGCCACAACATTATTATCCAAGGTTCATGTCCACCAGCAGCTGCTTATTTAGTACAATTTACTACAAAGCTGTTTGTAGCCGTAATTACAAATAAATTACACTAACCGTAACATCTGAGGGTCGGAAGAGGAACTGTCTGTTGAGGTTGGACTTCTCTATGGTGTCCATGTCTGTCACAATGACCTCACCCTCTCCACCGGCAAGTCCAATCATAGCAAAATTTTTCAATAGCTCACAGCCAATGGCACCAGCTCCAACCTGGAATGATTACACATCACATCAGTGAAATGATCACAGTAGTTGAGTCACTCATTTGTCATAATCAGTTATGATTCCTGTGTCACCACAGACACAAATACACTGCTATGCTGAGACATGGTCTAATGGAGGAGAAAGGCTTAATCAGCATGATGGAAATTTATGTTATAAGGATAATACCGATATTAGATTTATCATGACATTTACTAACAAAGCATATCACAGGATATCTTCTATATCTGGCAATACGCATCCACCACAGGAACTCTTACAGTTTTTCCGCCTCTGAGTAAAATGTTTTGACAGTACTTCATGAACAACATTCTGTGTCATTAAAAACAACTGGTAAACTCACCAGGAAATAGCGCTGTTTGCCAAGCAGATCCTGCAGCTTGGTGCCAAAAACTGCAATTTGCCCATCATATCTGCAGTTCCTCTAGGAGTAAAAGACAAGGGTAGGTTCAACATCAAGGTTCGTCACATCATGTGTATCCTTAAGCAATGTGTGCAATTTCATTTGAACACCTACAGGGGCGCACTCTTCCTCTGTGAGTATGACCCCTTCCTCTTCAGCCAGACACTCCAGGGCATCAAAGTACAGCCACTGCATTATCGGCATAAACTTTCCTGTGCATGCCTAAACAACAGAGACAATGTACATGAGCATATTAGCAGTACATTCATGAGCATATCAACAGTGCATGTTCCAATATGTCTAATCAGAGGACAGTAAAGGGGCTATTAACACTGGATTATCACCTTAAATTTACACAACAGTCAGCACTGACCTTCATCACTTCCTGTGCTGCCAAACCACCGATGTAGGCATTGACAGGGGCCAGATCACCAGAACAAACAAACGACAACTTTTTGATCAGAGCTTCATCAAACTGCTCAATTTTCGCAGCCCCCGTCTGGGCAGAGTTTATCTCCTTGGCTAACATCAACAGGTCATCACCATCAGCCTGGGGGGAAAAACACACAGGTCAGCACTGATGTAATACTCAACTACTAAATGAATTGCCAACTGTGCTGATAATTTATAATTCAGCTTTCCAGCTTCTAAAATAAACACATAGGTATTTTCATTATACTGGTTTCCATGCAACATTCTGTGATAAAAGTCTTGCCTGTAAGGCACATCATTAAAATATGTAACAGGGTTTTCATGTTGTGGTTTACTAAGGGTGGAGGAAAAAACTTGATTCTCAATTGTGTAAAAAAAAAAAAAAATATATAGTATCGAACCCCTATGAATAGATGCAGAAAAATTTATAATCATAATTTTAATAAAAAAGATATAAACTAGGAGGTACTTTCTGAAGAAACTGCAATGATATTGCTGCCTTCTACTCAAGCTCGGGGGGAGGGGGCCTTGTATTTTGGAGACGGTCTTGCACCGCCATGCTTCTACCACAGTCCAATAGCTAGAGCATACATTTCACATGCACATATCAAGTGAGAGTCATCTTTCCTGTAGGTAAGGCCACCAGGTAAGGGTGAGATGAGACGTTTGACACAGCCTGCAGTCTTAACCATTATACGTCAGCAATTCTCACACACTGGACCTTTTAAGACAGTAATGCCATAAATACGGCAGATATTTACCTGGCTCCATGGAACAGGAAGGCGGTTGTTTTTCTTCTGGAAGGCGTGGATAGCCTGGAAGCCCACATGCAGCTGCCCTGGACGCTCAAACTTGGCAAAGTCTGTCATGAGGAACTCTGGCTCAGCCATGGCGGAAGTAAAGGATTTCTACAGAATGAATGGACATACAAGACAATGACATGTAAATATGAAGTTACTGAGATCACTATCACATATCAACAGAAAAAGTGCAACATGAGATACTTACAAAGGAGATCTTTTTGGGCATCTTAACCTGGGAGACTATTCCGCCTCTTACATAATCCACAAATCCAGTTGTGTCACAGATGCTAAAGGTGTAGGGACCTGCACAGAGAAGGAAAGCCATTTCGATTTGCAAGTCATAATCTGACAAAAAAAAAACAGACAATCTTCTCTTAAATGAAAAAAGGTCTTACCCAGAACTTTGATTTCCACAGGCTGGCAGCCATTAAGATCTGTCATACCCTGAATCTCGGTGAAGGTCACAAAGTCACCATTTTCAAAGCCATGTCGAGCCTCGTCCAGACACGTTACAACCCCTGGATTGTCCTAAAGGAACCAAAA
Source organism: Microchirus variegatus (assembly GCF_963457635.1). Taxonomy (NCBI): domain Eukaryota; kingdom Metazoa; phylum Chordata; class Actinopteri; order Pleuronectiformes; family Soleidae; genus Microchirus; species Microchirus variegatus. The sequence continues at coordinate 15,577,254 of NC_139810.1, forward strand.
AATGAACATTTTAAGTGTGACAAAGATTAAATCTCATGTTATTTCTTAAAAAGCTTAACTGCTTTAAATCTTCAGCAGGACATGATAACAAACCTTGGTGATCATGGAAATCATGGCACTTAGTGGCTGTTCTCCATTGGTGTCATACAATATCATTTCTTCACCAAAATCACAGAAGAGCTGGCTACATAAGAGAATGTAAAATGCACACCATTTAGGACAATGATAGACACTTCATGAGAACTATAAAACAAACGTAAGGAGTTGGAAACATACCCAAACAGACCACGTGTGTCTGCGATGATCAGCTTGATTGCATTGTTGTGGCAGAGCTCTCCAACTTGCTGTTGCTCATCTAGAGTTGAGTTAGTCAATACTACCACCTTGGACGTAAAAAAAGAGACAGATTAAAAACTGTTCTTTCATTGCTGAATGCGAGTGTGTTGATTCCAACCAAGTTATACCTGGAACTTCGTCAGGTAGTCTTCAGAGAGGTCACCAGTGTAGGCCGTCACAGGAACATAGTTATTGAGTTCGGCAAGGCGAAGCTGGCTCACCTCTGCCCTGTTCTTACCCAGATCTTCCTCCCGCAGGTAAAACTGACCACACACAGGAAAAAAGGTAAAGTCAATAAATAATTGATAATATGTCTGTAAAGCAATAATGACTATTCAGACAAGGTTGGACTGAACAGTTCAGCCACCCGGGCCATATAAAATCACAGCTAAAATTGGAATGTGAGATCAATTACACATGCGTGGAATGCAAGACTCATGTGGACCCTTATTTTAGTACGAACAGAGAAAACACTTAAACAGGTGCTAAAAATTTGTTTAGGGTTTGAGAATAGATGATGAGCTTAGGATGGATATGTGCTATACTAAATCCTTAGTAGTTTAAGACCTGCCGAATGGACGCTTGAGCAAAAGCCAGAAACTGAAATAGAAACACTTGAGGACACAGGTTTAACTCAGACTGGGTGATTGAGGATAGGGTTCACTCAGACCTAAGAATGTGCTATTGTGACAAATTAATCTGCCTTATTTTTAACAGCTACATTCAAATTTGGATTGTTCGGTTGACACAGGCTTCAGCCATGGTTGTGTCTCTTTCACACCAAAATTGATGGGTTTGGCAAACCTGCTGTAAAGCAGCAATTAACACCATTTCCATTGCTATTACACATGGATTGTGGTGTCACAAATTTACCAGAAACAAAACAAACTAAACATAAAACACTGCATTCAGTGGCAACTTTGCAGTAGTTTCCATTGTGAATCTTTTACTTTAGCCATCCTTCAAGCTATAATTTAATTGATACAAAACAATATTGAGCACCATGTCATGTTGTAATGTTTGCTACAATATTCATGACCAACAGCCAGAGGATGCATGCTTATTGTGGCGCTGTGCCAGAAATAACAAGAATGTACATGGCTGCCAAAAAAATAAGACAAAGAAATAAGCAGGTTCACAGTGGCTTGTGGTCAACAATGCCAAACAGAGCAGAAAGCAGTTAACATCCATAGGCACTCAGAGTTATATGAAATGAGAGTGAAGGCATAGTAAACATATTTCCACTAATTGGATATCAGACCAGTAGAGAGAAAAAAATCTGTGTCAGACCATTATTAAGGGTGGGGTGGCCACAGACCTTTTTGGATGACAAGAATAAAGTTGTGCCGACCAATGTAAAAAAAAAAGATGGATCATTATTGAAAGATCATCAATGAATAATGATGCATCATACACAAATCTAATACTTCCGCAATGCTGGGTGATATTAGGGCTAGATATCAGGATATAAAGCTGCAGATGTTGTTTTTCTGAGCTCATCAAGTTTCCCCGTTCTGTTTTCTGTGTCTCTTTATATCTCAATGTACATCCATGTGTTACCCAATATACAGTTTGTATTTTAACTATACACAAGTGTACACCTCTTTGTACATCCAACCTTCCCACACAGCCTCATTTGGCCAATCTTCTTCAGCTCCCACTATAGGACTAAATACTTCCTACGGGCACTGCACTAGTACAAATAATTAAGCTGTTCTCGAGTGACTTTTAAATATAATTGTACTTTTTTTAAAAACTCTGTAATATCTAATTTGTAACATTTGGTTTTTTTTTTTATTAAAAGTGATAAATATCACAATTATCAAGGCAACAGTCTTTAAAACCAGGAAAAGACATTACATATCTTATCACAATATGACCATATCAAAACTCTAAGACCATATCTGCATCATGTCACAATAAAGATAAAATATTGCTCAGCCCTAAAAGGAAGTGAGTAATAAAAGGCATATTTGACTTCAAAATCAGACACAAAAACCCTAACTTGAAAAGTGCAATTTTCCCCTTTATTCTGCCCCTAATGTAGAAGAAAATTATATTATGAAAATGACTGTCCACTCCTACAATATCCATCCATGCTTCCCACCTGAGAGGAAAGGTCTCTCCATTCTGCAACTCCTTGGTCGTGGACCGTGACACTTCTCACTCCTCCCAAAATTACATTCTTGGCAATCTCCACTCCAAGTCCCCTCATTCCAGAGATAAGGACATTGGAGTTTTGCATGCGCTTCATTGCCTCATGGCCCAACACGTAACTACAGAGGGAGAGAAAAATCTTCAAAACTCCACATCTACAACTTGAAGGTTTTTAAGTATTGTTATTAGGATCAAGTCTTACAGTTGTCTGGAGTACAGGCCTTCATCGATCTCAGCATCGTTGCCATTCTTAGCCATGCCCTAACGAGAAACAGGAGGAGAGATTAGTTTGTGTTACAAGTTTCTTCCTAAACATATATATATACAGAGTCTGTATTTATGCTTACGTTGGCAGGTGTGTGGGACAGATCAGTTCTGACAGAGTTTGAGGAGGAGCAGTGGGATCCCGTCTTCGTCTCTGTTCCTGACAAGCGACGCTTCTTGGACAGCGGCGAGCTGGACATCTGTTCATTGAGGAAAAACATTAGATGGACCAACCGGCAAGCTGATAGACAGTACTACTTCACATGTTCCTTCCACAAATGTATATACAATTTATAAATGATAGGTTTATAAATTATTTTATAAATCTATCAACTTTAAAAGAAATTACAGTTGGTAGCTTTAACAATTAAACGTATCAAGCGGATCGTGGCAGCCCACTGAGTCCTTTTACACATTTTAGGGATACAATTATGATAGATTGGTTAATTACCAAGTATTTTTGATTTTCAGTTATCAAATTCAGTAGGTTTTTTAATTAATTTAAACAAACTCCAAGCTTTCAGTTTAATAATGAGTACTTTCAGGTTACATTTGAGAGTAGACCGATTACACCCTTGCTCCGAGGTTTAAGAGACACAGATTAAATTTTTCCAACATTTTCTGGACCAAACAAAATTATTAATTATACATTTAATTGGGGTTTGGAGAGGTGCGAGAAAAACACAAGTCACTGCTATGGTTTAAACTTAAATTACTATCCAAGTTAAAGGCCACCAAAATCCCCTTCCTTTTGAAAGATTACTAGTGTAAAGAGCAGGTGGACTGGCTCTGAGCCAAAAACAAATCTGCCAGAAAATGAACCGAGCCTGAGAAATGGGCATGAGTAACATTATTATCAAACCTTTTCATGCATGGGGACAGTGCTGAACTTGTTTATGTACTACTGTCGTTTATTATACTGATGGGGAAGAATGAACAGCCAACACGGTTCAATGAAAAGAGCTGAATCATGCGCGTGTATATATCTTTATATAATTATACATAACAATTACGTGAGTAAACATTTTACAAGAAATTAAAGTGTAATGTGTTGTGCATTAATTAGTTATGGTAGATCGACCTCTGTGTTTAATCTGTCAAAATGACGGACAGGTTTCCGATTTTTTCGTCACGGCAGAAAAATACCTGTCACGCATGATCAAGCTTTTTCACACTATTATTGCCTAAAAGGAGTCTTTTGAACAACATCATATATGATATATTGCCCAGCACTGTGTACAGCCTCCACTTAATTCTATAATTTGTCACCAAATACTATAGGCACTGAACAAATTCAGTACATGTGTACATTTTCAAAATATGCTCTGCAGTAACCACACTAATGCACAGCGGAGCTTAATCACATTTCCTTGTTTCCCCGACAACGTAACACAATCACCTTGCATGTTGTTGTCAAGCCTGTTAATGCAGCTGACTTCAGCATTAACATCTATCGTAAGCACGGACCAGACTTGTATAGAGAATGCAAGCACGAACCCAAAGCTTGAAGAGCCACCTATCTCCTTCATGTCTGGTGTATGGGAACACTCGGTTCCCAGTGAACTACTGTAGCAGCAGAGAAAGACAAATGATGTCCCTGTTCAATAGAAATCAGCTATGCCGATGGTAATACATAAAATATTAACTCATTTGAAATGTGGATATCACCAGAACAAGAAAAAACGGAGTGCATTTTTTTTTTACAAATGCAGATACCCCTGGCACATAAGCAGTCTTTATTAGGAATTTGGATAAATCTCCTGTTATGACCTCCCTTTCATATTTAACAAAATAAGAAATGTGGCTTGAAAATAGAATGAATGAACAAGCAAGGACTGTTCAACTTAAGTGTTAAACACTTTTTATTTGAGAACTTTCACATTCATCTTTGAGGTTAGTTCGTAGTAGGTGCAGCAATATCTAGAATTGTTTTATAATACTCCGAAATACTCTCTCTTTTTTTTTACACTGTTCAACTTCTTTCAGGAAAGTGTTTACAGTTGAGTCTCATTTAAGCATGCTAATAAATGAAAAACAGTTTTTTCACATCTCATATCAAAACTGAGATATATACACCAAGCTGTGACTTTTACCTACAGTTACTCCCCCACTAAATACTCTTAACTGCAGACACTGACTACATCTTTTTCTCCCTTTCTGGAAATGGTCAAGCTGCCTTATTGAAAATCAGGAAGAGACTGTATAGTCAATTGTTTGGCTTCATATTTTCCTCAACCAGGTCTAATAACTGTATTAATGCTTTTAAAAAAGGTGCTATACAAGTTATCAGTATTAAAACCAACACCAGTCAAACTCGATTCACATATTGTACGCAGTCACAGGATAACTAAAAAGACAGTGAGGTGTTTCTCTATTCCTATTCTATTTTTTCTGTTCTGCCATTTTAATTGAACACCCATGGGCAAGAGACGTTCACCATCATCTCATCCTAAACTACAAAGGACAAAGTCCCTCATTTTCGTCGGTAAGAGGCCGCAGTATCGGTCGCACATTTCGACGGCTATTCAACTCAATTCGCATCCAACGCAACTCAGTCCTTATGTCGATCGACGATCGTTAATAAACCTGAGAAGAGGTCAAACTACCCGGAGAATGCATACAACAACACAAACAAATGTGTCGATTTCATCCAAATCGAAAATAAATGCATCCGGCATGATACAGCAAAGCGATTCCCCTCCCTCTCCGTCAGTGTTGTTGCTAGTTCCTTCATAAACACCGTGATTCATAAAGTTAGCCGCTAACAAACCGGTTTAACAAGCTCTTCCATCAGTGTCGATCAACCCGAGATGGGGGGAAATCCATTAAACAGACCGACTAATCTGATAATTTAGCGAGGACACGGGAGTCACAAAATGAATAAGTTAGAGGCAATAAAACACCAAAGTCAGTCTGTGTTTCCAATAGCTCCTCGGCCTACAGGCCTGCGTTACCGCACAACTTTACAAGCTAGTAGCTAACTGCTATCGCCACAAAAACACCAAGGGGTTTATTTTGACACTTAGTCAGTGCAGGTCCAACAATGATACCGTTTTGTAAATAAAAAGTACATAACAAAAATAATCAAAATACAACATTTTCGCTCCGTTTTTGCATTTTTGACGAATGAAAGAGGCAGCCGTTCCACTCGTGCCTCCTCATTGATTTCTCTTTCCTTACCAATAATGCTTCTCGGTCCCTTCCCAGTGCGAACCCGCTGCTCTTCCGCTGTGTCTAATGTCAGTAATGGCGATGAGAATATGTTGTACAAAGAAGAGAAAGACGGGTTTACGGGATTAAAGTGATCTGCACTATATTGTCGAGTCACTATCGCTGAGCTAAGAGTGTCTCTCTACTATAGACTGCGGTGGTGGCTTTCCGACTGCAAGACGGGAACAAAACCAAAATGGCAGAAGGGGAGAAAGGGGCGGAGAAATTGTGACGCTAACCCTGAAAGATTAAACAGGAAAGGGTGGCCGGGAACACGTGGCTCAGCGCAGGCGCTGCGGTCATTGGCTGGAAGACAGAAGCCCAAACCGCTCTCACCCCGCCCCTTGCTACCAGAAGATGCATGCTGTGTACAGAGCGACGCTACAAAATGAACTGCTTTACCTCCACAAATCTATATTAGGAAACATATTTCAATTCTCCCGAAAAAATACAGCGTGCATACGAAGTATAAGGAAGAGAAGTTGCATATTAACACGTACGCTGTAATCCTGTGTCTTGTAAACGTGACATTTGGCAATTAAAGTTAATTTTAAGGCCAAAATGTGACTGCTTGCCAAGTTCATGCCTGTGCTATAGCGATGCGCATGCATTTCCCCAGTGAGGTTCATCACACATTTCCCTTTCACATTAGTGCTCTGTATGACAGCCTTTATCCAACCACTGACAGACTTTTCCATACACAAGGGGGAAACTATACAACATTGTGGACACAATGGTCTTGGTTTGCTGAACTGAATGACACTGTACTTCACTGCTTCATCCGATTTGGAATAATTTGCAAAAACAGCAGAATTTTATAGAGCTGGTCTCTTTGACTGCTTTTAAATTCACCTCCAATACTATAGCCTGGTGAGTCTGGCTGATGTTTTAAAAGATTTAAACTGTCCCTTTTAATCATCAATGGATGCTGGCAGTTTTAATATATAGTTAAATGAATATTCTACATTATATTACTTTCGACAAATATATATATATATATACACACACACACACACACATTAATCCGTCTGCAAATTAAATGACCTGCTGCCCATCTTGGCTAAGATCACTCAGTAATAGCATGTGAAAGAGGACTGCACATACAAATCTTACAACACATGTGCCACATTGCAAAATCTATGAAATTACTTTATTCTGTATAGTTAGAATAAAAAAAGGAAAGCAGATAAACTACCTGATAGTGATGAAGACAGGTACAACATTAAGTAGGGCTACTTGCTAACTATAGTGATGCTGAGCGCTTGGGCCCTCAGTCACATTGAGGTTAGGGGTGAGCATTCTTTGTAGAGGAGGAGTGTTGGGGGAGGGGGTGCCTGGAAAATGACAAAGGCCCAGCAAAAAAAGAGTGGGCCGCATACATGTCGACGGGGGACCCCGTTTTCATCTCTGTGCTAATAAATGGTAGAAAATACACCCATTTTCCTCAAGGCTAGTGTAACTGAAACACACGCATATTATCCATGTCAAAGTCTGCATGGCATACAAATATGAGATGCAATGCAATACGTCGTTTCAGTGATAACATCGATAAACGTCCACATTACAGAATTCACCACTTACTAAAGCAATTAAGAGCCGGTTCCTGCTTGTATAGTTAGATTTTGTCCACATTGTGTCTGTAGCCAATAAGCTTTAAAGCTACAGTTAACGTTATTCACAATTTCGGATTATCGGAACACTCTCAGAGACATAACATGAGCCATTGCTGAATAAATGTTAACAGTTACATGGTTCGTTGGTTATGGTTATCCGGTACGTGGAGCTGAAATGCTTAGCATGGCCTGCGGCAATTGATGTTTAAGACTATCACTAAAGCACTTCAAACGACTGCGTAGTTGTTAGCTTGTGTCCAGCTAGCGTTAGTGCTATCTAGCCACCCAACGACTTTTCCCCTTCTCTTGCCGCTATTAGCTAACTAGCTAACGGCAGCCAACTAGCTGGGGTTGCTAACATTACCAAGGCAATAGCTTACACAAGTGTGCATAACTGAACTTACCACATCCGATATTACTCGGCCTGATCTGGAGTATTAAAAACGGCTTGTGTTTAAGCAAGGGCACTTAACAGACAACGTGACGGAATAACTGCAAACTGAGAAGTGTGTCAGGGTGGCGGGCAGTATGTGAGTTTTCCGCTGGACGCCTGCCTACCCGGCAGTTGCACAAACGCTTCCCCTCACTCTATTTCAGTTCAAAGCAAAGCAGCAACATGTGCAAGTTACAGGCGCTACCATTATGCCGGTCCACGGGTTCCAACGTAAAGTGAATTCAAATGAATGAATCGAGACGTCATTATTCTACTGATCCTGGCTCGTCAACAACATCACCCACACATTGGCTTGTATTGTAACACACGCTAGTAATAAACGTTATTAATTGTTTACAAACATGAACAGTTTTGTAGCCCCCGTGCCTTCACGAGTATGGACTAATCCGGGGTGACGCAGGGGCAGATGGAACTTGAAGGAGTGACTTTATTGTGCCACACAAACCACAAATTAGTATTCTTTTATATGATTAAAGCACATTAAAAGACCGCCATGTATATTAATGTGCGACATTTGCTTTGCCTACTATTATAATATAAAATCAATATTTGAAAAACGAATGCATTACTAATTTATTAATTTAGTTAAATCCATAAAGATAAATTATGAGTGATATATTGAACTTTTAATATTTTTTCATTAAATGTAAAAGCTCCAGTATGTAACTGTTGTGTTATCAGTGTCACTGAGCCTCAGACTTACCACACTCCTCAGAGTGAGCCTGCAGAGCTTTATGAATGGGCAACTCCAACAGTTCTCTTTCAATGTTTTGCTATAGCACTAGTTCACTTGTGTTTCAGAGAACCAGGGGTTAATTCCTTCACCAAAAGTTCTCTTTCAACCTCTTTTCTCAAGCATGGTTCAGGGAACCAAGGATAATTCCATAACGTTAACTCAATTTACTCGTGTGATGCTTCCACCTTCCCTCTATTATATGTATCACCAATAACACCAAAACAAAACACTGCTATACTGAAAAACACAGAGTAGTGTGGAGCTGAATGGCTTTTATCAGTAGTGTGTGGACATATTTAGAAATAGTTTAAATTATATATTTAAAAGCTACACACCTTTAAGGTGCATGCAGACTATGAATAACCAGCATCTACCCATATAACCACTATAAAATGTAAGTCTTTTGTTTTGTTATGAACATACAACGTTAATCGTGAGATACACTTTTGCTATTCTTTACAACTGAACTTGTAATTAATTGAATGTAAAAATGTTAGGTTCCTTCCTTCAGCACTAACACAAAAGCATGATTTGTAATTCACAGTTTCTTTTGAAGTGTCAAACTGATAAACCAGCTCGTCTTCAAAACCTTTTTTTGAACCAATGAAGCAACTCAACATGTCTCTTAATTTTTACATTTTATTTAAAGACTTGCAAACAGAACACAGTTTACATAAGGATAGGATAGTGAAGGTGCCGATGTGGAACCAGATTCATGTGTCGACAAAACAAGCTCTGGGCTCAAGATTTTAGGACAATGCTGGACAACAAAATAGGAAATATATTTGTGTGTTATTGCAAAGCTTTTATACAATATTTAGCATTGGAACATCCCCCACCTCTTCAACATGTGTGAAACATGAGTGACAGTTCAAGTGTAAGGAATGAGACCCTGTGTAAATCTCCAGCAGGCAGTGGAAATGCCTGATCAGTTCACATATAAGGGTGTGACTACATGCTCAGGATTCTGCAGCCTTGCTATTAAAGTAATAGTTATATAAATAAAAAGGGATAAAAAAAATAAAAATTATATGAGCTGATTAGAAAAAAGTAAAGGACAGATTAGATATGAAGAAGGTCACAACATGTGAGCAGATCAAGAACAAATAACACATTTTGTTATGTATTTACAGTTTCTAGGGGTGATCAAATCACTGCTCACTCTTAGCTGATGTAGAATGGTTCCACAGAGTTTGTAATTTTGCGCCGGGACTCTTGAACGACTGTACGGTCAGCACTCATGCACACGATCATCTCATAAAACAAAACTTTTGCGATCTTGCAGCTGTCATAAGAAGAGATGCATAGCTTCTTCTCCCCTGCAGTGCTTTCCAAAAAATTTTTTATGGAGACCCAATTATTTAAAACAAGAACAAAAAGAAGAAAAAAAGAGAAAACCTTGCCACCCAATTCACAATATAAATTCTGACAATTTTTTGACTGCCATTTCTGCAACACCTAATATTATTTTGAATAGGTGAACCTGCCATTTAAAAGTGATATGTTTGATAAATTACTTTCAACTTCATGCTTGCACATATGCTTAATACAACCTAATTTATCATATCTCACACAACCCGTCTGTGGGTTCTGACCCAGTCTCTGTTCGCCGCGCTGCATTTAAGTTTACTGACAAAGTCAAACCAGGAAAAACCTCATATCTGTGTTCATACCCAGAGCTCTACAACACTAGACGTTTTATCTACACAGATTGTTTGAAAAAGATAACGCTTGCAATAAAGGCTTTGTCGTTTTCCATAAAAGATAGAGCGCAGCAATCCCTCATTACCTCAGCCATGTTGATGGTGAAAAGAAATAGCCACTCTTCCTGTCTTCTCAAAATATGCTGACTTCTGGAATTCATGCCACTCGCGCAATGGACGCAAATAGACACAAAATGAACACAAAAATGACCCTAATGGCGCAGCACAATGTGGGAATTTACATTCGACTTGACCACAGCATTAGAGATATTACTCGGATGTCACAGGTACAGTCATTTCAAAATGAATACAAAATCAAACGCACTGCAACACTGCTTTCAGAAAAGCACTGCAGTCTGGATATGCCTGACATTGTCTGGAGGAGCTGTATGTGAGAACACAAATGTCAGACTTAACTTCTCCTCATTCTAACTCCCTCGTCATGTTTCTGGAAAATGTCTGAGGGAGCCCATGTGAGAAGACAACAGAGAACTTTCAGAATAATTCACAGCATTTGAGGCTGTATCCACACTACCCCATTTTGTTTTAAGAAGCATCAACTTTGAATACTCCTGCCGTCCATAAGACCCTGCTCAACACTTTGAAAACGCTGCTAACTCTGTTTGAAAGCTCTTGGGAAGCGGTTTGCTCTGGACGGACAGAAAAGGAGATCATTGATAATAATGGTCACATTTGCGTCCTGATTGGGTTTTTAATTATTGTCACTAAATGACTTCCTGTGCCTACTTTTCACCATTGTTCTTATTCATTTTTTAGTATGGAGGAGAAAATCTGCTTTTGGTTTACATTGGCATGTGCATGCTCAGATTATTTGAATAGTCATATACAAAACATTTTCAGGAATGTTAATGTGGATGCAGATAGCTTTCAGTAAAGAAATGTATTTGTACACACCATTAAATAAAAATGTAGTGGTATGTATGTGGCCTGTGTGGCAATTGTCCTGCCTCCCATATTACTCAACTTAGGCACTACCACTTGCATGAATGTTGTTTAACATGTCTGACCCAGATAATTTCCTGCTGCATGCGTCATATGTGAATAGCAAACGCCAATTTCTTGGAGTTCATGTCTGAAATGCTATGTTACTTCTGGTAAGAAATTGGAAAATACGTCCAGTTGAGAGCCTCGATAAACCCCTCAGGATTTAACTAGCGATCTTATGTTCCAGGTGTTGAATATTGCACCAAGCATACTTTCTTCAGAGGCCCCTCCCCATCCCAGCTCGGGGTGACTGGCTGGAACGAGCAGCAACCCTTTGTCCTTCCCTGTCTTCCTGCTCTGCCACAGTCTGTGCTGAGGCCTGTGTAGGAGGAGAGGGTGGAGGGTAGGAGGGAGGAGGGATAGTAAGGCGAGGGAGGGACGGTAGGGTAGGCCTGGGAGAGGTGGGAAGAGGTGGTGGACTGGATGAAGTTGCAGTCGAGGAGTGCTGCGCTCGGGAGGTGGTGGACTGCTCAGTGGGACAGTCACTTATTTGCTCAAGCAGCGAGGGCATTTCGCCCTCAATCTTCTCCAGCACAGCAGCCATTTGCTTTTCAATCTGCTCTATCACGGTGTCCATTTGCCAGTCGCTTGTAGCACTGCTCCCACCTCCTCCATGCTGTAGCCCCGTCCCATAAAAACCCATCCCTCCACTACTTGTATACGGTGAGCTGTATGGACTCCCGTAGCTCCCTGCCATCCCTATCCCTACAGTCCCAAATTCTGGGTTGTATGGTGTGGCGTGACGGCCCAAACTAGCAGAACTGCTGACTGTGTAACAACCTTGTCCAGTTGCAGGACCTGCTTTGGCTACGCTAAACTCAGCACTGTACCTGTCTGTCCTCCTGGAATCCCTATCTCTTCTACCAACAGGACTAGCATCACCCCTTGACCTAACTCCCAGTCCTACGTCCAGCCCAGCTACTGGACCAATTGCTGGCGTGTCTGTAGCCACCACTGACCTCTCAGCCACTGCCTCAGGTACTTGTGTCCAACACCAGCTTCTGTCACTCACATCCTTTTGTTGCTTCTGAACAGCGTGTGTCTTCTCCGGTGAGGCTGTGGTTAGAGGACCATGGAGCGGTGCATCCATTTTCTGTTTGCTACTGTGATCAGGGGATGAGAATGCATGTTTTCTGTCAAGATTAATGCTTGAAGAACCATCAGACAGCTTGGCAGCCTCATGCTTCGCCACAGGGGTCGGTTTGGATTCGGGAACACATTTATTTTGACCCAAATTGGCAGCGATTTTCCTGGTTACATCACCTGCTGCTTTCTTTGCACCAGCCTTATCAGGGTCCTTTTGTGTGATGTCAGTGGTTGCATTTACCTGGCATAGAGGGTCCCCTTCAATATTTGATGGGGACATTCCTACAGACAGGTCTACAGTTGTTTTCACCTCCTCCTTTTTCTCTCCTTCTCCACTCTTCCCCTCATCTTGATCCACACCTGGCAGCGTGTTTTCAACCGTAACCTCTAACGACACACTACTTGATGTCACCCCTCCATCACTTGTCCCTTTGTCTCCCTCATCAGACACACCGCCTTCACCATCTCCTGTCTCTGCACTGCCCTGAGCCTCAGCTGAACTGTCATTTTGTGACTCTGTATTCTTCAGACGTTGCATGAAGGTGGTCACACGGATCGCTTTCTGTAAAGAAGACAAAGAAAAAAGGAAAGCAAAGAAAAACTAATTTAAATCAACGATATGTTGCCTTTTTATGAAGACTAATGACTTGCTTCCCTTAAAAAACCTTGACACTACAGTTAGTTATGGTAAAGCATAAAATATAAGCTTCATATCGAGAAGCTTTTGACAAAATGCCTGCCAAGGCACCATGATTTAGCATCATCATACGAAGCGCTGAGGCATGATTTGTGTCAAGTGTGGAGAGAAGTAAGATTATAGCAAGTTGTTTACTTCCAGGAGGTTCTCACAAATTGCACCCTGGTTTAAATCAACCTCATGACTCACTCCTCCCCAAGCAACTCCTTGACTGCTTGCTGACCAAGTAGAAAAGGCAAATGAGCAGATAACTGTCATGTCTCCACTCATCTGATTCCATTTAATTCACAAACACCAAAAGGAGTTGGGGAGGAAATGCATCCCAGTCGCCAGGATCATAGGGCATGTTGCCATTGTAACTTTCTGCAAACCAGAGCTACGCAGCAGCTGACGTCATAGTGTTGTTAAGGGGCGACATACATATGTCATGCCTCTAGCAGTTCTTCTTTGGTCACTGTCTTATAGATGGAGCAGTTGCAAAAACTGGTAAGAAACCTGGTACTTTTACTCTGAACAGGTGTGGCGTTGTCTCATAATTAAACATCGCTGTGTGAACATGACAGATGAATGCCTCTATGTCAGGGCTGTCAAACTCATTTTCACTGAGGGCCACATCAGCATAACTGTTAACCTCAAAGGGCCAAGATGTAACTGTCATACAGAATAAATGTAACTAAATGTAACCAAATATGATGTAAAATAAAGGTAACTACTCGTAACACGTGCAATACACGTAACATATTGCTAAATAACCTTCTGTATTTATTACGTATTCAAGTTACAAATATGATGCATTATAGATGTAACCCGATTCGCGATGGTGATGCCGTCACTTTGCTGGTAAAGCAATTGCCATGCATTGTGGGAAATGTAGTTTATGGTCAACACACGCCTTAAAGCAGCATAGACATTTTTTAACGCAGATTTTTAAGACCAATTAATCACCCGCGGGCCACATAAAATGACGTGGCGGGCCACATCTGGCCCCCGGTCCTTGAGTTTGACACATGTGCTCTATGTAGTGTTTTGAACACAAAAGACACAATACTTATCAATCATAAACTGATTCATTATTTTTCTCCCAAAAAAATATCAACACGATGGGCAAAAGAACAACACACTGAAAGCAGAGTTTATATGGGATCAATATAAACCGGATAATGTAATTCTTCTATCAGCATTACACATTATTGGGGAGCTTTTTGAATATCAGGCCAGATGACCAGTGATGGCATTTTTTGAGTCAGTTAAGTTGAAAGATTTGCTCATGAGAACCTGCCATGATGCCTAACTTTTCATATTTCAGTCTCAGTTCTCCTCAGATCTGAGCTGTTTTCAATTAAATCTTTCAACTTAACCCATCACTGACTCCATAGATTCCATAACTGTTCATCTAACCCGATAATCAAAACTCTCATTTTTTTCACTCTTACCACACGACAACTAGGTTTAGGCATGAAAAGCACTTGATACAGGATGAGACAAGATTGTGTCTTTTCCTTACATTGCCTATCATCTTCATAAAAATCTCCCAATTTGGACTATGGTCATTTGGTGGATCTCTCACCATGTTTCACTCCTCCAGTATAGAGGGTCTTGCTTAAATAGAAATTGATGTATGTTGATATATGTTTATATGTCAATGAATCTTGCAATCAGCCAAAACTTCACATTCAAACATTTGATTCTGCTGACTCACTGGACTTTTTAAACAATTCCTTTGGTTTGCAAGAAAGTACAATGACAACATTATTTCTGGGAGACCAGGCCGAGGAAATGTGTGAGCTTAGATGTTGTTTCTAAACCATGGCGTTGATTCCCTGGAAGTGAAAAGCCACAGAAATGTCACTGAGAACAATATGGCTTAACAGAGCAGCTTCTGTGTAGTTTTACGTATGACTTGTAGCACTGAGGTACAGTATGGGACAAAGACCCATGATTCACATAAGAGGAATGATACAGGGCCTTCCAGTTCAAATCACTGCACTTCACCTGTCCACAGTGGCCTGTGTCTCTTTCATCCTTTCCTTTTCTCCCCCTTATCTACACTAATATAAAAAGTAGGCATGTGACGAGCACACTCTTCTCCCTGTTGTTGACAATTATCTTGTTTGCACCACTCTGGTTTTATAGACTAGTGCAGATGAGGAGTAGGAAAGGAGCAGAGCAGGCCACTTTGAACATCTGAGCAGAGTCTGATTAAGAAAAGTGGGGCAAAGTGAATGGATCTCTTCTGGAGCAGGCAGAGTGACAGTGAACAGGAGCAGAGCGTATGAGAAAAGCTTCACAAGCCCAGTCATGATCAGTACATCTCAAAGCAGACTGAGCAACGCATTTCCTGTTTATATTGAATATATTTAGAGTATATTTAAAAATAGCTGAAATATAGACCTTATTTTTGAATGCAGAAGGAACTGGAGGTCCGACTTCCTATTTTTGTGCGGCACTTCCGGTGCCATTTTCCTTCATGTATCTGTGAATGTCGAGGGAACATCGAAATGGCTGTGTAATATTACGGAGTGGGAGGAAGTGACCTCATATCACGAATGAGGATATTGTTTATTATGTTGTGCTGTCACTTGGTGTGGATGGTTGAAAGACTGAATGAAGTGAAATGCCCCCCCCTCCCTTTTTCGAATATGCAAGTATATACGCAAACACAAATGTATGAGATAACAAAGGAAGTACCACAAGGAAATGGCAGACACAATATTCAAACAATATGCAAACAAAATGAACAGAACAAATAAATAAAGTTGCATACTCGAAAAAGGAGTGAGAATAAGTATAACTTATTAGCTCCCACCCCATCGCCATAAATTATTATGTAACAGAAATAGTCTCTCAATTACTGTCTATTTGTCAAGAAAATGTGTATAAATGTACATATGTTTTCTTCAAAAGTGCAGCAAATAAGTAATAGCCCCTACACCACATGGTACCTTGGAACATTTATTTAATTTCTATATTTCCTAAGAATTAAATCTATATATATTTCACTTTGAACAGTTTAAAACGTGGACATTGCTTTATTTCCACTTCAAATCTGTTCCATCGTCAAATCCCACTCACAGAAGTTAAGATTTTTCCCCTTTTCGATTACTGAACAGTTTCTTTCTGTGATGAACCATACTACAAATTTCAGTGTGACTGTAAAAACATTTAAATAATTAATTAATAAAAGTAGTAAAAAAAAAGTTAAAGTATAACTTGGCTTTAATTATGCAACGTTATCAACCACTTTTCGGGACACAACTCAAGAGCACTGCACACTGACTGCATACATGATACCCATTTTTTATTAAAATTTTTTATTTTTTGTTGTTGTTGTCCAAATACTACCCTGAAGTTTTCGCACAAAAATAATGGTGGACGTCTACCTTTCTGCCAAAAATAAGGTCTATGTAATTTAGGCAAAGGCCTTGATTTACAAAGGCCACCATGTTGCGCTGCCATGTTTCTAAAACAGCACGAAACGGACAAGCAAGCCAGAGTTTGTGTTTCACATGTTAAAGTGGAAGCTTAATATGCAGTCAAAGAAGAAGTATATCCCTCCTGGTAGGCGAAGGCCACAGTGGTTTCCTGATGTACTTGGGAAACAGTGATATGAGTCCTCCATTTGTTAAAATCTGCAGTCTCACCATTGGATGTGACTGCTTTTTACACAATGGACCTTTAATTCAAGAAGTTGGGTCAGCCATTTAAGATGTGTTGTGTTACTGAATCATGCCAGACTAAATGAGTTTCTGCACATGCTCTGTCCGTCCATAATCCCAAACTACAGTACCTTCAACTCCTGGGAACCACATAGGGGAAGAGAAAAGAAGATTAAAGCTTTTAAATAAGCTGTTCATTCACCACTTATACCCTCTTAAATATACCTCTGTCTTTGTTATCAGCTTCTATGTTTACACCCTGATGTGTGATGACATTACCATATAGAGTAAAGTATAATACAATAACACACATCTGCTGAGCTGTACACAGAACAATCACCATTACAAAGTATTGTCATATTTGCTATTCTCATCATAGCCTTCAGCTCGTGTCTCCTCTTCTTTGCCGCTATAAAAAGAGAATAAAAATGAATTCATACCCGCCACTTGGCCTTTGCAAAGTTCTTCTCAAACTGGGCACACACACCATCTTTTAAGTTCTTCTCTGATGCGCCGTTCCCTGCAATCCTTACACAAGGGACACACCATGTAAGCATGATGGGGAGCCCTAAAAATGTGAGCCAGAACGTTTGGGTTCTTGTGAATACAGTTACCATTCATGCCAGAGTGCATCCTGTGCTGTGATTCTCAGCATCTGGTCCACCTCCATAAGTCGACAGACAAGCTCCTTAGCTGAAAGAGAAAAGGGAACACACATTGAAAAAGGGCTCATTATTATTATTATTATTATATATATATATGTATTTGGTGTTTGCTTTCTAATTTGAAGGATTTTAATATTCAAGAAGTGTTCTCAAGGTAATACAATCACAGTGAAGTCACAGCGAGTGTGTTTACATGCACACTAAAAAAACGACTATTATTGTGTTTTTGTAGTTATCAGGTTATTCAAGTGCTCATGTAAACAGAGTAAACCAATATCATTATCGGTTTGTTGCCATTATCCGTTTTTGAAAAACCTGCTCAACACACCTAGGTTTCTGTCAATAATCGGATTTCTTCTCAAACTCAAGGCCCGGGGCCCAGATGTGGCCCGTGAGTGATTAATTGGTCTTAAAAATCTGTGTTAAAATAGGTCTATGCTGCTTTAAGGCGTGCGTTGACCATAGAGTACATTTCCCACAATGCATGGCGATTGTGTTACCCGCAAAGTGACGGCATCCCGCCACTAGATCGCAGTGTATCATCATGGTATATGTATCATGCGACGAGTGAAATTGAATAAGTAATAAATACAGAAAGTTATTTAGCAATATGTTACAGAGTTCATTTATTTTACATTATATTTGGTTACATTAAGTTACATTTATTCTGTATGAAGAACTGTCCAGGGTGTACCCCGCCTATCGCCCAATGTCAGCTGAGATAGGCACAGCACCCCCCGCGACCCTCTGGTGGAGGATAAAGCAGTAGATAATGGATGGATGGATGGATTCTGTATGACAGTTACATCTGGCCCTTTGAAGGTAACCATTATGCTGATGTGGCCCTCAGTGAAAATGAGTTTGACACCCCTGCATTAGATGGTTTATTCCAGTTACCCGATTATTGCCAGTAAATCGTTTTTTTAGTGTGCATGTTAATGCACTCAGTGACCTTGATCTTTAATCAACAAATTCTTATTAGGTCATCGTGAATTTTCTGCAGGTGCTCTTAATATACTGTATCACCCACATAAATACACCAGTGACCATGACTTTGACCTTTGACCACCAATCTGTCAATTTCTGAATCCAAGTGAATGGTTGTAGCAAATGCACAGAAAAAAACGGGTTTAGTGCAGTGACAGTGACAACTAAATATATGGTTCCAAGTAAGTCTTAAGGTCATATTGGCCTTCATTTATCAAACATCATTACAAGTCCTGCTTCAGAGTTCACTGTTATCATTAACTTGTCAACAAACGCACATTACAATGGTAGGGGATCCCAAGAGCAAATCATAATTTGTGTTACTTTAATATCAAATATCTTAAATGTTTGTTCCATACATTTGGGGTAGTGGCTAATTAAGTGTTTGCAGGTGTGGAAACACACATACCTGCAGGTGAAATGTCATCCCAGTATGGAGTATCAAACTCAAAGTCCCCAGCAACAATGCGACAGAAGATGATGCGGTTATGTAAATCGGTGTTCTCCTCCTCTGTCTCGTCATAAAATGGAGGGTTCCCTGATAAACTGCAAAACAAGACAACATGTCAAACGGTGCAGACAGCTCCCAGAAAACACATCAGCACCTCAAAGTCTTTATTCTCCTGTAAGATGAAGTTTAGTTTTGGTATTTGTCGACTGAGACTTACAGTATGTACATAATCACACCCACAGCCCAGCAGTCCACAGGACGACCATACCGGTGACGGGCCACCACTTCAGGAGCTGAGAGAGAGCAGAGAGAAGATTCAGATAGCATGGGGTTTTATTTATACTCCATCATACCACATTGATAATTTTCATCTCCCCCCCTTTATTCCATCTTCCTCCTCCCTTTTCCATCAGGGCCTCTGTTCCTTCTCCTTATTTATCTGTACAATTACTCAGCTCAGCATTATGAATAACTGTCCTGACATTTCAGAGGAAAGAACAGGGCCAAAGCACAGCTCTGCACTCCAAGAAGCCCTCACATAAATCTCAGAGGGATAGAAAGGAGTAAGACAGTGCAGGGGTGGAGCTGAGGGTGGAGTGCTAGATGCCCTCAATTCTGTATTTTACTGGACTTGATTTTGTTTTTCACTCTATGGATTATGATTTACAAGAACATGAGATAACTGAACTCAAAAATGGGAACGGGTGAACAGTATGAGAGTATGACGGACAGAAAAACACTATAAAATGGTTGTAATAAGAGAGGATCCTACCCAGGTACTCTGGTGTTCCACAAGGTTCTGTAATCGGTCCATTCTCAAACCTGGACAGGTAGAAATCTCGCAGAACAACTTTTTTGTGGTTGTTTTCTGTGTAGTACATCAGATTTTCCAGCTGAACGAAAATGGAAGAAAGAAAAAGTAAAGTGATATTAGCACTGATAACACAGCTTACAGTGTGTCAAAATAACTAATTCTAATACTTCTACAACTGTCAGAGTGGCTGAGTCACTTGTTCCTGGAATCTGTCGGAGCCATTCTCCCAGTTTGGGGGTTTCAGACCCTCGTGCTCCCATATCCACCGGGGTCACTCCCCTCATCTTCTGCAGCTTCTCTTTCAGTCATTGGTATTTCTGAAGCTTCTTGTGTCGTGAAGCAGATAAGTGGAACAATCATTCAAATGGTGATACAAGCATGGCATTGGCATTTGACCTGTATTTCTTTAAAAATGGCCATAAATTATTTTAAGATGGCAGCCATATTTCAAAATGGCCGTCATATTCTGCATTGAAATTGCTTTCCCAGAATCATAATTTGTTGCAGCAAGTCATACTCATACAATGATTTTGGCATGGAAATATGTGTTATACATCATTAGGGTGCTAAATCCATAACTTGCATGCCTTTTGTGAGGCCCACACTCTTTCTACAACCTAAACACTGTAAATATATCCAAAAAAAGGAAAATATTTGATCGATGGCTAACCTCTCTTTGCGTTGCCTTCATTTTAAGCTCTAGCCTTCATTTCCATGGAGGTTTTTTTTGTGGCCAAGCATTATAGGATTACTGATACTGTATCAGCTTGTGGGTCTCAGTGAAAAAGTCTTAGGCTACCATTAGATTTGATAATTTGATTATAATGACCATACATTATAGTATGCAGTTTTAAAATAACACATTTATCAGAAAAGAAAAGCTTCTAGAGGTCAAAGTGTCAAGTATTTAGTGTGATCCACCCTTATTGTTGAACAAAAGCACACAGCATACTCTTCAACCTGGAGTGGAACCCTAATTAATGTTATTTTTAAAACCTGTATTTGTCCTACTATTTCACGTTGACAAATATCTACTGTGAAAAGGGTCTTTTAAACCAAGTTTATCTCAATGTATGTCATTTTGATTATGAGGATTTACTGAGTCCACATCTCACAGTGATTGAAAGACATTTCTAGCTTATACCAGCAGGGGGAGTCTGAAGCCTATGTGGAAAAAGAATAATTTCAGGTAAGTGTCTGGGAAATTCAGGACATACATTTTCCTGTGTTTTGCAGTTTTTTGGAACAATCAGGACGGTTCAGATGGACTGTTAATCCAACTGATCTGGCTGTTCATTGTGCAGTGCAGCCATTTAGTTAATGAGATGCCAGATAATTATGAACGGAGACTTTTTAACAGAACATTTACAAGAAGACTTTCATAGAAAATTCAAAAGAAATTCCTGGACACTGAATCACTTGCCATTTATTAATTATTGTGTAGTGATTCATTGTCACATGTTTAAAAAAAAAAAAAAAAAGAAGCTCAAATTTGTATGAATAACGTCAGAACTACTGTCCCTTTAAGTATAATCTGTATGTAATTGGCCACCAGATCTATCTTTACAGCAGTAATGTGTGTTAAAATGTGATTAATGCACCTCAAACTCTCTTTAGGGTTTCACCTGCCTCTGAACACCTCGTAATGTGTCATTTAGATTATGAGGATTTACTGAGTCCACATCACTCAGTTACTGAAAGACAATTCTGGAATATACCAGCAGGGGGAGTCTGAAGCCCAAGACATGCTGCAATTTCATCCAACTGGGTTGATATAAATATCTCACTCTATCTCTCCCCCTCTCTTTGTGTATACATATGTATGTGTGTGTGTGTGTGTGTGCATTAGGCCATAAAGAAAGTGTTTACTCCCTTGATGAAAATGTTATCAAATGTTGAGTCGCTGGCTTAGATGACAGCATGATGCCTTTATGTGTCTCTGCGGAGAGTCTGTTGACTAAATACTGAAATTGCATTCAGAGGTGTGGGGGTGGCTGTGGTTAAATGGGTCACTTGCCCCATAAATCCAGAGTGACCCTGGAGTTAATCTAAGTCATCAGACTTCTTCTCATTGTAGCCGTACTCACCTGCCATAATATAGAGAGAGGGAGACGGGAGAGTGTGTGTACCTTCAGGTTCCTGTGAACTATGTTGAGGGAGTGTAAGTAAGCCACTGCCTCGAGGACTTGTCTGATGACATTGGAAGCGTCTCTCTCTGTGTAATTCCCTTGGTCCAGAATCCAGTCGAATACGTCTCCTCCTGTGGCACTGCAGGCAGGTACACAGATACATCAGCATACACACATATTGCCAACCATACTAATACAAATTAACGCAGGCCGGTGCAACTGTTTACCACATGTTGCAGCACAATAATTCACTTTAAGCTCCCAGTAACACAGTTATCAAAAACCACGCGCTCTTGTTTATAGTCCATTAGTAAGGCAATCTGCTTCTAAGCGCCTGAAACTATCGCTGCAGAGCAATTAAAAATGAGAGTGTTGGTCATTACTCTGAAAGACTTGGTTAGACTTTGGGGATCGTGTAAAGGATGGCTACTGCCTGGGCACTGTGTGAGCTGTATCACCAGAGACCAAAACACAATTGATGGAACTGAGTGTTAACGACAGTCACACTACTCAGTTTGATCTAACACGTTTTTTTTGTTTTTGACAACCACTTAAAGTCTTAACAATCCTATTTTTTTTACCCTTCACACGCATATTCATTACATCTATCCATACATTCATACAGTGCGTCTACTGCAGGGGTCAGCAACCTTTTTGATCCCTGACCATGGTCCTGAACAAAGGCAGGATTTACCTATTGAAAAAAAAATAAAAAAGCCAAAATATATCCAACTCGAGCCCTTTTATTAAACTGTGGCATATTGATCAGGTCTTGTCCTTTGATTTAAGAACTGTATAGATGAAACCATCAATTTCAAGTTGCATTAAATTCAAGACAAAGATTAAGCGTCAACTGTGGATCGTATTGTTGTAAGAGTGCAGTCGCACCTTTAAGAGTCGTGGGTGCTGAGCAAAGAGAGGGAACATGTGTGTTGAATGTCTGTGCTTAAAAAAAAAATAAAAAAAAAAATCTTCCTTTCACTCCACCGTCGTTTGCTGAGCCAGTAAGGACGGCTTCTCTCTCTGATTGGTCAAAATAATTGTACCTTTATGTAATTATTATTATCCCTTAGAACACAGAGCATTTTGGCTGTTTTTTTCCCCATTACTATGTTTAAAGGTACAGTATATACAGATCATATAAGAATGTGGAAAATATAGAGTTTCTCTTTCCTTTCTTTAATTTTTGCCAATTATATAAAAACACCTGAGCAAAGACTACTCAAAATGTTTAAAATCGGATTGAATTTGTGCACGTTGGAAATACGTCACAGTTCAAAGTTCACCTGGCTCATTTTTATGAACAAAAATAAAATAAAAACAGTCTATTTTGAGATTTCTGCACCAGTATTGGTACTTTATATTACAAATAAAAATGTGAAATAAAATGAATAATAACTTTGACTCAATAACACTATACACTACTATAACACTACAATACAAGCAAACACATAAAAAAAGCCTGAATGTGACCTATAAACACACACCCCCAGGATGTTCATATAAGGAGTTGTGTATTATTCCCACGGCAATTTACCATGGGTGCACCTGCGGCACAGATCTGTGAGCACTAAGGATGATTCAAGAGAGCAAGGTGTTCACAAACTGTTTGCAAACATCAGGCATACAGTGATTGCCTATTTCTTCTTATTTTTTATTATTAAAGGAAAGTCTCAAAGATCAACAGATGGATATGTGTGACACACGCAAACACGTACACACCTATATGCACATTGATCCCTACACGAGAAAGAAGAAAGAAACACTCACAGTTCCTGTATGATGAAGTATTCTTTCCTGGTCTCATATGTGTCTATCAGCTGAAGGATGTTTGGGTGATTGACCCTGGAAAAGCAGAGAGCGAGGTATTACAGACTGTAACCTTACAACAGTGAAGTGTCTCACAAGCAGTTGAAGGGCACCAACCCATTCACTGACTTTTGAATAGTCTGCAAACAAAAGTGTGTGGGCATAAATCAAATAAAAATACATTCTCTCATTCTCTCCTTTTCTCTTTCACTCTCTCTCTCTCTCTTTGCCATCAGTGAACAAGCTGACTGCGTACAATTTCAGGATCATGATTTCGTTCTTGGCAGCCTTCCGGACTTTCTTGCCATCCTTCTTGAGGAATTTCTTGCAGACAAACACCTTGTCTGTCTGTCTGTCCTTTGCCAGGCACAGCTCGCAAAACTCCTTCCTACACGAGAAGGAAGAAATGGAGAGAAAGACAGATGGGCACACTGAGAAAGGCATAAACATCATATTAAAAGAAAGAGGGAGGGCTGTGTTAGACTGGCTGAGAGCACATAAAAATGTTATTAGACGTTTTTGAGATGAGAGTACGACACAAGAGACACAGTTTAATAGTCAAATACAGCGAGATCATTTTTAATTATAAAGTGCATCAGCGAGGTATTTTGAAGCAAACATTACTTAAATCTAAATACACATAACCGTTAAACACCAATGTTTACAAAGTTTTATGCCCATCTGGAAAATACAAAGGTATCTTCTCTGCTCTTTTTCTTTTCAAATTAAACGATTCTAATAATAATTCTAATAATTGATTGTAATTTGCAATCATGCTGGGTCTCATCTACTAGTGGTTAAAGATTGAGTATGCAAATTCCTGCTTTGTGGGGTGTCTACTAATGTGTGTCTCAAATATTAACAAGCATGTGTAAATACTTTATACGAGACACTTTAAGCTGCTTATGTTAGACTTCTCCCTTTAGGGGTCGCCACAGAGCATCTGCCTCCATCTTGCCCTCTCCCTTGTGTTTGTTACGCCAACTGTCCTCATGTCCTCCTTCACAACATCCATGAACCTTCACTGTGGTTTTCCTCTTTTCCTCCTGCTCGGCAGCTCCATCATCATCTCCACTATCCCTCCTCTGCAGGTGACCAAACCATATCAACCTTGTCTCTGTTACTTTATTTCCAAACCATTCAACCTGAGCTGTCCCTCAAATATTTCTAATCCTGTCCATCCTGGTCATTCCCAACAAAAATCTCAACACTCCACTGTGCAACTGGACCCACATTTTCCACATCACCCATACTGTTCACTGTGATGACCCTCGACTGTCGTAGGAAGACCAGCACAAATCTCATCATTAAGTAACGTGGATGACAAGTAAACGGTGGTGGGCCTGATACAGAACAGTCAGGAGAAGCGCTACAGAGAGGAGGTGGATCATTTGGAAGCAGCAACCCTGTCCTGAACATTGAAAAATGTTGCAGAAAGCACTCTTGCCTTTGCAGCAAGAAGACCCGGGTTCCTGGGTTTGAGCCCCGTTTGGAACAACTTTGGAACAAGGGCCTTTCTGCAAGGAGTTTGCAATGTTCTCCCCGTGTGTGCGTGGGTTTTCTCCGGGTTCTCCGGATTCCTCCCACAGTCCAAAAACATGCGATATGGGGATTAGGTGAATTGGTCACTCTAAATTGACCGTAGGTGTGAGAGTGAGAGTGAAAGGTTGTTTGTCTCTATATGTGGCCCTGCGATGGCCTGGCGAACTGTCCAGGGTGTACCCCGCCTATCGCCCAATGTCAGCTGAGATAGGCACAGCACCCCCCTCGACCCTGTGGTGAAGGATAAAGCGGTAGATAATGGGTGGATGGATGGTAAATGATTCCAGGGAAAAAAGGTCCAAGCATACCCTGATCTTCATCAGTGGAACTGCCATGGAGACTATTCAGAACACAACAGTCCAACTCATGGGGGTCCACATGGCTGACAACCTGTCCCGGTCCCTGTACACTTCTGCTCAATTGAAAAGCACTGACCAGTGGTGGGTGAAAAGGACCCACCTGAGGACACCCGTCCTCACCACCATCTACAGAGGCAGCACTGAGAGTGTTCTGGCCAACTGCATCTCTCTCTGGTATGAGAGTTCCAAGACCTCAGACAAAAAAGGCCCTAATAAGAGAGGTGAGGTCAGTGGGAAAAAGAAAATTGGGGCCACACACTGCCATGATTGAGGATCTGGTCCACAGCCTGTTCTCCCTCTTACCTGAATGACTGCTAAACACAACCACACACCAGTAACTGTTCACTGATCTGCAACACGTACAGTACTTCTTTAATTTTTAGGCTTGTGCAAAGTAACAGACTTCCTTTAATTTATTCAGTATTTCATGTCGTGCAATCACCTTTTAATTTAACCCGATTTGATCAGACTCATATATTTACTCTCCTTTATCGCCCTGTTTATCTGTTTTATCTATGTTTTTAATCAAAAGCCATGCTCGTAGGTTTGTTCTGCTCTGCATCTTTGATGTTTTTTGCTGAATGACGATACAGGGAATCTTGTTTTTTCCTCCTTTAAAAACATGGTTTGATGATGTAATTTTTAAACTGATTATATCATGGAGTACCAACAGTGTGTTACATGAACTTTCAGGCTACAGACATAAACAGAGAAGTGACAAAACCTGAGCAAAATGTGTGTTTTACGTTACACTTGTGTCATAAGTTCAGTGTATTAATTAATTCCAAACCAAATCTGCAGTGAAATTACAAGCAGTTCAGTTACAATAAATAACTTGTGAATAAAAAAAACAACCAGGGGAATACTGTAATGTACCCATGAATTGTACATGGGAGAACATCATGGTACTCACGCTCGCAGCACCTGTCCGATCTCATATTTTTCGGTGATATCAGATATGTTATGGTAAGTCCGCCCATCTCGCAGGGCAAGGCACCCAAATGGCATGGCGTCATTCACCTGACCAGAAAAAGAGAAAGACATTTCGGTCATGGCACAAGAAAGGCAGACCAAATCACATATAAAACAATAATTGATGACAACGAATAAAGAGATAAAGGGATTGCAGTGCAGCATGGGCAGGCATGTTAAGAAGAACTGATGAAATGTTATGAAAGCCTCCAGTGGTTGATGTACTGTTGCTATAACCCGGTGTAATTGGAGTCTGTTTCTGTGTGAATCTGGACACTAACGCGTCTGGCAGTTTGATTGCGTGCCAACCCTCGTCGTCAACAGATACTGAGCTACTCCATAAGCTTCTCTTTCCTCTGTGCAAGTCTGCAGAGTCTGTGCAACATCTGTCAAGTTCAAGTTAAAACTTTATTGACAGGAGTTTGTGCCCCAATGTCGGTAAAAGCAGCTGGTTTCTCCAGCAATCGCTGACAGTGCTGGGGTTTAATGACAGAAAAAAAACTATTGTCGTTTTTTATGTTGTGCGTGTTTGAATTGGATTTGCCTTCTGATTCAGAATAGATCGGTAATTTACAACCTCTAAACTCACCTCACTGAATGCAAAGAAAAGGAAAGAGTCTCTGGACTTAAACCTAGGTTAACTGGGTTTCAATGAACTGGACAGAATTTGGTAAAAGCAAATCAGTATAATAGTATTTTATATAGCTATATACTGTTTATGTTGTAGTGTTTACTACTTACCTATTTTAATTGTTTCTGCATTTAACTGCAATGACAATTATGTCCTCTAATACTGATTGGACTGCAGTTGGAACTTGGAGAGAACACACACAAAGGAAGAATATTTAGTGATAGATATACCATCTCATCACAATCCTCAGGCAATCCACACCCACATTCTTTGAACACATCTAAGATTCACTGGAAGCTTCAGTCGTCCATCCTCCATTTCCAATCTCCTCCTCCTCCTAAATACTTGACATAACCCATTCCAATCGGACATCTAATTTCTATTATTTCTCTCAGTGGAGATTTCCACTCACAGTTTGTCCTACATCCCTGTTGGTGACAAGAAAAGTCCATGGAAGAGACCAAATCAGCAAAGTGGAGTGATGCAGTGTCAGCTTTTCTGACACTGTGATGCTCTATCCCTCGTATAACAGCTAAGGAGGTTCAATTTAGTAACAGAGAGGAAATAATTGTTCAATTAATGTGTGAAATGAATTTGGCGAGGTGAGTCACTGAATATGATGGTCGAAAAGAAAAGCCAATTTTTTAAAAAGTAAAAGCTGTAGTATAATCACCAGTGGATCAATGATGAGTGAATGAATATGGAGTAAATAATTAATTTCTCTTGCACTTTCTAGACCAAAGGTCTCAAACTGGCGGCCGACAGATTGCCCCCCCCTGATCAATTTCATGTGGCCTGCCACTTAATATCAAGTTATAATGATTTATTTGATATTTTATTTTAATGATATATTAAAACTGGGCCAAAACACTAGAGAACTGACAGGCCATTTAATATCATACATAAAGTCCATTATGCGAATTGTGAGTATGACCTGTATCTCCCATCCCTTTTTGCCATACATCTGTTTTATTACACCTGCACTGTGAAATATTTCATGTTGTTGCACTGATGCAAGTGTGCACTGGAGTTTCATAACAGTTTTGACTTGATGTGTGACCAAAGGACAAACTTTGAACAAGCATGAAAGAGGAGAATATCAAGCTGATAAACAAGCTATTTCATCATTTTATTTGTTCAAGTGCTGTGGTGAGAGGAGCCCCATTTGAACAAAAGACGGGAGGCAAGATTTGAACTGAACTTCTGTCCCACTGGTAGGTGGCATATAAGCCCCGCTCAACAAGAAGAAAAAAAAAGCATTTTGAGGAGTTCTCTGTGTGCAGTAGGTTCGCTAATTACGAGTGAGTGACAGAGCGAACGTAAATCAGCGTCGTTCGCCGAAGATTCACAAGTGAGTCACAGAGCACGACAGTTCCGCTCCCGGCTGGCACGCTCGCTGCCAAGCTCAACTGAACTGAGAAAGTATATGAATCAGTTCATGAAGTGATTCCATTCAGTTCGTTCACTCAAAAGATCTGTTCGCTCGAACAACACGTTCGTGAACGTCACAACACTACAGCTGACTGAACGACCGGCCTTTCAGCTGTGAGCTGTTCGAACGAGATATGTCCGAGGGACCTGGAGCATCGTTATCTTCTTCTTTGGTAGGAATGCGTCCTATTCCCTGCGTCCAGACTGCCAATCGCATATCGTGGACCCCGGTATAGGACGTATACCACAGGCTTAAGAGTGTGAGGTTAGCCAAGACTGATGAAGGCCTTGTTGATGTCTGGAGAGGACTTAATCCTAAATGTAAGATTATACATTCTACTGAGCTAGACACAAATCCTACTCAAAATTATTATTATTATTATTATTATTATTTTTTTTTACCTCAGGAACATCTCTCGTCCGTAATCTCTTGCGATATAGGGGCCCATCCTTATATCAAATCATTTACCAGTCTACCTTCGACTATCCCTCCATCAACAGACGCCAAACCAAACACCAGAGATTTAACTCTTCACTCCTCACAGATATTGAAGCCTGTAATAATATCAGGCAATGGCTGGAACAGTACAGACAGGACAATGCAGCCTCCCCTGTAACTCCAGCAATGATATGGGATGCAGCCAAATCTGTAATTAGGGGTCAGATGATCTCTTACACATCTGAAAAGAAAAAAAATCAATTATAAAACAAAGGGAACAACTTAAAAAGGAGTTCATTAATCTGGAACAACTTCATAAACGTTTGGACGGATATGCCGTAGAATTCTATAAGACTTTTTGGCCGCAAATTGAGCCACTTTATATGCCCATGCTTCTAGATTTTTTGGAAAACACCAATAATTACTTCAATACATATATAAAGACTCTGCTGAATGTGTTACATTTTGTCCAATTACTTCCAGTTGACTTTAAGATAATATCAAAATGAATCGCACAGAGGCTAGAAGATTTGTTGCCCCAGATCCTTATTCCTGACCAATCCAACAACCGGAGACTATATATATATAACTACACTCTTAGAAATAAGGGTTCCAAAAGGGTCCTTCTATAAGGGCTGTGGTTCTACCTGGAACCATTTGCTTCCATTTGCTCCTTTCCCGAAGAAAGGGTTTTTCAAGGGTTCTTGGTAACACTAATGGTTCCAGTAAGAACCATTTTGATCCAGAGAACTCTTTAAAACCCCTTTCCTGAATAAAGGGTTTTAAAAGGGTGCTTGGTGGAACCCTCCAAAAGGATTACAGGTGGAACCTTTATAAAAAACGTTCTACCTGGAGCCAAAAAGGGTTCTCCTATGAGGACAAGCCAAAGAACTTTATATGGTTCTACTTCGCTCTTTTATTTCTAAGAGTGTATATATAACTGACCTCTCGACCTTACTCGATAGAACAGCCTCACTACTATCAGTTGACGCAGAAAAGGTGTTTGATATGTTTGAGTGGTCATATCTGTTTTGCTGTTTTGGAAAAATGGAACTTTGGAGAAATGTATAGGGTGGATCAGAGCTATGTATAGCAACCCATAAGCTCAAATATGGATAAATGGCATCCTCACTGCATTCGTCAAGGATGCCCACCATCTCGGTTTCTATTTAACTTGGCGATTGAACGACTTGCAGAAGCCAATGAAGAGATTACTACTGGGAAAATAAATAACACAATTTCATTGTACAGTGATTATATAATTTTATATTTAACCAGCCCTGAGAGATACATTCCAGCAGTGTTAGAACTCATCACCGAATTTGGGTTACAAACTTAATCTGACAAAATCCAATGCCTTACTAATGAACTCACCAGTCTCTAATAAGCTCAAGATCATCTCACCCTTCACTTGGGATCAAAACGGCTTTAAGTACTTAGGAGTGGATGTGTCTCCAAGACTTAAAGATCTGTATCGCCTAAATTATGTCCCATTACTCAGAAAGATTAAGGGAGAATTATAACATTGGAGAATGCTCCACCATCTCATTTCTCAGATGGATTAATGTCATTAAAATGAACGTACTGCTACGGTTTAGTTACTTATTTCAGTCACTGCCTTGTTACTTCAATTTAAAGGTGAAGTAAGTAGTTTATAGTGCCATCTAGAAGAGAGGCTGAAATTTACAACAAAGAACTGCTCCTCTGCTCACCCCCTCCCTTCCCTGAGTGCTACGGTATCCGCAGCTGGTCAAATGTCGTCCTCGTCGTCTTTCTCCATGTCAGCAGATGAGGTTCGTGAGGTGAGGGAGAGGGTGAGCTACCGCGGCCGTAGCAGACGAAGCAGAGAGAGAGGAGGCGGGACTTCTGCTACAAGTAAAGAGACGCTTGATTTGTTCTCTCGCGTTTGTCCTTACAGGCTCTGGTAGAAACATGGCGTCGTGGCAATGCAACAGCGGTCCGCGACCATGTTATTTTACATGCCTTTTTGAAACACTATACGAAAATGAAACAAAAACTATTATACAGCGACTAGACAATGCAGGAGCACATAATATGTATACAAAAGTGGATTTTGGATCATATAAACCCATAAATACTACACAGTGTCCCTTTAAGTTAAATCCATAAACAAAATGTTGACGACCATTTTATTTATGGCGTTAAATACTTTATCTTCACTTTACCTTCATCTGGAAGAACTCTTCACCTAGAAGAGCCTTCAAAACTTTAACAAAGTCCAACGAGAAAGGGGGACTGGCACTGCCAGATTTACGAGTTGAGTCATAAAAGTGACGACGTAAGCAAGTTTATATGACGATTCATTTAAATGATTCCATGGGCAGCTATAGTGAGTGTGTTGTAGTATATCTGTGTAAGAAAAAGAGACAGAGAAAGAAAGGAACTGTAAGAAGATAGAAAATCGACAGAAGTCACACAGCAGCACAGCGACGGGCACTGTTGTCTTACAGCAAAAAGATCAGGGTGCACGACCCGGTCCGACTGTGGGAACTTTCTGTACAGAGTTTGCATCTTCTCCGTATATATATGTGTGTGGGGATTTCTCCGGGTTCTCCGATTTCTACCCACAATCCAAAAACATGCAGAGGTTAATTGGACAAAATTGACTGTAGGTGTGAATGTGACTCTGCGACCCTCATGTGGAGGACAAATCGGATGACGTGTGTCTGTGATGTACAATCTGCTCCCTCTTTTTCTCTGTTTATTGTGTTTCAGTGTGTGTGTGTGTGTGTGCGTGGCCTCGCCACTGTAGATGATAGGTTAGAGGTGCTCGAGCTCTATAGTGGAGGCAGAGATGGCGACTACTATGTAATCCCTGCACTGGTCTTAATCTCTAATCTGTAATCCAAAGCGCTGCAAAAACACTGTGCATGTGATTGTGGATGCATGCATGAGTGTGTGCATCGGGGGGAAAAGAGGACAAACTTTGATTTTACCTGCTTTAGAACCATACATTTCCACACCTGTTCACTCTGTAGGTTACTTTCAAAACATCAGCTGTTTATTGGCAAGAATGTGGTAATACAATATATATCCAAATTCAGTGGGGACAAAATTATTTTTATATAATGCAATCTATTGTGAGCACCAAAATACAATGCTATATGCATTAACAATATTTTATTTATTTATGTCATTTATTTAATAGGGAAAATGCAATACCATAGTACAATGGCCTGCTATACATGCTGCAGTAACTAATGGTTTATAGATTATAGCTAATGCTCTTTTCCAACTGCTGTCCCTAGTTAGGCCTTTAGAGAAAGAAGAAACTAGATTTCACAAACAATAGCAGGTCTGATTGGCCTTGTTTTAGACCAGATTGGATTTGTAAGCGTATCCAATAAGAAATGGATCTTCCTGACCAACTGTTCACATCATATATTCCAAGTGTCCTTTTCGTGCGGGTTAGGGTTAGGGTAAGCATTGTGTTCTGTCATCTGGCAAAAATAGAACAGCATGCTTTCTGTGGGATCAACAGACTGACGGAACAACAACGGAGCCGGTACACGAAGCAAATGGAGTCGGTGGATGTGGATGCATATCATTTCCAATGCTGCAAATGAGACGCTGTGCGACAGAAAGACATGCAGTGGATTCCCAGTGGGAAGACCTGGCGATATTATATCTACATTGTGACTTACATTGTGTGAATATATCCTCTTGGATTTTGGATATTGTCATGTCGTGATAAAAAAAACACACCGCGTATAATTTATGTTTTATGTTACTGTAGAATTTGACCCTATTTAATTGTTTCTAACACACAAAAATATCTCGTTTTTTTAACATTAAATATTCAAAGAAGTTCCAAAAATCTGCCTGCACGTTGGTGACACACATTGCGTCATGCACACAATATGCGTTGTGTCTGAACGATCTGTGCGCGGAAGTATACCAGGGTCTTTATGGTGTGTCACCAAACAGAAACAACTAGACACATCAATGTTTTTATTTGTCTCTTCATGAAAGTTAAAGTGGCATACTTTTTGTTGTCAAATACCAAATCCCGAAAGTCTTTTAATGTTGTGGCTTACTATCAGGGGCATTGCAAAGGGTGGACAAAGCATCAAGTTGCCTGGGGCCCAAGTTGAGAGGGAGCTTAGAATAGCAATCATTATGTGGAAACTTTTGTGAGTTCTTTATTGTTGGCTATGCACAGGAGGACGCCCCTCAGTTTTTGGTCTCTGTGCCTTTTTTGTTTGTCTTTGTCCACTGGTGATTTGTTTCTCACTCTAAAGATGCAGTAAAGAAATAAAGCACCTGCAGAAAACAGCCAGGATGAAACTTGCAGTGGAGGATGGAGAAAATGGTTAGAATAAAGGAGTGGAAAAAATATTTGAGAAGGGATAGGAAGAGAAATGTAAAGACATCGACTGTGACTGACTAAAAAAAAGTGAATAGAGAAAATGCCGTACATGAAAGGAGCAAAGTGTAAAACATGAAACTGCAGAGGCAGATTGAGAGTAGCTCTCAACCTTCACAGCTATGTGTCAATGTTTCCACAGGTGAAAGTGTGCATGTGGGTGTGTTAACACTATGATGATGTGTTATATGACTCATGTGCGTGAGGGTTACCCCCAAAGTCAGAAAACATGAAAACACACTGACAGATCTCTGCACTCTTCTTCTCCACAGAACCAACGCACATCACAAATCCTGCTGAATTCTTCACAGTTTTGAAGAAGGTGAAGGTTTTGAAATCAAATTAGGCTTTGAGATCTGGTGCAAAATGTACACTTGCCTTCCACTTAATTATCTGCTTGTTGTTGTTAACAGGAAGTCATTGCATTTTGGCAGAGTGTTGTTCAAGACAAGCTGCTGCAGTTCAAATCAACCAAGCAACAGAATGTGGAAGAAAGGCGATTTAAAAACTGCGTTTGTTGACTACAGTGAAAAAAATGAATGGTGATCTGGGCTCCACATGGTGAAGTAGTGGCCACATGGTATATATGAATAATGGCATGGTATGGCAAATGTATGTGTGTTGAATGACTAAATGAATGAGTAATCAGACAGTGTACATTTCAGACACCATTGTTTAAATGTATCTTTCTTTTTAAACACAGAACTGCACATATAACTGTGTGGTTTCAAAGAAGCTCAGGCCTATCAAGTGCCAACCAGGTCATCTTAAAATAAAGGCCAACAGGGATGACTGTCATCCTGTATGCATCAAGAACATGTGTTAACATCACAACAAAGCAATCCACCCGAGGATGTCCTTAAAACTTTTGTTTTTATCGATGGTTCTGCATGCCGCTCAGCTTCTTACAATTCAACCTTCCGCCCAACAATCTCTCACCTCTCTCCGTCTTCAGCTACTATCTCTGTCTTTCCTCTCTGACTGACTGCAGGCGAGTGACTGTTTCGCGTGGATAATTCCCGGCTTTCATGTCAGAGGTCAGCGCACACCACAAGTAAACAAACTTGCGTTAAATTGTTTTATCGCGTTGATCTCGGCTGTATCAATCGTAACCATTCACGCGTTAACTTTGACAGCCCTAGTCATTTTCATTGTGATCTAGAAAACTCTGAGTTGAGTGCTCAGCATATTCTATATGAAGTGTTTGTATTGTTATTGAGAGTCAAACATAAGCTGAATTTTTCTGGTTGCAAAAATAACTCATTTTAATGTAAGTCCATGAGAATTTAACCGTCATCTGTAAACATTTTCCAGAAGAGTTGTATATCTTTTTCAAGCCTGATGACTTAATCATACCAAATCTGCAGTACAAGTGCACCATCTATCATTACAGTGATACAGCTGTGAATCTTGTCCAGCATCATGGACATGATGCTAAGTTCAAACAAACACAAAGGCAGCTTCCACAAACTCCAGTCACAGCTGCATTGAAAACAGACCGATCTATTTTCATGTATTTGGATGTGAGCACCTGCTAATGCAACTTACACCACGTCCAGCCCGCCATTACGTTTCTCCATCATTTAAGCAAGCCTGAATATTTTCTCACATGTTGTTTTTGCCAAGTATGGTATCATTTTATTATTTTATATTGCAATTTTTTCCTTGAAGCCTCAAGCTGTGGGTCTTGGACCACACTGTATTAGAGTGTGGATATCTGACAGGTCAAACCCAGGTAAACCAATGCACTCACATTGGTTTCATATCTTTGTGAGCAGTAACCATGGCAGCAGTTGCACTTCACAGACAGGGTAGCACACTCAAGCAAGGCTCAGGTCAGGTTTGGACAGAGGAAATGTGACCCAAGCTGTGCTCTAGTGTACATCAATCCCTTTCCCTGAATGAAGATGTACAGTTGCAATGTTGGCATGCAATATAAAATTAACCTGATATCCCTAAAATACTCAGCCATTAGCACACTTTGGCACACACAGACTCAGGTGTGAAGGCACACCAAGCTAGGTGAGACATCACACTTCAGCTATCTGCGCCATAAGTAAAAGATCTTCTGCAGTGTCTCTGTGTGCTCGTTCACAGGTGTTGTGCTTAGGATGCAGAAAAAATTAATCGCACGAGAATAGAATAACTTTTTATCAGCTCAGAGGGGAAGTTGTTCCGAGGTGCTGCTCGGCGTCAAGGTTACTTGAACAAAATTTGCTAATGAAACAAACAGAATGACACAGTGAATAAAAGCTGTCTGTGTTGATGGGCCTCCATTACAGGAAAGAATGTATGATGTGAATAGGGCTTCAGCGATAAATTGATAATTAATCGATTACTAAATTAATCAGCGACAAAAGAACGTCATAAAACCATGTCTAACTTTAATAAACACAGCTATGCTGTATACCCACAGGAAGGTCAGAAACTCAGCTAAAAGCTGTAAACCATTCTTATGTTCACGAGACACAGTTAAAACACCGATGGATCAATCCAGCAGAGTGGAAAAGCGGTACCTGAGCATCATCGTTGGAGAGTGCAGAATCCACAGATTCCAACGGTACCATTTTTATCACTCTACGACCAAGATTCACGGATCCGGCCCCAAAATAAGAGCAAAACAACATCAAACTTTCAAGAAATACAAGCAGAAATGTTGTCTTACCTTTGCTTTTACCTTTTTGTCTTACCGTTTTAGAGGTTTACAACGTAAACTGAAGATGCTGCAGAGTCACAGAGTTGTTATTACGCTCCGCACAGGGAGCAAAAGTTTACAGCGAGTTTTCTTCTTTTTTTTTTCAAAACAAGTTCTTTTTAGACCAATAGTGACATGTAAATAAAATGTAATGGGTTTTAATAGTTTGGTACCTAAGAAATCTCAAATGGCACAGATGGTGCCAAACTGTGCCAAACGAAAGAACGCCTAGACATCTCTTTACTAAAACCTCTGTCATTTTACTCTGCTTCACTTCAGCAGCATCAGACTTTGCACAGCTAATGTCCACATGTTATTACATGACCTCCATGTGTTTTTAAGACATTTACTTTGACACAGTGGCAACTTCAGTGAAACTTACACCTCTGGAATCTCACAAGTGCTATCTTTATTTTGATAACAAGATAATCCACATATTACTCTATTTAGTTTGGGCATGTCATTTTCGAGCAGGGACTCCAAAAAAGAGGGTCAGGGAAGAAGAGGTTAATAAGTGTGTTTGCCTAGGGTGAAGTACAGGAGCAGGA
Source organism: Microchirus variegatus (assembly GCF_963457635.1). Lineage (NCBI taxonomy): Eukaryota > Metazoa > Chordata > Actinopteri > Pleuronectiformes > Soleidae > Microchirus > Microchirus variegatus. The sequence continues at coordinate 15,614,030 of NC_139810.1, forward strand.
GGATCCCTGCTGACCTACTGATGTACTTCTGCCATGATGAACAAGAGATGACAGGCCTCGCATGAGACTCTACATGAGCGCTAACCATTTGAGGGATTCACATACGCATGAGTGCTCACACACGGTACATCTGTGCGCACACACATGCACTCACTCACAAACATTAAACAACACCACACATCAGTGCACTTCACTGTACAATTACGTGACAGAGAAGAATACTATATCTGTTCCTCACGTCACTCACCAATATCATGGCAGCATGGACACAGGTGTGTTCCTCTACAAAGAATAATACATTTATCCTTTCAACTACAATGGCGTTGTTTCTTTAAAAGCCTATTTCGCTCTCCTCCTCTGTCTCTTCAACTCTCCAATCTTCTCTGCTTCCTGGACTTTTCCCTTTCTCTGCATGCATATACGTTTCAGGTAGTGGAAGAAAACATCAGGGGATGTATTGGCCACTCACAACCAGGACTTCTACTGTAATACAACCTCCATGTGGTTGATGGTAACATTTAAGAGATAAATGTATGCACGCTATCTGAATCCTTATCATAGGGGTAATTAAACGGCCCATTGTTATCAGTAGTGTGGAGACTATCCATCTGATGTTGTGCCTTCACTGTATAGAGCTTCTGTAGCTTACGTCACACAATCAATGTAACACCAATGTGACAGGCAATGAGACTGTTCACGTGCATAGATAATATATAACCACCAGGCAACTGGTCTCTTCTCCAGCGGTGATGAATGTGGATAGACTGGGAGCCAAGATGATGAAATAGTCGGGGACAGGATAACTGGAGAACATGTTACTGGATCACCAAAGATCCTGAGGATCCCGGAGTGATGGCAACCACAGATTGCTCTTATAGTGTGATTACTTCAAATAAGCCACTGTCGTAATTCATGACACGAAGTTTGCATCCAGATTCACAGTTTCCTGGTTGGCACTACACACTGACCTTTAACGCAGGGTATAAAGTTCTTCAGATGGAGTTTCAGTAGGTTTACAACCACATGGAAAACTCACAGTGTAATTGGAAAATAATACAATAAATTAGTGATGTGTATTGATGAGAGGACTCCCGTCAGGGAGAGCCGAATGTTCAGCTGCTCCTGCTCAATCCATGCAGGCAGGGGTGGGACTTCAGACTAGGATTAGGTTGGTTGGTTAGGTTTCTGTGTTCAGTTGTTCATCAGTTGTTCATATTAAAAAAACAGTATTTTTTGTAATGAAAACCATGCATAAAAATAAGGCTTTTAAGACACACAAATCATTCATAATTGCTAAATTAGGCAAAAATAGCTCTGAGTGAGCCTAAGCGAAGAGCTGTTTGGGAACTGTTTGCCTGTTTGCTCCTCTAAGGGAGCCAAGTGTTGTATCTTTGAATCGAGCTGGAGTTCCCATCACTGCAATACATTTTTTGGACACAGCTGACAGCACTATATGCTGTCATTAATATCATTTTGGCCTGCAAAATGTATTTCCACTAAGAATATAATGGTATTAAGAAGAAATTAGCCTGACTGAGCTCATTGCTTGAGTTAATGAGTGGAGCAGCAGCAGTAGCCTGCGGTTGATTCTGGCCTTTATTGGGATGCTGTGGCAGAAAAGTGGAATAAATAAAAGAGCTGAGAGGACACAGGAGAGTAGAACTGTGGGCTACGGAGTGGATGTGCACATGAAGAGCCAATTATCTACATTATCCTGCTTATTAAAATCAAATGTACAACAGGGTGCAAGAGTGAGGGGGAGAGTAAAAGGAATTATTGTTCAAAATAAACATATTCGCACACACAATTCACAGAGTTAAAAGCTACACATGTATAGACACAACACATCATGCAATATGTCTTCGGCATCAGCACACATTATGTTTGCTTTCTGACTTCCCAGTGCGGTGTCTTCTCTGAGCTTGTTATAAACACTAATTCCCTTGTTGCTCACAGAGTGGCTCTCATCTAAGGCCTGTGTGCATTTGTGTTTGCGTGTGTGTGCGTGACTGCAAGGCAAATACATGGCCAGAAGTGGGCTTAATTAGAAAATGCTCTGATGAAAATTCATCATTCATTTGGATAAACGGTAAATGGTCTGTATTTATAGAGCACATTTTTGATGACCACTCAAAGCTGCTTTACACTACAGTTTTTGGCATTCACATCCATTCAGACACACATTCATACAGTGCATCTATGTGCAGCACATTTTCTATCACATAATACATTTCATACCCATTCACACAATGCTGGCACAGCTGTCGGGAGTAACATGGGGTTAAGTGTCTTGCTAGAGGACCCACGTGTAGACTTGTGGAGGCAGGAATCAAACCCACGTCTCATGATGATTACTGCTCCTGAGAAGGTCAGAAAAGGTCTAACACAGACGTACGCACACAAAATGTGTACATTCTGTACGCCATCTGGTTTGTGTGTGTGTGTGTGTGTGTGTGTGTGAGAGAGAGAGAGACGGCATTTATTTAAAGTTTGCATACTCATACTCGCAAAGGAACATTTTTACTTTTAGTCTGCCTCTGCTCCCTGACACACAACAAAGCTTGATGCAACTGACCAGAACCAAGTGAGTGGGAGTATTTTGTTTTGCAAACTAAAATATACACAGTTGGCCAGCATACTGAAACTGAGCCACGACAATGTTATATAGCTATATGCCAAAATGCTGATGTGTACAGGTTAGAGCTATCACTTTTCAATTCAAAATTAATTTTCTGCATCATATAAGCTCTTACCCCTTAGAATCCAGCAGAGGGTGAACATAAGTTTTCCTACCAGATGCAGGACAGGATGTAGGGACAGCAGGGACAGCATCTTAGAGATGCAAACCCTACAGTAGATGAGGGAGACTCCCCTCTCTCCTCTATCTGCTGATCGCACTCCCAGCTTTGGTTAAGAAGACACTGTCTGCACCAAATACCCGCTTATAACCTAATACTCTCTGTAAGCTGACTCATAAATATATGTGTATGTGGCGAGGACATCTGTCACTCTGAGTGCGTGTTCTCATCCACAGGGTATTTGGTGCTGTAAAGGAAAAGAGAGGCACACTCCATCCTGATCAGTTTGATTGACTTGAGATTCTGGCAAATAATATCAGATATGAAGTTGAGCCATTTGCCTTGATGTAACATTATTACATTTTAGCTGTTGGAGCTTCCTCCTGTTGTCAGTTATTTAAATTCGATTAAATTTGTATACTGTCGATACAGGCGATTTCCATGATAAGGTCTTACAATTTAAATTCTCATATGTCACCCCCCCCACCCCACAAAAGAAGAGTGAAATATTCTGTTTCAGTGTTAAATTATGGACATTTTATGGACAATTATTGACTAGTCCCTATATTGGTAAGGTGTAATGTAGCCGAAACAATAAAAGGGAGGTGAGAGTGAGCAGAATGCAATTGAGAAGTCAGAGTGGCATGGTTTCAGAGTGTTGTAGAGGGTGGAATGTGAGGAAGGTGCTTTTCAAAGACAAACATACGAGAGAGACAGTTGAGCTGCCAGGCTACACAGCACAGGTATATCAACCAGCTGTTAAAGGGTGGCCCCACCCACGAACACACCTGAAACTAGTCTTAAGCTGGGGACACACTACAAGATTTTTTGATCGCTTTTACCCATGATTCACAGTTGGGCACCACTCATACATTCAGCATCACTAGCTGGTACAGAAAGCTGTTAGGTTGTTTTCACACCTAGTAGTCAACTAGACTCGGCACAATCGGGGACTCTGTTCAATTGGGGGGTTGCAACATTCAGTCCATCTGAGTTTGCTTTTACACGTTCACACTTTAGTGAAACAAACCAAACCTTTTGAATAATGTATTCCCCTCCTTGCCTGAGGCAGCGCTGCATCAAGAATTACTGAATGAGAAAACAAGCAAACAATGAACAAGAACACTCACTCATCTATTGGTTTATGCAAGGCAACTTCTGTTTCCGCCAGATAAGAGCAAAACATGGAGCTGCAAACAAAAAAGAGTTTGCTTCTTTGGTGCGCATCAGCGTTCGGTTGTGCATTCCCACCTCTCCAAACGAACTGGACTTTCCGAGCAAACAAACCAGGGTTCGATTAAGAAGGGCTGGTGTGTGAGGGTAACAGATTCAACCTCAGTAGCAGTCAATCAAACATGTTTGAATTTTTTGAGCTGACTCTGGAAGCTATCGGATAGTGTGTACTAATTACTGATCCAACTGCAAACACATTTTGCAAACAGCCAATGAAAAAGAGCAGGTGGGACACATGTTTTTTTACCCTCTAAACCAGGGTTCTTCAATCCTGGTCATGAGGACCCACTGCCCTGCATGTTTTAGAAGTCTCCAACACACCTGATTGAAATAGTCAGGCTTCCGCAGAGCTTGTTGATGAGCTGAACAGTGTGTTGGAGCAAGGAAAAACATGCAGGGCAGCGGGTCCCAAGGACCAGGATTGAAGAACCCTGATCTAAACTGTTGCTCTCGAAGACATGGCTTCAGTTGGCTTGACAAATCATGTAGTCTTAGTATTATAGTAGTAAACCAGTCGCTTAGTATGTACTCCAAGTCTTTTCAAAACTGGTAAAGACTGTGAAAGTTGTGTATTGTGTTCCCAGCTTTATAAGGCACAGACAGAGGGAAATGAAGAGAGCAACACAGAAGGCCCAGCGGCCGTCACACAGAGCCAGAAGGCTGCATCGAGGCCACTGCTGTTCCATCGACAGCAACAGAAACGTCGAAAACATTCTGCACCGCCTCACGCGTATACAGCGTTGTATTGGTAATTGTTTCATCGGATCGCTATCGTCAATATGCATGGTTTATTCACATCTGCTTTTTATATACATATGACACATGTTGTTGCATTTCCCTCTAAATTTAGCGAAGTGAGCTCAACAGTGTTACATCTGCCTCCGCTGCTCATTCAATTCATCTTCTTGTGTATCTCTCTCTCTCTCTCTCTCTCTCCCCTCCCCTGTGTGTGCTTGATGACTGAAGTGTTTCAGGCGTGCAGACAGAGCAGAGCAGAATCAGCAGCTGCAACCGATCCTGCAATCAGCATGCCTTCATTTCACCATCTTTTGCCACTACCAGTCTGCCGGATCATAGGCACTGTTCAGTCAGGCTACAGTGTCTTCATTATTTTTTTACAATAGAGCTCCAGTAGCTGAAGTCACGCGACCAAGTTAATGCTATTTCGGCAGGCGACGTTGCTGTTCACAGCCATAGATATAGGTAACTGGCAGCGTTTATACCTGGCAATGCATCAGGGAACGCATCTCTTCACCAGCTGTTATCATAAAAAGTGAAGAAGATTTTACTGGGTCGCCAAAGATCCCAAGAACTGCAGAGGTGGATCACAGCTATAAAAAAATCCTCCAGATTTGCAGCTTCCTGGTCTGCAGTTAAGGGGAAATTTCAGGGAAACATAATTTACAACTGTCGTTGCATCTTTACACTTCTTAATGATGTTAAAAAAAGTGAGGAAATGTGTATTTGTTTGATTATTTCTTTGTTGTAACAATGATTCTTCTGCAGATTATCTCACTGGGAAAACAAGGCTTGTCATCATTGGAGACCATCTACATCAAGATGAGATGCTGCAACCAGTGACAATCCCATATCTCCACAGATAATTGCCCCATCATGCCCTTCAGCTTTTGTATTCCTAGTGTCTGGTCTTCTGTCCGGCAACCACTGCCTTCGAGGTGACAGTGGAGGACACAAACAAAGTAAAGCTTTGTTCTGAGTTGACGATCGCAATACCAAAGCTTCTGAAAAGCAGTGTGTGGAAGTAGTTCTGGTTCATTAATGGTAAAGTAATGAAACAAATAGGTTGGCTCAGCTGTTCATTGAGCTGCTAGTGTGACAAGTTGTATGTAGGCGATGGGGCCGATCCAGTATCAGCATCGGGTTCCGATACAGACGTAATTTACGGATCGGAAATTTCCAATCCAACTGTAGAGATTTCCGATCTGATCCATCTGTGCTTTAATGTTGTCTGCTGAAATGTCTCCACAGGTGATTCCCTGACTGCCCTGCTAGCTGCAAAAAGTCGAATGGATTTTCTGAACGGGAGCGCGCTTCCGGCGTAATGATGCACGATCCGTTAAGGAAATCCATTCCTCAGTTTACAGCCAGCTAGCAAGAAAATCGGCTCTGCAACCTCCTGCAGCCGACGTAATCCCAGCCGTCACCGTTTTGTAAAAAGCCTGCTCACTGGGGAAAACAGTGCTGATAGCGGCATTAAAAACAATGACAATCACATTGGTGCATCCCTAGTTGTATACATGTAACAGACATCACTCGTTAATTCTTGTTTGGTAATAGGTGATCCAATTTTGGGTCTGATGTTAGGGTTAGGGTTGTTTGGGTGACTTGCATTTCCTATTTATGCTGTACGGTTCATGTACGTGTACTTGATTTGATTTGACAGAGATGTTTTTACAAAGAAGTCCTCTCCTGACACAATCCCCTGATTTATCTGGGCTTGAGATTGGCACTAGGAGTACACTGGATGTGCCCCCCCCCCCCCCCCCATAGGAATTGGATACCTTGCTGAGAGGTACTCCACCGCTTGACCTCTCAGGATTTAAACTGGCAACCCTCTGTTTAAAAGTTCCCTATACACGAGGACATCGACTGCCCCTCTCACTACTGATGAAAAATGCCAAAATATGTGCCAATCCCAGCTTTAAGGAGGACAATATTATTCTGGTATTACAGTGGATACTAAAGTTTTTTTATGATTGCTTTTTGTCTTCTTCTTCATTTTTATTCTCATACTTACTATTTTTAATTTTGCCTTTCTGTGTTACTGTATGGGCTGGGGGGGAGCAATATATATATATTTTTCACAAGAAATGACAATTGATCTTCATCTTCATCATCTTGCATTTTTATGTACCTCAATAAAAAAAATGAAGAAGAAATAAAGATTTGAGAAAAATAAACCATTCAGGCAGACTTCACCAAGTCGCCCATGGCTCACACTGCAAACATGAAAGTAAGTGTGTGAATGAATTGGCTCCTGTCTGCTGTGACACATGTACACCTCACAGAATGCAACATGCTGAATGCTTTTAGTCGACATGAGAGACGAAACAAAAGAGAAATGCTGCTAATGCTTCAACAAGCTGACACAAAAAATATTAACATAATGAAACACTGAGAGTAAGAAACATGGTGAGCTAAGGACTGTACCAATCTTTCATTGTTCGTTTGTGTCTTATGCTGCATTCACACAGGACACGGTCTGAATAAATCAAGTTTAAATTTTTTTATCAGTCCCTGTCAAGTGGCATCCCCTACAGTAGGGGCACTCAAATACAAATCTTAGGGCCACAAATACATTTTTCAATGAGTCAAAAGATCCATTTATCAACAGTCAAGCCATAAAACCATCATACTATATTCAAAACAAAATGTCCTTTACATTCAAAACAACAATAAAAAATACACACTAACATAAAATACAATTTCAAATACGTACTAAACAAATAAAGAACAGTTTTCTTTTTAAATATAGATACACAGAACCACAAGAAATCAGAAAAATCAAGGAAATCAAGCATCTCAGGATTTCAAAAATGAACAGGATATCTCGGATAAACAGGCCTAGGCCTCCACCCACAAAAATCAAACTCCCTCTTTGACTCGTCATAACACCATCAACTGAGCATTATCAGTGATGTCTGAGGACTCATCCACAACTAAGTTAATGCACATTTGTTTTTCTGCATCAGAGAATGGCTTCTTGTGCTTACCCAAAATAAACGCTACTCTGAGTGAGCAGTCTGTTGCTTTTGGTTGTTGCGTCATAGATGTAACAAGAATCCTGCCTGCAGCTTGATATGACAATTTATTTTTGTTGTCCACTGAATATTGAGCAAATTTTCTAAATTCCTATGCTTGTTCTCATAATGCCGTTTCAAATTGGAAATCTTTTTCATAGCTATGGTCTCCTGGCATATCAGGCACATTGGTCATGTGCTGGTTGAAGGGAGAACAAATGCAAAATTGCTGTTGATTTGTCTTTGAAGTGTTATTTTTCACTGTCCACTTTAGCGGACGAAATTGGAACATGCCGTTTCTGTTCAATCTAGGCTCCTCCTGCTGGCTATGTATCAATAAGTGAACCGTTCCGAAAGTGTAAAGTAAAAAAGTGCCACTCACGTTGCAACCACATGGAGATAAAAATCCATGTTTACAGGTGCTGACCAAACCAAAACAAAGGGGGAATTAATCACCGACTATTGAGGACCACTGCCCAAGAGGAATGTGCAGCACAAGGTTGAAAACTTACTGTATGTTTGCGTGCAACATATCACAACTAAAAATGTGCGTGTGTGTTCTGGGTATTACTCATGTTGTGGGGATCTAAAATCTAAAATATCTACTTTTGGATGACGTCTCTCTCTCACACACACACACACACGCTTGTTAACACCTCTATTCACTCTGTCAAACACATACAGACCCACTAAGGCACCTACCCACAATCCACCTTCATACTCACACTCTCACACTATAAACACACACATAGACAGGTAGGTTGATCGATTTGCCCTCCAAAGAAAATGAATCACACCTCAAAACCGTGTGTTCCCCTGCATTCACCATCTCTGAGTTATGCTAATGTGAAAGTTCATGTGTAAATGTGTCGATCACAACTGCTTTTGGATGCACCGTGCAGGTTTGAGTTGAGGGTAACAAAGCGAGATTTCTGCCAAGCAACAAACCACACTTCTACTCCAGTTCAACACCAAACACTGACACAGGGTTGTCATACATTTTTACCAATTAATTTTCAAAACTTCAACGTCAATAATTCTTAGTGGGGATGCGCCGATCTCGATATTGATACCGGATAATTGGATAATGAGGCTATGACGCCTTGATAATTCAATTCTGCGTTTGCAATATCTTCCAGGTACATTTTTGGTGGTGGTCACAATGCAAAATACAACACTATGAACTTAATCAAGCTCCTCCAGAGATGTCTAGGCCGTGTTCTGATAAGAAGAAGACTATTTGGACATTAAAACCCTGGACTTTTACTGTGTGTTCGAGCTGTGCTCCTGAGTCCAGTTACCTCCTCTGCAGTCTTTGCCAATCCCTAGTTATTAGGACATTCAAGTGCGTTTTATGGAGAGGAAATTGCTATGAGGAAAAACCAAACCAAACTTCTTTGTGCCTTAACCCAAACACATTAAAAAAATAGAAAAAAATCATGACCATTTTCCTATTTTCCCCAAAAGACCCACACGTTTTTAAAATGTTGATATGCACATACTGTGACTGTTTTTTTTTTCCAGACATGTTTATGCTGTGAGGCAGAGCAAACTTCCACCTTGCTGTCAGATTTTATTTTATTATTCTGCATGTTAATGAGGGTGTGATGAGAACGACTCTGCTCAATCACACATCTATAAGTGAAAATGGAGTCATGTGGTCTTATGGGAAAGTGAGTGTGGGAGAGACAGTGGGAGGTCAGGAGCATGATGGACATCAATCCTCCGTCACACAACCCTTTATCTATGTTTGGGCATGTTAGCAACGGTACAACCAATTATCTTCACTACAATACACAGGAGAATTAACGTTTTTGTGCTGCGAGATAATCAAAAGATAATGAAGCATCACACATGACAAGTCAATTATAATGTCAATAATATTATCATGTATAATAAGAACATCAACTAAGTGTGATGAGGCCTTTATTTCAAGGAACAAAATAGCAGACAACGAACCAGCACCTATAATTGCGGCCTAGACCTCCGCTCACAAAAACCTCCTATCTACTCATAGTTGGGGGACAAGGTTATTGACAATAATTTGATTGTTATAATAATTAAATAATTATAATTAATGTATTAATTCAAAACATTTAGGGAAGATAAGTAAGTGATCAACTTAGCCAAATTGAGGCACCATCCTGAAAACAGGAAAAAGACAATCGATTTATGCCTATACAATCAGTCTGCACTCGAAGTCAGTGAATAAAAACTCTTAATAAAACGCTTGCGAGAATGGGTGAACGTCATGTAGTGCACCTTGGGAAATTATTATTTTTGGCAATAATAATAATTTGGACAGAAAACCTAAACTTAGGTAAATTTGTCACTCTAAATTGACCATAGGTGTGAGTGTGAATGAATGGTTGTTTGTCTCTATATGTGGCCCTGCCATGGACTGGCGAACTGTCCAGGGTGTACCCTGCTTATCGCCCTATGTCAGCTGAGATAGGCCCAGCACCCCCCGCGACCCTCCAGTGGAGGACAGAGCGGTTAATAAAGGATGAATGGATGGAGAAAACCTAAACAAAGTACTGGCATATCTTGAGATGTTCTGGTATGCAAATAAAAGTGTCAGTAAAAAAAGTCTAATTAAGTACAGATACTACATATCGAACGGTACAGACACCCTTCATTTGTTATTCCAGTGAGTCTTGTTTGATGTCTACAAGCAAAAAAAGAATGCTTGATTGTCCCTGACTAGACTGACCTTGTCTACTAATTTGACATGGGGGTTTTCAATAACATACTGTTTTGGATCCCAGATGTCAAACTCTCCAGAACTCACGCTGTCACAGCGAGATCAAGAAATACAGTCATTGTGGTCAGAATTACGCCAATTTTCGTAGCATTTGATGGAGTTAATATCACAATGCCTCTAAAATGATGAGAATTGATTGCGGATCAGAGCGGGAACAAACAAACAAGCAGTGAGCAAGCGTTGCTGAACAGAGATGATCAAATGAAGAATCTCATTTCGTGACACACAACATATTATTAAAAATCCAGGGAGACACACACACACACACACACACACACACACACACACACACACACACACACACACACACACACACACACACACACACACACACACACACACACACACACAGCCATATAAATTATTCATCAAGGTATATGCAATCTTCAGTGACGCACTGACAAATATAATATTAAAAATGTACCAACATGAAAAGGTATGAGCTATTATTATTTATATACTTAAGTGGACTATCTGTGCATCCATTCCAGTATATAGACTTTTTATATTAATGGGCATGAGCCATTACTGTAATGGCATGGTTCCTGTGATTCAATCAGCCATGATGTCATCCACTGGACTGCGAGTTTGGCTTTTTGAAAAGACCATACAGTACGAGGATGAGAGGAGCTGGGGAAGAAGTGAGGGGTGGATCTTACTGAAAGTAAAAGGACTGGTTTAAGTCATGTGCTGTCAATCACATATTGCCATGCCCCAAAGCATCTGCTGCTTCATCATGTATTTGGTTCTAAAGGGGACCATCATTCACACAATGGAGACCACGCTGTATTAAGACCTGAAAGTAGTGATTGAGACCACGCACTCCTCAGGAAACTGTCTAGTGATGTTGTATTCACTCACACTCTTGCTCTGAGCTTCCTTTGCTTGTCTAACACCCCCTGTGGCTCAGTCTCATCCTGTTCTGTCATGTCTTAAGGGAGATTGAAAAAAAAAAGACTGCATAGATCCCAAATATTGACCCTTTCCTGTATTTTATATGTGTGGTATAGTATATATGGTACAATCCCTGCCTACATATTGGTAAGTCTGACTTCTATTGGAAACTATGGGTGGAAAAAGGAATTAAAGATCTTGGTGACCTTCACATAGACCAGGGACTCTGACTTACAGGTTGAATTCAAGGTGCACAAACAATATTGGTGTTATTTATATTGAAATCAACTTCTGAACCTCACGCAGCCCTCCCAAACATGTGAATGAGATGCAAACTCCCATTTCAGATTGCATCTCTTTTCTATGGCTTGCTGCTACAGATATATAGCAATATTGACTCAGATTGAATGGAAACTATGTCGTGTGATATTTGTACAAGCTTAATTCAATTTAAGAGATGATGAATGTATTTGACACCCTCTAGATCAGTGGTTGTAAAAACCTTTTATACCAAGTACCACCTGAGAAACTGTTGAGCTCCCGCAGTAACGCCAACGTTAAAATACAGTGGTGTAATTAGGCCGAGCAAAGTCAGCTATGGACTTTTCACAGGAGGCTGATTTATGATTTATTCCCAATAAGATAATTTGCTGTCTCATCATCCTCCTCTTCCTCACATTATACTTCAGCCACGGGTGTCGTAAAATTAGATTAAGATGGAGCGAGAGATAAGGTGACTAATTATTATTATTAGTTTATGTATTATTATTTGTTTCATTTTCTCTGGTCAAAATGGAAAAGCCCTGACAGGGTTACTTTAACATATGTCCTGTGGTACTGCCGCAAGTTACAGAGATTTTGGAAATCTTCCCTACTTATAACAACACTTTTCCGTTTGGTTCATATTGTGTACTTATGTAGTGTACATTTGTATATTATGTATTTGTATCTGTTTGTATTTGTGCCTGTCAGTTTTGTCTTTTGGACTTGTTTGGCTAAGCCTGTGTGGACTCTTACATTTTTGACTACTGGCCTACCTCCTCGACAACAACTCTCCTGCCTGTTCCCTTTGGATTTGTCTGCCTGGTTGGACTGTTTAACTGTTTAACTGGCTTTTGACTCTTCTACCCTTTACTACCGCCCCTGCCTGCTCCCCGACGGTATACGGTTGCCTGACAAGAATCTGAATTGTGTGTATGCTCTTTTTGTTCTAAAAGCCGGAGACGAACAAAGAAACGTTTTGAAGCGTGCTGAGAACTGAGCTTGCTTGCCAGTGTGCTGCCATTGGGTCCAAACACCACCCTGTTGCAAGATGAGAACTCCACATGCGCTCACCTCAAGCGAGCACAACAAGTGTACTGGATGTAAGGTGTGAGCAGTATACCCACACACTTTTTTAAAAATAGAGAGGGCCCTGACAGTCCTACAAAAAGGTTCACAGCAGCGATATCACTGTTGAATTGGTCTCAAGCCTTATGACTCTTTTCTGAGAACCTCAATCACTGCTCCTTTCTGCTCTTCCTACCCTCTCCTCTCCTCTGCTCTCATCTGTCTCCAGGGAGGAGATTTCGCTTCTGTAAGTCTTCTATCACGCTGAATATTTCACAGAATGCACACACTGCTTACTTTTCACGGAAGTGTTCTCACTTTCATTCCCCGTCTCTTCATGTCTGTCGTTCTCCACGCTTTGTCTCCGTCTTTCATTGTTCCCTTCACTTGTCATTTTCATCTTAATTTTTTTTTCTCCCATGAATGTTTGCTTTTGTTTGGCATCATCCACTCGCTCTTCATTCCCCTTCACTTTCCTAGGAATACATTTATGAGATTGAATGGTCTTGAAATATTAATGATTTTCTTTTTTCTTTTAAATAGTATACTGTAAGCTCTCTTCGACCTTCCAGTTTTTCTAGGTTCATAATAGTCTTTGGCATTTGTTTGAAGTCACTAAGCCTGTATTCAAATTCAAAACCGAAATTGCGACACTGCCATTGTTTCCCAACCCTGGTCCTCAGGGAACACTGCTCTGCTCCGACACACCTGATTCAAAAGATCAGCTCGCAGTGTTATAATGTAACTAAGTACAAATACTTTTACTTGACATCCATCCATCCTTTAACTACCGGTCGCCTCGAGGGTCGCGGGGGGTGCTGTGCCTATCTCAGCTGACATAGGGCGATAGGCGGGGTACACCCTGGACAGTTCGCCAGTGCATTTCAGGGCCACACATAGAGACAAACAATCATTCACTCACACTCTCACGCCTACGGTTAATTTAGAGGGACCAATTCACCTAATCCCCATATTGCATGTTGTTGGACTGTGGGAGGAAGCTGGAGAACCGGGAGTAAACCCACGCACACACTGGGAGAACATGCAAACTCCATGCAGAAAGGCCCGTGTTCCAACCCAGGCTCGAAGTTGTTCCAACCGGGGCTCGAACCCGGCGACCTGGGTCTTCTTGCTGCAAAGGCGAGAGCGCTAAACACTACACCAACCGTTGGTCCTTTTACTTGACATACTGTACTTAAGTAGAATGTTCACATATTTATACTTGACTACATTATTTATAACTTTTACTTTTACTCCACTACATTTCCTAAAAAAAATGTGTACTTTTACGCCGATACATTTCCCTTAATCGTCTTCGTTACTCGTTCCTACACAATAAAAGTTGAGGGAGACCGTCACACAGCTCTGCACTTAGGGGCATGAACTGACCCCAGCCGTGGAAGACGCGGGCGTCTCCGATTGATGGCAAATCGACCCTCAGACAGGGTGCGTTTGAAGCAGGGCAGCCCCGAGCCAAACTGGGGCTCTAAGTGGAATTTTCAATAGGTTTGGCTACCGCTAGTTCAACAATGTGAGGAGCAGATGAAATGGGTTTTCCATGTCACTGCATATGCGCCTGTGTGTGCTGGTTCGAGAATAAGGGGTTCAAGTATTTGCTCAGTGTGCTCGAGCCCCAGCAGCCACATCTGTTCCCAATGAGAGGGTTTTTCCACAGCAGGGGACATTGTCACAGCACAGAGAGCAAGCCTACCACCACAATGTGGACATGATGGTGTCTCTGATGGTGATTTTTCATCTTTTCTTGAATCAATTCTGCAATGCAACACGTTTGGTTCTCTTTAGAAAAGAGTTGTAAATGTGTTTATTGTGTGGTTTATGTGGTCAGTGTTTACATATTTGTGGTTTATGGCACAGACAGAGAGTTTGTGTCCAAAGCTTAAATCATCTCCACAATGAGTTTAATTCAGACAGTCTTTTGTAAGAGAAAAGATAAATGTTGATTTGTTTTTACTTTTTTTGTGGTTGAGAGTGTGGAGGAGATTATTTTTTAACAATAATTTATGTCATTTACTTTTGTTGCAGAATATGGAAGCTCTAGCCACTGATTTAATATGCTTCCATTGTTTGTTATATCCATGACGTGTTTTAATAAATAGTCTAAAGTCCCCTTAAAACAAATACACATATTGTACCGTGGGTGGAAAATTGTGATACGAACCAAACTGTGACATTGGTACTTATTACTACAGGCCTATAGGTCACATGGTATGGAAGCTACTGAAAAGAAGAGGTCATTTTGAATACTAGTAAAAATGCAAAAGTGTCACATGACATGAACGTGAAGAAAAGCATGCATTTTAATAGTAATATCGACATTATATTGGAGTAGGTTCCAATAGAAATGAGGTGTGTCCTGTTGGTCTAATTTTGGTATTGGTTCGTAGAGAGTAGAGTGAGGTAGAGCGAGTGTCGAGGGTTCGATCCGCGGCTCTACTGATAGCATGTAGTGTGCCGGCAGTTTGTGAATGGGTATGAAAGATGTGTGATATAAAGTGTTGCACATAGACGTGCTGTAAAAATAGACCTTAGACTTGACTTTATTGATCCCTTGGGATGTCTCCCTCAGGGAAATTAGATATAAATGTGTGAGAGAATGGGTATGAACTGCAAAACTGTAGTGTAAAGCAGCTTTGAGTGGTCATCAAGACAAGAACAGCACTATATAAATACAGACCATACCTACGTATAAGGCGTACCTGCTATAAGAAGCAGTAAAAGTCAATACAAATAGGGTTCTCTGGTTCTCCGGTTTCCTCCCATAGTCCAAAAACATGCAGGGGACACTTAAAAGACTGTAGGTGTGAATGTGAGACTGAAAGGTTGTTTATCTCTGAGTGTTGTTCCCGGTGATGACCGGTCCTGGGTGTACCCTGCCGTTTGCCCCGTGTCAGCTGGGATTGGCTCCAGCTCCCCACAACCCTCATGTATGGCATAGACAATGGATTAAAAGAAATGAATAACTAACGCTCTAGTGATGGCAATATCTTGCCTTCACGGCAATGTCCATTTGTCACATCCTCTGCCTCTACTATACTTGCCACATTGAAAAGAATGAAAGTGCAAAATGTTTCCACACAGCGTCAAACATGGTCTGAACAAAGCCAAGGACACCTATGATTCCAGCCAGCATGGCTGAAAGCTTTAAAGCTTTTGTTGGCAATGATTACATATTGTACAGCAAATACCGACATTGTACCCCGTTTCAACAGAAACTGACACTGAATTCATTCATTCTCAAGGTTTCAGAAAACTAACATCCAGTGGGTCATGAAGGAAATGTTTCTTGTTGTATGTGCCTCCATCATGGCTCACGTATTCAGCCCTGTTTATTTTCCCAACTATAATGTCAGACCCTGTATCCACATAGGACAGGTGGCCCCTTCAGCCAAGCCAAGGCCTGGTACCTGTCATGGGGATCGGAACAGCTGATATGGGACATGGGCCAAATTGCTTTTGGTTTGCAATTACGTAAAAGAAAGTCACAATCATATACTGTCCACACCAGCTTATGCACACAAACACTCACCAAAAGGCTCTATAAATACAATGTGGAGGTAATGTTCATCTTGTAAAGTAGGCGGATTTACTGGAAACAGGTCAGAGTAAAGGCGGTGCGTGCTCCTGCCTTTTTTTTTTCCTTCTTGATATTGCCTTTTTTTGTTCACAGAAGTGGTTTTCTCTCCCCGGGCACAAACTGCATGCAAAACATGCATGGCAAATAGGGACAACAGATAAAACAGATATGGAGTAATTAACAAGGCTCACCTAAGAAAAACTGTGCGCCTCAGTGTATTTGATATGAGGATTACTTTCACTGCTGTTGTGTCATAGCTAACCACTTCCTCGCTCCATACCAGGGTCGAATGGTTTCAAAACACACAAATCACAACTGACATTACTGATGGAAGCAGCACTGTTCTGTCCTGTGAGCTAAAACACCCGTGGCGTGTGAGGGAGTAAGGGGTTTCCTGTTGGATACTAGCTGCAAGGTAAAGCAGATGCATTTTCAAGACAGTGTTTTACAATTGACCTGGTCACGGACCTTCTCAGCGTGGAGAGCACAAACACATGTATGTGGCACAATGACATGTACAGTATGTGTGCTTCATGCAACGCCATTTCAAAAATCCTGAACTGTCCCTTTAAGATACTGTACCTTATGAATGAGAGAGACCAACAAAACACAAGCACCAGATAGAAGTGATGTGTATGAACACCATGTACACCACGGGTGTCAAACATATAGCCCACGGGCCAGAATTGGATCACCAGAGGGTCCAATCCGGCCCGCAGCATGACTATGTTTTTCAGTTCCAGATACCTCTTTGTAAATACACTATTACCTGTAAGTTATAATGCACATGTGTAAATGGTAAAATTAGGCATAATGTTATTGAAATTGTACTTATTTTTCTCACAAAATGTCAGATACTTCATTAAAGGTGCATTATGTAATAAATCTAAAGCAACTGGCTGTAAAATCTTCCTAATATGTCACACAGACTCAGGAAT
This sequence comes from Microchirus variegatus, assembly GCF_963457635.1. NCBI lineage: Eukaryota > Metazoa > Chordata > Actinopteri > Pleuronectiformes > Soleidae > Microchirus > Microchirus variegatus. The sequence continues at coordinate 15,631,342 of NC_139810.1, forward strand.
AATATTCATATAACAAACTGAACTCACCAACAACAACAGTACAGCCAAAATATTTGCATTAAAAAAAAATCTTTTGCGGACTGCAAATCATTTCTATGTTTTGAAATCATGTTTTGGCATGTGGCGCCACCTACCGCCGTCTACCAATCATTGCAGTCAGTAGAGTCTCAATTGCCAGTTAGGTCTGAGCTACAATGGCAGAGTAAACGAAACCTAAAAGACCTCGGTATTTTGAATTTGAGTGTAGTAACCGTTTTTGGCCACATTCTTACATTTGGCGCCTTTCAATGTAAAATGTTGTTTATAGGTATATTAATTTACTGGTCCAGCCCACTTGAGATGAAGTTGTGCCATATGTGACGCCTGAAAGAAAATTATTTTTACACCCTGATTTACATCTTACAATATTTGATAATCTCTCTTATATTACTATAAAATAACCAATTAGTTATAATGAATTTGACCTCTTTGACCATTTACCCCATCACTTTTACACATCGGTAGATGCCCAGCTGTGTTCATGCAACCCAAGTGGAGCCTGTGAAGTGAAGCAAAGACGGAGAAAGAGAAGGCAGAGATGAAGAGGGCAAGGAAGGAAGTTGGACATGAAAAGTAATGCACTTCAGCGAGGGAATCTAACAGCCTCAGTATTAAACTCATCCATCCTGAGAGAAACACAGAGTGGCTGAGTGAATCTGTATCTGCAGAGCACTCATCTTTCACCTGTGGCTAGCACAGATCTTGGCTTATATAATGCAATGTGAGGTTAAAGTCTGCTTTATGACCAGCTGAGCCAATAAATGCGGATCAGTCTTGACCTCTTTTTTTCTCGCCCCACCTCCTCTCCGTGGTTGTCTTCAGCAGACTGTGTGTTCCAGCTGCTGAACTCTGCAGCCCAGAAACTCTTCCTCTGTCTGATACCTTGCTCTGTGTCGAAGCAGCGTCGCAAAATGGGTGTCTTGAATTAATCGACGCATCCGACCACTGTTCAGAAAAAAGTCATTTGAACAGTAAAAGTATCTCAAATGTATTTTATAGTTCCAGTATGTGTAATTTCCATGTGTATAATTACTAGGGTGTTTACAATTGTTGTTTCTGTCAACATCTACATCCGACATTTCTCTGAAGCCCCGACCATAATCGTTTTCATTTAAAAACTGCTGTGCTGCATTTGCCCTTGCCTTGGCTTTATCGCTATTCAGGGGCATGTCGAACAGAAGATGAGCTGGAGTAGTTTTGGCAGCCGCCATTATGATCGGACGGGGAGTCAAAGTTGAAGGAATAATAAAGCAATGGCTTGTTGGAGCCATCTTTACAGCAGCTTGGGGCGTTATGTAAGGGATGATGGCGAAAGGAGAAATGATGAATCGTATAATGACAAATATAATGAGCAAGTAATAAGTGGCTGCTAATAACTTCATATCATTTCGTTTGTGCTTCTATTTATTATGTCTTTCTGCTACATAGTGGCCATATATTATGATAAAAAAAGATATATTTTTCAGCAGATGACTTGAATAGCTTTAGGGTGAAATCTGTAATTATTCTAGAATTTGGTTTGGTACAGTACAGGGTGCCTCAAAATGGTTTGGGGTTAGCTACCTTGGTACTATTTCTAATGGAAACATAACACCATGTTTTCATTAGGTGGAACGGTTCAGTTTGGTACAGTGTGGTACGAAATATTTTGTTAGTGTGGCACTAACAAAATATAAATAACCAAATAAAATGTGGACAAAAAACACAGTGTACCAGGATGCACTGGGATTGCCACCAGTGCCCCCCCCCCCCCACAACCTTCATGTGTAGGATAAAGTGGTAGAAGATGATGAGCCAGAAAGAGACTGGGGTTATAAAAGGGTATTTCATTTATTTTGCTCCCCATCTTTTAGCTTTATACGTCTAGTGAAAATGATCGTGTACAGCAAAGTATTGGTACTGCACATGTGACTACAGGCGTGTGTGTGCTGTTCTACTTATATACAGCAGAGGAAACCAGGTCAGACAGATAGAAATTGCATCACTATACTGCTGATTTCAATGGAAAAATTATTTATGAATTATTTACTGCATATTTACCGCTCTTCTACATTTATGCTCTTTTGTGTGCACTCCAAGTGATGTGCATATAACTTTGAATCAGTCGCCCTATGTTGATATTTAACCCTTCTGAGGCTATTTCATGGGCAAATCAATTCATTTTGTTTCATGAAAAAGGTATCTATTGTGTTTCATTCATTCATTCATTCATTATCATCACATTCAGGAATTAATAAATGTTCAGTAGTTTTCTACTGATCCTCGCCCTATTCATATTGTGGTCATCTGTGGTGGACATGGGAGTTGCTGTTGTTGTGAAATTTAACATAAAGTGGTTTGTTGCACATGCAGTTTGCCTGACAAACTTTAACAAAGAAGAACTGCTTATAGTAAAAGTAACAACAAAATAGTTGCTAGCTCAGTTGGTAGAACTGGCGCCCCATGGACCGAAGGCTGCGGTTTGTCTATAACTATATAATATTTTACTCACGTCAGCATGAACATACCATGAAAACAGACATTGAGCGAACAGTCTTTAGCATTATCAATCATTATTAAACCAAAACACAGGTTATTCCAGAGATAGTTTGTGTCTTCCTGATTCTAACAGAATATGTTAATGGTCATTAGACACGTGATTGATTATCAGTGTCATCTTGAGGACTGATTTTCAGAATCGGAGGTAGCATCAAGCTTTTTGCATGCCTGTTTTGATATTGCCTCAATTTTGAGTCGAGATAAGGGCTTTTGTTAATAGTAAACATGAAGGGTCACTTACAGCTGGGCACTTTGAACTACTTTCCTGCTCGGCTCGTAACTTGCTATGTCCATTACTGCAGCCAAGTGGAACTTGTGAACTTGTAAATACAATATGAGGAGTTGTGCCACTGAAATCCTGAGCTGACGGTCTGTGAGTATGTGACTTGTCCAATGAACCCTGCAAACCACTGCTTTTAGAATGCAGCATATTTAGCAGCTGTTATGAGCGCTTAAATCCAACAGACAAACTGCGTACAAAAATAGAGCTCAGGTAACAACACAGAGAGGGAGTGTGATGTCACGCCAGTCTGCTGAAATGATATATTGTGCAGCCCTAGTTTATCAATTCTGCTCTGTGTCCTAGCTGTGCTGCCCCAGATACTACTCCAGTTTCCAAATGCTTTTGCTGAGCACAAACACTGATGCTGGACACCTTCAAGTTAAACTCTTTTCAGTACAGCATGCCTGTGCTGCTTGGCCTTCAGACTGGATAAAATTAAAATGACACTAGTCTTTTCGCTCTCTGTTCATAATCCATTCTAGGCCATTCCCACTATTGTCTGAACAAATACATGGGTAGAGGGAGTGGAGAAACGAGGGGATGCAGAAAAGTAAGAAATGGACCAGAAAGAAAGAGAACTAAAGCAATTTAGCATTATGAATACAGTAAAAGATATACATAGAGGAATTGAAAGGACAGCACCATGTGCATGCTGTGGTAATGATCCACTTGCGGGACTCTTTTGCCTCTCCATCTCAGTTGCTCTTTTTCCCTTCATACCCCCCACCCCCCCATTCTCTGTCACTTCCAATCTCTCTCTCTCTCACTTTTCACTAACACTAGACAGCCAGGGGAATGGGATAGCTCATCATTAATTCATTCCTTCTTGCCACATATATTTTTACACGGCCTTGAATACTAGTTTATTCAGCACCCTACAACAAAGTGCAGAAAAACATATTTTGTATCTCAGAATGTGCTACCTCTACACTCCCAGCTGTGGAGGTATTACTCACCTGTATTCTCTTGTACTTAGCAGGGTTTAGAGGAGTCCACAAGCACTGAGTAAAGGTCAGCAATCAATGCCTTTTCTTTTTTATCCAACTGTCAAATTAATTATAAGTCCATTTTTGTAATTATGAAAAAAATCATTAATCACCACATAAGATGAAACATGAATTTAAAATGAAGATATACATATATTCTTAACACCTAAAAGGAAAATTCTTTAATTCTTCAAAGTCTTTATTTCCTGTGCCCTTTATTTCTCACGCTCCATCCTTTCAAGAGGAAATAAAGTAGTGTTGTAGCATGGAAATTTGTCACATAGCCATGGGAAGCGAGAGGGGTTTCGAGAGGGGTTGAAATCCTGGAGTTCCTCAGTCTTACATTCTTATGTCAGCTGTCTTATGTCAGTCTTATGTCAGCTGTCTTATGCCAGTCTTGTCAGCAGCCGATGTGCTGACAGACATCATTGTTATTGGAGTTGGAGTGGTACCCAAGTGTGGGGGATCATAATGGAATCTCACAACAGACTGAGCATAAATGAAGCACATTGTACCTCATCAATCTCTAAGTGTGATAGTAAGTTCCTCTTGTGGACAGTTTATTGTTTGATCTAGATGTTGGCTTTCGAATAGGTCCCACATCTTCTGAACATGTTCTTTCTCACTGGGATTATTAGCATTCTAACATATTCCTATTCTTCACTGTTGTCCATGTATAGTGTGTTCGAGTTGCCCACTGCTCATGAAGTTGCCCTGGTTCCTCAAAACCTGATGCAAACCTTATTGAACCATGCAACGTCTGAACTGGTATACCTCTATTAGTTCCTCAGACATTATCTCCTTATATATACACGGAAAGACAAGCCCCTCCGTGGCATGTTCCACCAACAAATTAAAGAAGTGCCTGATGTGGGAAAAACATACCAATGGCTGGAGAAGGCTGGCCTAAAAGACAGCACAGAGGCACTAATCTTGGCTGCACAGGAGCAGGCCCAGGCAGGAGGCCCCTGAGACAGTGCAGCACATCACAGCAGGGTGTAAGATGCTCACTGAGAAGGCATATGTAAGGCATGGAACAAAACCAAGTGGCTCGACCGAGTATGGGCTGGAAGTCCCATGGTCAAGATGGAAGACGCCAACAAAGGTAGTTGAGGATAACAAAGCAAATATCCTGTGAGATCCAGACAGACAGGGGTGGTGGTTGATAAACAGCAAAAGAAAGCAGTGGTGATCGATTTGGCAATCCCAAGTGACAGCAACATCAAGAAGAAGGAACACAAGTAGCTCAAGAAATACCAAGATTGAAAAAGGAGCTAAAGAAGATGTGGGGAGTGAAGGCAAGTGTGGTTCCAATGGTGATAGCAGCCCTAGGGGGTGTAACCCTTACTGAGGAGACACAAGATGGCCCAAGTGGGTGAGTGGGGAATGCATTTTTATTAACTGGTATACAATTGCTATTTGTAGTGGTAGCAGCCATACAAAGAAAAATCATTGTCTATTGGTTTAATCACCAATTTCAAGAGGTTAGGTGGAGTAACCATGATTCGCAATATTTTTTAATTAAGAGACTATTCAAATGAAACAATATAATACAACTCAGGACTCTGACATGATGATTACAACTCATGTGCATGGCCTGAAAACTGCTGCTCTGCATGATCTAACCTGACAGTCAACAAATCAATGACCTACTTATAGACTGCCAGGGAACAGCAGGATCACGTCTCACAGTCTGCACCTACACCATTCCGTGTAAGACTTCTTATAAACAGCTTTGCTTAAATAATAGAAAACAATCCACAATGTACACTAACGTTCAAAACTTAGCTTACGATGTTGCATCTTATGGATTTACAGAAATTGAAACCTCTTGAATTCCAACATATTTAAAACCAGCTAATAGTATGAAGACGTATAATAATAAAGATGTCAAGTTTTCATGAATTGCTGTGTCATGTTAAAACTTGTTAATGTATCGACCAAATTCATTGACAGAACCAACCTGTCTCAGCAACAACACCACCGAAAAAAAACACAAGCGTGTTCTGCCATTGAAAGTGGTTGGTGTGTGTTCTTGTCACCTCTCCTAGTCCGTAAAATATTTCAGGAAGGTACACATTGAGTTTGGCATAAATTTGATGAGCAGCTCTCTGGCTGCCAGATCACTTGATTCTATTTAGGCTGTGACCTAAATCTAGGATTTTGCCAGTGAGAATCATGTGTATGTTTCACAGATTGAACTGTGGCTAATGTAATGAGCTACAGGGAACGTTCAAAACCCCAAAAACAACACAACAGTCTCCACTATGAATGGACGGATGTATGTTGAGCAGGGGACAGTGGGCTCAGCTGGAGGAGACGAGGCGGCAGATGAGCGTTGATGGGAGCGTGTGAGAATAGGGAGGCATAAGATAAACAGGAGGGCATGACATGAGTAACCTCGGGCGTCAAACTCAATTAAGGGGAAAAAACAAACACATATGATGTGAAAGCAGTTTATCCTGAAGCTCGTACTTATGCAACATGGGTGCCATGTGTGCTGAGATAAGCATTTCCTACCTTAGTGTGACCTATGGCACTGGGAAGAGGAAGCGAGTTTCTTATAGTCAAGGCAGCAGGAGCTGGTTGCAAGTCTCAGGCAGACCACAATGTGGTCATCTGTCATTGTGGATGACCTGACAGTAGAGCTTAGAGCAGGCCCAAAAAAAATAGCCTGACCCAAGCCTTTGCACAATCTGTCCAGGCTGACCCGACCCATTAACTGTAATTATGAGCCTTGATTTATAACAAAGGGTGTAGGTTTGTGTTTGGACAGTGGGGACATGTCGAAATACTTGTAGAGAGCCGTATTGATCCTACTGATATTGGAGACAGGAAAAGCGTATGTGCTAGGGCTGTAACGATATGCGTATCGAAATCGCGATACTCAGAGCCACGAACCTGTGTCGTGGCTGAGAAAACAGAATCGCGAAATGCCCTTTCTAACTCCCAGTTATTTTTCCAGTCAGCCACATGATATGAGCTGTTAGTGCTACCAAACTTATTTTTATTAGGGGTGTCAAATTATCGCGTTAATTGTGATTAATTAATTACAGTCATCATTAACGTGTTATGTTTTTTAATCGCGTTAATCTCTTCTTTACTGTTGTCCCCAGTACGGGGCAGCGTCAGACGCAGCGACAAAAGCGCCATAAAACCACGTCTCACTTTAACAAACACAGACATGCTGCATACCCACAGAAAGGTCAGAAACTCAGCTAAAAGCTCATATAAACCATTCTTATGTTCACCAAAGACAGTTAAAACGCAGAGGGAAACCCGCAGGAGCGGAAAAAAAACAGATTCTAACAGTACCATTTTTATCACTCTACGACCAAGATTCACGGATCCAGTCCCAAAATAAGAGCAAAATAACAACTGACTTTCAAGAAATACAAGCGAAGATGTTGTCTTACCTTTGCTGTTTATCAAAACAAGTTATTTCCACTGAAACGAAACTGCTTCTAATGAAGAACTACACTTCCCAGCATGCTTTGGGGACAAATCCCAGTCTGATTGATCATTTACTTTGTATTTTTCAACAGTAATATTTTGTTACAGAAAAGAGAGAAATCTTTGGTTATTTATTTATTTATGTTCAAATCTGTTCACAGTGTTCCAAAATATTTGTTATTAAATGTTACATTAAGTTGCTATATAGGTAAATGTTGTTTAAATAAAATGTTTTTTAAATTTAAAAAAAATCGTGGAATGTATCGAATCGTGAGTTGGTGTATCATTACAGCCCTAGTATGTGCACAATGCTGTGAGATGAGAAGAGAGAGAGAGCAAGCAGATTTTGTGAGCATCAGTGAACGCGTCACAGCTGAGCAGTAAAGTCACTGCGAGTCCCAGAGGAGACGAGAGAGATCGCAGGTGATGGTGACAGAGGTGACTTTTAAGGAAGTAAGTAATTTATAGAGCACCTTTCACAGATATGGAATTACAAAGTGCTTCACAGGTAAAATACATAAAACACTGATAGGAAATACAATAGAAAGAATAAACCAATATGAACACTAAAAAGCCTGATTAAAAAGAAAAGTTTTAACTGCTTTTTAAAAGCGACAACAGTGTCTAGGCAGCGGTGGGGGGAAAAGGGAGAGCGTTCCACAGGCTAGGTGCTACTGCTTCAAACGAGCGATCACCTCGCGTCCTGAAATGGGTCACAAGCAACAACTGGCCTGCTGACCTCAGACTGCAGGTCAGGGTGTGAAGCTGTAGCAGATCAGAGAATAGAATAGAATAGAATAGAATGCCTTTATTGTCATTATACAAGTTGTACAACGAGATTTACTTGAGATGTAAGTAAGTAGTTTGACCATGCAACACTAAACATTAGTGTCAAGTAGGGCTGCAAAAACGAATCGATAAAATCGATAAAAATCGATAACTAAAAGCGTTGGCAACGGATTTAATTATCGATTCGTTGAGTCGCGCGATTAATACGTCGCTCCTAGGCACGGAACTGTTTACAGATGCCGACTGTTTCATGCCGGTTGATGCACGCCCACAGCGAGCCTTGTGTGCGCGCGAATAGTCGAGCGGATAAGCGGTGCAGGAAAAGTTTTAGAGTGAGACACTTATATTTTAGACTTGAAACATGGCGGAGGCGGAGAAAACCGCCGAAATCTTCTAAAATGTGGGAACACTTTACCATTCATGAACCTAAAAAGTGTGTTAGCTGCAATCTTTGCAAGAGCGAAATGGCGTGGCACGGGAGTACCATGGTGATTAACCAGCACCTAAAAAGAAAACATGGAAGTGTGTAAGCACTTACAGCTTAGGCTGTCAGACAGGGTCAAAATCAACATATTAAATATACTTAAATTAGTATTAAAAAAAAAAATGTTTACTTTAACCTGTAAATGTATGTATATCATACATTGTATGTTTTTTTGTGTTATTCTAGCAAGTTTAGATATTTTTTAAATCATTTAATATTACTTTTGATAGCTCAGAGACATTGGAGCAATAACCAGTTGTTTTTACACTTTAGTCTGCACTGTGACTTTGAAATGTTCCGTTTTTGAATAAAGATGTGGCAATTACAAATGTTTCTTTTTTTTAACCGATTCATCGATTAATTGAAAATTAAAATAATCGTTAGTTGCAGCCCTAGTGTCAAGATTTTAAAATGGATTCTAAAATTCCTGTTTGTGAGTTGCAGTTAAAAGCCTTTAGATGTGAGGATATAAAAGTGTAAATAATCATCTCCAATTCAACCTTAGACACAAGGGGTTTCAATTTAGAGATATTACAGAGAAGGAAGGAAGTTTTTTTAATAACTGTTTAGAATGTTGCTCAAAGGACATTACAGAGTCAATGATGACACCTAGGTTCCGAACATAGGGCTGGGCAGAAGAAGCAAAAGTGCTGTTTTATCAGAGGAAGACACTGTCAGGTGCAACAATAAGGGTTTCTGTTTGATTGAGAATTAGTCCGCAATCTACCAGTTGATCACAATCGACCCAGGTATAGAGCCATTTCGTCCTTCTGTACACCATATTATGGAATAGATTTGTTCAAATAAGCTAACGTTGCTACGTGGGGGGTGAGTGGGGCAGTCCACACAGGAAGTCATACAAGCCAGCCAATCAGACTGCCACTGATTGCCAGTTCCAATAGCATCCTGAATGAAGCCTGTCTATTAACATATAACATACTGTACTTTACGTTTACCTTACTGTATTGTCTTCAAGGGAAAAAATTGTGGTTCAAATGAACACAGATAACATTAAAAAAAACAAAACATAAAAACACACAAAAAACAGCAACAATAAAAACCACACACAGCAACTGCAACGCACTAAAATGAGCAAAACAGTCAAACCTGCAGTCTTTAATGTCCTGGTCACCATTCAAAGTGAAGTCCTGGCAATCCCTGTTCATTTAAATAGCCTGGTCTACATGTTAAGTAACTGCCCATTAGCCTAAACAAAATGGCTGCCAAGTGGCAAAACTTCCCGAGAAGTACTTTGTTACAACAGTGTTGTGTCTATACATCCAGAAGACATAAGCACCATTCCCGACCATTAAAGTTGGTGGCAGTGAGTGAACACTGCACCACATGCAAGTTTTAAAAAGTCACACTGATGGATCTCATTCTCCAGCACCCACCACGTTTAACCTTTTCTGGCTGCTGAGATGGAAAGTCTCAGTGGTCATGGACATTTGCAAACTGCAGCAAATCCTGGGCCTCTGTTCTGAGAACCACAGCGAAGGAATCTCAATGTGTAACACTCAACTGCACAAGAGTCAAGTGTACCTCTTTCACTGTATAATAATGGCCATTATGCCATTACACTATATTGTAATTGGATATTGATGCCCTTACCCCCAGCATCTTTTTTACTTTCCTATTGATGAAGTCATGATTTTTTTACAAATGGCTTTAATCTTCAGGGGCAGGACCAGATAAGCTCGCTCTCTCTCCCTCTCAGAAAATATGAGCACTACGAGGCTGATCGATACCACCAGTGCTACTGTAAACACGAGAACATCACTCATCTTTCCTGTCTTCCAATTTTTCTTTTAAAACTGTATTATCTAAAAGACATTTTCACTGATCCATCATTAATGACCGGTCTGATAATCAACAGAAGAAACATTAAGGGGCTGCAACTAATCAAAACCCAATCTTCCATTTAATTGCATTCAAAACAGGGAGGAAATGGACATCAAATGCTTATAGATCTTTTGTTATGAGACCATAAACCTCTGACAGTGTTCTCCACTGTACTGACCAACTGTGCCCGAGTTATACATCACATCTGAGAGCGGCAAGACAGCTGTAATACAGAATATTGATGCTCCTCTTGTTCAACACTAAATGAAGTATCGCCACCAAAACATATAATAGAAAATGATGTTGGGGTGGGACAAAATATCAATAGGGCACCCAGACTTGTGAGATCAAATTGACCAAATAAATACATTTTACTGTAATTTAAAAAAAAATGTGGTGCTCCAAACAGATTTCTGAGCCAATGTGACCAGCATCAACATTTCATGACTCCTTGTGGAGTGTGGTGAGAATTTAATTGGTCAAAGAAGTATTTTTTTATCAGAATGTAACTCTAAAATCCTGCACATTTTGGGGGGCATTTTATATGTTTTATCATACATATTTATGCAATCACCATGAATACATACACATGTAGTCCACTAGGGTGCCACCTAACATGAGCTAATCTGTGGACATTTCTCAAGTTCCCACTCCTACCATTTTATCAAGGATTCACTGGGTGATGAATTGTGTGTACTTGGGTAGTCACAGAATGATTTGTGCAGTTCTGGAGAAGGTCTCACTACTGAAGGTAATAAATCCCAAAATAAAACTTTGGTAACTCAAGATACATCGCCCAAATAAGCATTGATGTCAACCAATAACTGTCCACAAGTGAATAGTGGCCGATACCTAAACCAAAAATAACAAGCGGAGGTCAAGTCAGAGGTAAAGTAAATCATCGCAAAATAAATAAATACATCTCGCATACACACCTCAACGCACACTCACTCTATCACTGAAACAACTTTTGTTTGATCATGTAAGTAGTATGTCAGGTTGACAGTTAACTGTCTTGGCCAGCTAAAAACCTAAGGATAGCAGAGGTTTTGCCATAATATATGTATGTTCAGGCCACAAAAAAAGAGGCAGACAAATGGTTTGAAAGCCTTTTCGTCCTTTAGGCTCCAGCTTCTCCACAAACTCTAAATGACGTCTTGAGAGCGTTCAAACATAAATGGGTGGATGGATAGATAGATAGAATACAGACTTTTTCCATCTCGTCTTCCCTCCTCAACATCTTACGCCGGCCAGTTCAGTGTCTTAGTTTAGTATAACCTCTGTTAGAGTATCTCTAGGGCACAGTGTTATAAAGTAGTCAACATTACATCGTCACCGTTGTTTCCTCTCCTCTTTTATGAAATTGCACAAGCTCATAAAGCAAGTTAGCGAGGGAGGACTGACCAAAATGAAATATGATTTAATCTCTGTTGTGGCGCTAAGAAACACATAATCAATGTCTGTGTGTTGCTATAAAAACGGTATAATAGTACACATTACACATGGTGCTCGTTTTCAACTGTTCTACCTCCAAAAAACAGTGACCTGAGGATACATTAGCGCTCTCTCAACTTATTGTTTTGGTAATTTCAAATGTCGACTTGAAATCTAATTGCACATTATAGCCATTACTTCAACATAGTCAATATGCTTAAAGAGTGCAGAGAAGGTAAAGTGGTCGGTGCTTCTGTGCCGTTCAATGCATAATTAACAAAGGCTGGAGAAGCTTAGGCTGCATGTAGTTTCACATGAAGGTCTGAGCAGGAAAATGTACACACCTTGTCTCGCTTCACATTTTCTTCATTAGAGCTGAATAACAGCAGCAGCCTGCACTGAAACCTCTCAATGGTGCTAAATGACTCCACTCAGTGGACATAGGCCACTATTTCATTACAAAACACTTCTCTTTGATTAGAAGTGTTAAAACTGGGAGGTTTTAAATATCACACAATAACATTTTGTGACTAAAAGCTGTTGAAAAGGCAGTAACATTATTCGGTTAAAATCTGTGTTAAACAGCTCCATGCTCTGACATATTCTATCCCAGAATCTCACACTTACAGTGGCCCCCAAATAAGCACAAAGTGGGATGCTACATTTGAGAGCTCACCGTTATGTCTGGGTTTTCAATATTTCCATTTCCATGTTTGTGCTAATGATCTGGACAGAGTCATGCCTTTATTGTGCTAAGTACAACTCGTTACAGGCTGGTCAGGTACTGCCGTGCAGGACAGGTGAATCAAATGTGTCAAAAGTGTCTGTGTGATTGATTGACTGACAGAGCCATACATTTTGTAATAAACGCAGACCATTATGGGCTAGCCAGCACAAATGTCTGTACTACCACATACTTTCTCCTTTGAGCACACGGAACACACTTTCTCTCACATCTTCCACCTCTGTCGACAAGCCTGCTCGTCCTTGCCCAGCATCTGTGCTGTCCATGAGTCTGAACACTGAAATGTGTCCTTGTACTTCCGGAGTTGTACCTCTGAGTCCTCACCTCCACTGCCAGCCTCTCATCTTTCAAATACATAGCGTTGTTTCCTTGGTGACTACTTCTTCAGTTGTTTTTTTCTATATACTCGGAAGCTCAGTTTGTTCAGCATCCGCTGTCCACACTCACCCAACACCAGAGGTGGGTCTTAAAGCGCTACATTTACTCCGTTACAAATACCCGAGTAACCTTTTGGATAAATTGTAATTTTAGGAGTAATTTTATTGCAACATACTTTTACTTGAGTATTATTTGAAGGAATAACAGTACTTTTACGCTATTTCATTTGGCTAAGTGACAGTCGTTGCTTTATTTTTTTATATCTTTTTTTTCATACATGTACGACCTACTTCTCTCCCTGAGGGAAGTCTTCAGCCAACAAATCTATGACGTGATTATTTTTAACCAATGAAAACATAACATTGGCTGTGGCTGACAAAATCTTGCCAATCAAGTGCAGCCAGTTGAGTCACATGACTAGTCTTTTCACTGCATACTTTTTTACTAGTAATTATTTTCACCAGTACTTTTATGTCTACTTGAGTAAATTATCAACTTAAAGGTGAAGTAAGTAGTTTATAGTGCCATCTAGAGGAGAGGCTGAAATTTACAACAAAGAACTGCTCCTCTGCTCACCCCCTCCCTTCCCTGAGCGCTACGGTATCCGCAGCTGGTCAAATGTCGTCCTCGTCGTCTTTCTCCGTGTCAGCAGATGAGGTTCGTGAGGCGAGGGAGAGGGTGAGCTACCGCGGCCGTAGCAGACGAAGCGGAGAGAGAGGAGGCGGGACTTCCGCTACAAGTAAAGAGACGCTTGATTTGTTCTCTCGCGTTTGTCCTTACAAGCTCCGGTGGAAACATGGCGTCTCGCTGCTAACAGTGGCTATCGCAATCGCGGCCCGCGACCATGTTATTTTACATGACTTTTTGAAACACTACGAAAATGAAACAAAAACTATTATACAGCGACTAGACAATGCAGGAGCACATAATATGTATAAAAAAGTGGATTTTGGGTTATAAAAACCCATAAATACTACACATTGTCCCTTTAAAGTAACAGTACTTTCACTTGAATACATTTTTTGGCTGCTCTACCCACCTCTGACCAACGCTAACCCCACGTGATCAAAATCTGGGTTTGCGCATGCAGAGGAGACCTGTGTATCTGTGCTCGATTGCTCTTCCTTTACTAGTACCCGGATGTCTGTCACAGTTAACTGAATTTGAATTGTGAGATGAAATGTGAAAATATATAACGTTTATCCAATGCAATGATTCAATTTAAACAATATTATCTATACATTTCAGCCCATATTAACTGGACTCTCCAAAGTGTGGAGTGATTATTCATCTCTGTATGTTGGACCATGCCAAGCGTGGATTGGCCGCAGCCCCACACGGTTACCCAGTACGCTCCTTGACATCATGTTAACTTTACTTCACATACTTTCTCACAGTAAGGTGGCCATGAATAGCAGAGAACATAAATATGAAAAGAGAAAACCACTAAACAGTGTCACTCATCTGTAATGATCACAACAGCCACATTAATCCACAAAAACCTCTCACTTACGCCTTGACCGTGTACATATTCCCTTCAGCTTATTCTTCTAGCGCACTGGCAATTTGCACGTTATATTATTGTTCCTGGTTCAGCTGCTTGTCAGCCAGCAATTCCCCCAAAAACCAGGACATATGAATAAATACTCTACAATCTTTACCATCGATTGACACAGGAGGAAAGAGGGGAGAATGCTTACAGCAGCAAAGGACAGGAAGTATGTTCAAAACTAGTCAAAGGGCGACATCAACACGTGCACATTTAAGGAGCAATGCTTTGTGTTTTCACTGCCACAACATTACACATGCATATTTCCATTTATGTGACAGACGTGTAAACATGGCTGACAACCTAGCATATAAGTATTACCGTCACTAGTAACTCGTCAAACTTAGCCCCTAACCTTCAACTCCTGACTGTTAAATTCCGTAAAGTCCTCCTCCGTTTACAGACACTGACCCTCCAAAACTTCCTCAAGGATTCTAGTTTTAACTCAGGATGACCTGATACGATAGTCAGTACGGTTATCTGTTTGATACTGGTCAACATCATTTGCTCCGATATAGGAAAGAGAAAAATGCTAAAATCAGATGCTTCATGCACAGTAGTGTAAATAAAAATCAGCAACAGCATTTAACAGCAGTGGCTTTGTTACACGGTTGAATAATTATACCTTTAAAATTTCTTGAAATGCCTCAGCAAAAATGTGCTATTAACAGCTCAGGTCTACAATGACTGTATTGCACTGACACTCGAGGTTGTATAATCTGTATCGGACACGAAAAAAGGGATATCTCTTTAACAATTAATAGAAGAGAATATTCATATTTATATTAATATGTATGTATGTGATTGAGTCAAGATGTGTCAAATCTTAATGCAATCTTTTATGTATTTGGTACAAATTATTATTATTATTAAATTTATAAATTCTATTTTAATATTATATCATTATATGTTTATTTATTTATTTATTCTATTAATGAGTGCACCATTAGGGACAGCTACGCGTTTCACAATAGAAAGGATAATATAATGACATCAAGGAAGTCGCCCCCACATTCATTACACCCAAATAGGTGCAGTTGTAAAAGTTCGAAAAGTTTCCGTTTTGGAACTATAATGAAGATCGCTGAACATAGTAGTGTTTTTATGACCGGACGCGTTCCTCCTTAAAATAGACGGCAACTAAAAGCTGTCAATGTTCAGGTTTCAAGTGCAGCGACAGCGCAGCATCCTCAGCATCATTATCAGCAGCAGCAGCAGCAGCAGAATGATGGTGATTCTTGTCTTTATCTGACTCCAGCATCATCATCATCATCATCATCATCGGTCTCCATCTGATGTGAGATGTTACATTTTTGACGGAGCGCCCCTTACCTTGACTTGTCGCGCCACTGGAGAAGTGTGCTGCGTCTGCGTTTGTCCGCACTTCGCAGCCTGCCTTGCTTTTCCAAAATGGAAACTCTGGTCCTGGACCTTGCACCTCGACTCGGGAGTGTTGATAGCAAATAGAAAAAACTGGCGACGGTTAGTTTTTGCGGCTTTTGACGATCTTGACTAGAGCGAGAGAGCGCGCGCGTGAGAGGTGGAGTCACCACAGCCCGCGTTCCTGCACTATTATCTGTGCCGAGTTTTCCTCTTTCTGACTGACTGACTCACTCACCCATGAGAAATACATAATCTTTCATCTCTCTCTCTCTCCCTCTCTCTCTCCACCCCCCCCTCTCCCTCTCTCTCTCTCAGTGCGCGCGCCTAGCAGGTGGGCATCTTTGAATAATGTGACCTTGTTATTAAAGGTTTCTGAAGGCCCAACCGTTTTCTCTTTTTTTTAGGTTTAACTAAGCTGTTACTGTGAACCGTCATTGTGAGAACACACTTATGACACATTACTTTTTTCTAAAAATAACAGATAAAGTATTGTTTAACTATCTCAGTATCCAGGGTCAACTAGGCCTGGTAAACTCGATTCTTTTTTAAGGATTCGGGTTATTCTGAGTCACTCACTCAACTGATCCGGGTTATGTGAGTCACTTGAGTCAGTATTGCTAAATCGCCGAGAAAACTCTACTACCAGTCCTACTACCAAATAGCTTATTACTATCATGCATCAAAACCTGCGCACCCACTCGCAACCTTAGTCACGGGAAAGAAAACATTTTTAGCCAGACTGTTTATTTATTGTATTAACTTAGCGTACCATAAACAATGTATAGGCTTTCAATGTAGACATAGAAACAGGAAAGGAGAACTGCCCAC